>NC_082707.1:159940728-160261355 GCF_030144855.1 Hypanus sabinus | reverse complement strand
CTATTGTATGTTAATTTAAGCAACACACATAAAATGCTGAAGGAACCCAGCAGGCCAGGCAGCATCCATGTTAAAGAGTAGAGGCGATGTTTTGGGCCGAAGCACTTCATCAGGACTGGAGAAAAGAAGGTGAGGAGTCAGAGTTAGAAGGTGGGGGAAGGGGAGGAAGAAACACAAGGTGATGGGTGAAACTGGGAAGAGAGGCAGGGCTTAAGTAAATATCTGGGAAGTTGATTGATGAAAGAGATACAGGGCTGGAGAAGGGGGAATCTGATAGGAGAGGCCAGAAGACCATGGAAGAAAGAAAAGGGGGAAGAGCACCAGAAGGAGGTGATGGGCAGGTAAGGAGATAAGGTGAGAGAGGTGTATGGAGGGATATGGCCCAGGTGCAGGTCAGTGGGACAAGGCAGAAAAATGGTTTGGCACAGCCAAGAAGGGCCAAAAGGCCTGTTTCTGTGCTGTAATGTTCTATGGTTCTATGGGAATGGTGAAGGGGGTGGCATTACCAGAATTTTGAGAAATCAATGTTCATGCCATCAGGTTGGAGGCTACACAGACAGAATATAAGGTGTTGTTCCTCCAACCCGAGTGTGGCCTTACCGCAGCAATAGAGAAGGTCATGGACTGACATCGGGTCTCACTGTTATACATGAGGCCACACTGGATACAGTAGGTGACCCCAACAAACCCACAGGTGAAGTGTCGCCTCACCTGGAAGGACTGTCTGGGGCCCTGAGTGGTGGTGAGGGTGGAAGTGCAGGGGCAGGTGTAGCACTTGTCCCGCTTGCAAGCACAAGTACCAGGAGGGAGATCGGTGGGGAGGGACAAACGGACAAGGGAGTCGGATAGGGAGCGATCGCTGCAGAAGGTGGAAAAAGGAGGGGAGGGAAAGATGTGCTTGGTGGTGGAATCCTGTTGGAGATGGTGAATATTATGGAGAATTATGTGCTGGACACGGAGGCTGGTGGGGTGGTAGGTGAGGTCAAGAGGAACCCTATCCCTGGTGTGATGGTGAGAGGATGGGGTGAGGGCAGACATACGTGAAATGGACAAGATGCAGGTGAAGGCAGCGTTGATGTTGAGGAAGGAAAGCCTCTTTCTTTGAAGGAGGAGGACGTCTCATTAGTTCTGGAATGAAAAGCCTCAGTTCTCCCAGGAACTGAGAGAAGGGGATGGCAGTTTTACAAGTGAAAAGATAGGAAGAGGATACAAATGAGAGAGGGTGGGAAGAGGATTGGGAGATTGCTTCACCAAAACCTCATGCTCCATCCACCAGAAAAAGTGGGATCTTTCAGTGGCCACCCATTTCAATTCTCCTTTCCACCCCCATTCCAAAATGTCAATCCATGGCCTTCTCTACTGATGTGACGAGGCCACACTCAAGTTGGAGAAGTAACACCTTATATTCCGTCTGGATGGCCTCAATTGAATTGACTTTATTACTTACATCATTCAAATACATGATGAGTAAAAATCTTTATGTAATGTCTCCATTCAAATGTGCAATGTGCAATTTAGTAATTTATAATAAATATTATGTACAACAGGATAGTCAGTATAACATAGAAATACAGTTGTGTCAGCATGAACTAATCAGTCTGATGGCCCGGTGGGAGAAGCTGTCCAGGAGCCGGTCGGTCCTGGTTTTTATGCTGCGGTACCGCTTCCCGGATGGCAGCAGCTGGAATAGTTTGTAATTGGGGTGACTCCGGTCTCCAATGATCCTTCAGGCCCTTTTTACACACCTGCCTTTGTAAATGCCCTGAATAATGGTAAGTTCACATCTACAGAAGTGCTGGGCTGCCCACACCACTCTGTGGAGTCCTGCGATTGAGGGAGGTACAGTTCCCATACCAGGCAGTGATGCAGCCAGTCAGGATGCTCTCAATTGTGCACCTGTAGAAAGTTCTTAAGATTTGGGGAGCCATACCAAACTTCTTCAACTCTCTGAGGTGAAAGAGGCACTGTTGTACTTTTATCACCACACAACTGGTGTGTACAGACACAGTGAAATCCTCGGTGATGTTTATGCTGAGGAACTTAAAGCTGTTCATTCTCTCAACCCCACATCCATTGATATCAATAGGGGTTATCCCATCTCCATTCTTCCTGTAGTCCACAACCAGTTCCTTTGTTTTTGCGATGTTGAGGGAGAAGTTGTTTTCTTGACACCAGTGTGTCTGGGTTAAGACTTCTGCTCTGTAGATTTGATTTCCCAAACTTCAAGTAACTTCCCCCCCCTTTCACCATACCCCATTCTTGTTTCCCTCTCTCGCCTTACCTGCCCATCACCTCCAACTGGTGCTCTTCCCCCTTCCCTTTCTTCCCTAGTCTTCTACCCTCTTTTATCAGATTCCCCCTTCTCCAGCCCTTTATCTCTTTCACCAACTTTCTTGCTCTTTACTTCACCCCTCCCCCTCTCCCAGTTTCACCTAACACCTACCACCTTGTACCTCTTCCACTTTCCATTTCCACCTTGTACTCCCTCCACCTTCTTGCAATTTTTTTTCCAGTACCGATGAAGGAACTCAGCCTGAAACATCGACTGTTTACTCTTTTCCATAGACAATGCCTGGCCTTCTGAGTTCCTCTAGCATTTTGTTTGTGAATGAAACAAAATGAAAATGTATATGAAAATATACATTTGAGTGTGTACGTTTTCAAGTTGCATATTTGAGTGTGGCCTCATCACAGCAGTAGAGAAGGCCATAGATTGACATGTTGGAATGGGAGTGGGAAGGAGAATGTAAATGTGTATGAAAAATTATGAAACACCCTGGAATTCACTCTGTATTAATGAATATAATCGATAAATTTTATAAATCAGGGTTTCCCAACTTTTTTTTGCCATGGACCCCTGCTATTAACTGAGGAGTCCGTGGATCCCTGATTAAGAATCCCTGTTCTAAATAAAAAACGTACCGCAACCTTTACTTTGAAACATTTTAGAGATTAGAAGAAGAAGAAGAAGAATAGCCCTTAACTCGGCAGTGGCGTTATCGGAGCACCGTCATGACGGTGTTTCCGTAGCAAGCTATTCTTGTTTTTACAAGGCCGAGTTGCTAGCTCAACGCTCAACCCGACTTGGATTCGAACTCGGGAACCTTCGCTCCTTCGCTGATATTATTGTGCCACCATGCTGGGAGGCTTTTAGAGATTAAACGTACTTACATTGTCAGTGTTTCAAGTTACAACACTGTTACAAATTTGTAACAAATTGTAACAATAAACACAGAACGGAAGTCAGTCGGGCTTGGCAATAGGCATCCGTTAGTCTCGAGAGACCATGGATTTGTGCCTTGGTAAGTTTCCAAGTTGTATGGGAGACTGGCAGTTGCCCATGCTGCAAGTCTCCCCTCTCCACGCCAACGATGTTTCTCCACGCCAATGATGCTGTCCAAGGGAGGGCACGGGCTGATACAGCTTGGCACCAGTGTCGTTGCAGAGCAACGTGTGGTGTGGTTAAACGTGTGGTTAAATGCCTTGCTCAAGGACACAACACACTGCCTTAGCTGAGGCTTGAACTAGTGACCTTCAGATCACTAGACCAACCTTAACCACTTGGCCACACACCAACACAACACAAACAGTGAGCTTGGCAATACCTCTAATTGGAGTGACAAAGAGAAAGCTCTATTTGTACCCATAGGTTCTGATGTCAATATTGCCCCTATTATTCAATTCATTCAATGTGCGTGCAATAAAGTTAAGACTGGTTCAATTAAGACTTTCACTGATATGTTGAACTCCGTGCTTAGAAATGAAGAATTTGAAAAACTGTCAATTCTTGCTGACATCATTGGAACATTTCAAGCTTCTAGTGCTGACTGAAAATGTGTAATCTGTTTTATGAATTCAATCCAGGAGCAGACTCAAAATAGAACCTTTGGATGATCTAAGGAGGATTAAGACATATCTTTCATTTGAATGCAAAATTAATCTGGACAGTGTTTATATGGATTTATGATAAAGACAGATGGGGGAAAACTCGCAAAACTTGAAAGATTTTCTTTGTTGTATTGTATTTCCTTATATCCTTCAATTAATAAATAAGATCAAAAGTATGTGACTTTTCAATTTTCATTCTAATTATTCATAGTATGCATATTCCCAAAAAATATATTAAAGTGCCGCACAGTTTCCAGGCTGTGTAAAAAATTCCTGCTCAGGTCAATGGCTAGTCCGCGGAGCTGTGGAAAAAATTAGAGGGAATGTTGGAGCAAGGCCTCACTGGCCTCAATCTGTTCAGGAAGTGGAGATGCCGCTGTCCTTTCTTGACTTAGGAGGTGGTGTTGAAGGATCAAGTAATGTTGTCCGTTATGTGCACTCCCAGAAACTTGGTGGTGCTCTCCATGGAGGAGCCGTTTATGGAGGAGAGAAATCATCTCTTTAGTCTTATTCGCATTGATATTCAAGTCGTGTTTGCACATTTCTGCAAGCCACTCTGCTTCCTCTCTGCTCACCATCTCATTGTCTTTGTTGATGAGGGCAACCACTGTTGTGCAATCTGCGACTTGATGATCCGGTTTGAGTTGAATCTATCTGTACAGTCATGTATCTGTTGCATGAACAGCAACAGGCTGAGCATGCAGCCCTGGGGCTAGTGCTCATTGTGATGGAATTGGAGATGTTGTTGCCAACAGGGACTGACTGTGGTCTTTCTGTCAAGAAGTTGAAGATCCAGTTACAGAGAGAGGTGTTGACACCGCTTTTGAGGTATGATGGTACTAAATGCCGAGCTGAAGTCAATAAACAGCATCCTGGCATACGAGGCAGTATTTTCCAGGTGGTACAGGACAAAGCGGAGGGCAGGTGTTACGATGTCATCAGAGGACCAATCTGAGTGATAAGCAAACTGACAACAACACACACAAAATGCTGGTGGAACACAGCAGGCCAGGCAGCATCGATAGGGAGAAGCACAGTCGATGTTTCAGGCCGAGACCCTTCGTCGATGCTGCCTGGCCTGCTGTGTTCTACCAGCATTTTGTGTGTGTTGTTGTTTGAATTTCCAGCATCTGCAGATTTCCTCGTGTTTGCTCTTTAGATAAGCAAACTGATTTGGGTTCAATGTAGCAGGATGGCGGGATTTAATGCGATCCATAACCAGTCTCTCAAAGCACTTCTTTTTGTTGAGGTCAGTGCCACTGGATGGTAGTTATTAAGGCAGGATCTTCTTGCCTCATGTTCACTGGGATGATAGTAGTTTTCTTGAAAGTGGCAGGAGTAGTGGACTGTTCCAGAGAGTCGTTGAAATTGTCTGTTTGAACCTGTGTTAATTTGAGTTGCACACTCACTCGGCACCTGGGCTGGTATGTTATCAGACCCTACATATTTATATGGGATGTATATACATACAATCAGTTGAGGTATGTAATAGTGTGTTTTCATATTTATGTTTATTGTGTTCTTTATGCTTATTGTGTTTTATAAAGCTGCTTTGGATCTGGAGAAACAATCATTTTTTTCCCTTTACATTTGTGTACTGAACAATGATTAAAAAAAACAAGTTTTGAATCTTGAATAAATAGTGCAAATCAAGGAATAATGAGGTTGAGTAGCCATTTGAGGAAAATTCTGGCTTTGACCTCTTAGTCATGCATTTTGATGCTTAAGCCAAAGCTATTTATTGACTTAATGCATATTTGGCAAAGGGAATACAATTTTACTGTAATGATTTGATAGCTGATAATGTAGCTGATGTATACTTTTTTTTAGTATTCAGCAAGGATATCTTTGCAAATTTCCACTTTCTCTACAGGTCAGTGTAAACAGAGTATTTCCAGCAATCACATCTTTTTGTCATTTCTAATAATATGCAATATGCATTTCTTGATCTGTGCAAGCTGTTTCATATATAGAACAATACAGCTTCAGCTCACAATGCCTTGCTGAACCAATTAAATTAGTAATCAAATAGTTATCTAAACTAATCTCTTCTGCCTACACAACATCCATATCCTTCCGTCTTCTTCACATTCATGTGCCGATCTAAACGTCTCCTAAAGGTCTCTCATGTTTCTGCCTCTATGTGCATTCCAGGCACTCACTACACTCTGTCTAAAAAATCTACTTTGAACTTACCCCCTCTCAACTTAAATGCATATCCTTTGATAATTAGACACTTAAAGCCCTTGAAAAATATATCTACTCTATCTATGCTTCTCATAATCTTATAAACTTCTATCAGATCTCCCCTCAGCCTCCGCTGCTCCAGAGAAAATAATCAAGTTTGTCCAGCCTCTCATTATAGCACGTGCCCTCTAATCCAGGCAACATCCTAGTAAATCTCTTCTGTACCCTGTCCAAAGCCTTGACATCCTTCCTGTAATGGGGCAACCCATTATATCTGATAATACCTTTCAGCAGCTCTCATTCAGCTATTATCATGAATTATTGACTACTTGCACTCATCAATACAATGAAGACTTCCTACTTTAACAAACTGCAAAGGAAGTTTGCTAAGATTCTTGACTTTGAAAACTTCACTACTACATCCGCAAGCTTAAAAAAAGAAACAATAATGTACACACAAGAGATTCTGCAGATGCTGTAAATCCAGAGTAACACGCACAAAATGCTGGAGGAACTCAGCAGGTCAGGCAGCATCTATGGAGAGGAATAAGCAGAAAATGTTTCAGGCCAAGACCCTTCATCAGCATTGGAAAGGAAGGGGGAAGAAGCCAGAATAACAGGGTACGGAGAACCAGCTGGAAAATGATGGGTGAAGCCGGGTGAAGGGGAAGGTAGGTGGGTAGGGGAGGGGATAAGAACTGAGATGTTGGGAGGTGATAGATGGAAAAGATAAAGAGCTGAAGAAGAAGGGATCCGATAAGAGATGGAAGTGGACGATGCGGGAATGGGAAGGGGAAGGGCACGGGAGGAAAGTGATAGGCAGGTGATGAAAAGAGAAGGGGTAAGAGGGGAGTCAGAGTGGTGAATGGAAAAAGAGAGAATGGGGAAGGGGTAGGAATTACTGGAAACTAGAGAAATCAATGCACATGCTGTCAATAACTTGCAGCCCTTTTTGTTACATTATCAATTTGGAAGAGCCAATTTCTTCCTTTTGTTTTGAATTGAATGACCTTGTTATTTAACTTAATAGAGAGGGAAGTGAGACAGGCAGTTAGTACACGGCCAGTATGTTGGAACATGTACTGGTGGAGGAAAAAAAAGCATGAATGAGAATGAGCTAAAGCAAGTCAACGTACAGATGAGGAATAGTCTGTGTACTGTCTGAAATAACATGAGGTCCAAAACCTAACCTTTGCTCAAATACAACACCAACATTGTGAACAGACCGGTTCTAAATTCTGCTTCCTGTAGCTGCCAGGAGTTGGTGAGTAGCACTGGCTTCTGTTCTCCCAGTATTTAAGCAGGGGACAAGTCTGACAGCAGAGGGAGAAAGTATTGCCTTTGCATAGCCACTTCCAGAATGTCAGGAATCTCTAAAGAAATTTGCTTCAAAGTCAGTACATTCTAAAGTGCAAGTACTGTTACAATTCAAGAAAAGAATATTCATGTAAATATGGTCAGTCAAGGGTCCTGGTGATGATTGCTTTATGAGATGAAGGAAGCCCACCATCAAGGTTTGCAGTTTTTGAGACAAGGGAGACATCTGAAGTTACACAGCTTCTGAAGCAAACCTATTGTCAGCTGTAAGGAGGACCAGGGTGCAGAGTTCCTCACTTCATCTAATCATTCAATGACATTGCTGACAAAGCTAGCATTTTTTCAGTCAACCCGAAGCAGCCCTGATCTGAGTGACTTGCTACGAAGCTTTAGAGAGCAGTGAACTACATTGCCATTGCTTTGGATCCACGTATGGACCCAGCTCGAGGGTGATCAAGACATTTAGTACCATGGTGTCACCTGTTACTGCTACCCCCTGAAGTGCCCTTTAGGTGCAGGAGACCTTTAAGAGTGTCTGCATTCCTTCACTAAATCCTTCTGCTAGTACTTTGGGAAGTGAATGAGGACGACATTTAATATATCCCAATTAGCTGATACTTCCAAAAAAAGCATGTCTACATGCATCATAAACAGTGCAGTTGTAGTTGACTGTCCAACAGTCAGAGAATAGTTCACCGATACATCTCATTTTAAACAACAAAACTTGTCTGGTGGAAGACATAAAAAAATAATTACTACAATTGCTTGCCACATATTTACTTATTTGGGAGCAATTATTACCCCTCAACCATCAGGGTCTTGAACCAAAGGGGATAACTTCACTTGCTCCAGCACAGTTCCCACAACAGATGGAGTTACTTTCAAGGACTCTTCATCTCATGTTCCCGATATTTATTGCTTATTTACTTATTATTATTATTTCTTCATTTTGTATTTGCAGTTTTTTGTTGTCTGTACTCTGGTTGGAAGTTTTAGTTGGGCAGTCTTTCATTGACTCTGTTATGGTTACTTTTCTATAGAATTATTGAGTTTGTCCACAAGAAAATGAATCTCAGGGTTGTGTATGGTGACATATAGTCTATGTGCTTTGATAATAAATTTACTTTGATTCCATAATTTGTAACTACTTCACACATTTGAATTTGGACTATTTTAAGAAGTGGAGTATGAAAGAACCTGTGATCTATTCACCATGTCTAGCATGAGTTACTGTTATTATTCCCAAAGCATACATAAACTGGAGTGATTAAAGTTTATAGAATTATGGTTAGAAATATTTTCAAGATTAAGTATTATCTTCAATGAGTCATCTCGGGACATTTAAGCTACCCAACCAACATCAGCTACCTATTAAGGAACTGCAGATAGTCTTTGGCATCACAGCACTCACAGTGGCCAAGCATTTCTCGTACATTGATCTGCAAAAACCATACTGAGGAGGATTTGTCTCTTTGCTTGGCTGGTGGGTAAAGCTGCAGTTTACATTGCAAAGAACATGTACTTGAGGGTTGATAAAAACAATGAAATTTAGAGATATTCCTCTGTCATCTAATACAAGAACAGTAAGGACATTGGGTTTCTCAGTATCATTGTATAAATGTGAAGATGGGCTCTGAGGAAGATCAGCTTCCGGAGATGATTGTTCAAAATCCCACAGATACCATAGACAATCAAACTTACTCCTGGACCCTGAAAACCTAGTTGTCAAATTGAAACTATGATGTTCAAGGAACAACTGTCACATTTTGGATGTGAGATACAAATAAACGGGAGATGGAGGGAATTATATTTGCTGAAATGGAAGAAAGAAGAAAAGGAAAATAGTGACAAAATGCACTCAAATAGATGGATAAGTGACATAAATCCAGCTTTGTTGTAGCACTGACTCAATGCTGCTGAAGGTTGTGCTCAGAAATTCAAAGCTGGTAATGTTTGGGGAGATGCATGCATATGCGCTTAAATTCAAGGGGCAAGATGGGCATGTGTAGTCATGACTTTATTTTTATTTATAAAGTAAAATAATTATTGAGGACCTGTTCCCTTTTTTCTTCCCCAGATAGCACTTCTGGGTCAATTGCAACAATAAAGTTTCCAATTTGTACTTTGGCTGCAGCTGTAGCAAATACAATATTTAAAAATAATTAATATAGTTTCATGAAAAGTTAAGATCTTTGACAAGCTTGCATGTAATGTCTTTCCACAATCACCTGAGCTGAGGACATACTATAGTTAAGTTTCAATTGCATATTTTAGTCTGGAGTCCCCTCTGGGCCAGGCCAGGGGTCATCTTTCTTTTCTGAAAGATGTTAGTGGAGCAGATTCATAGTTACTATTGCTGAAAATGGCTCATTAATTCTAAAATTATTTACTTTAAATTCCTAAACTGCAATGGTGAGTACTGAATTCTTGTCTTTGGATTAATCATCCCGGCCATTTTGGATGCTAGTCTAGTAACTTTACCACTACCCTATCATACATGTTCCTTCTTCTCTTTGTTGCTGATTTCCCCCAATTATTTCATCATCGCTCTCCAACTTTCCCTTACTCTATCCTCCTTATCATTGCTCTGCCTCAAAAGCACAGAGTCAGCCAATACACTGACATATTTATAGTGGGCTGTCAGGGACAGGGAAGAGTACTTATGTGATTGGCTGGACAGCCACTGTTGGGTGTCATTGGGAAATAGGAAGATAAAGGGAGTCTTTAAATCCTGTGATAATAGGAGTATCAATGTGATAAAGGTGGAAAACCTTTATCAGAATTGAAACATGTTGCAAGAATTCCTTTCTTGGACATGACCAAAAATCAGGTAGGAAGAAAACAGGTGATGATCCTGGAGCAGTTGTGCTGAACTATTAATGCAGGGGGTTTATCAAAGCAGCTATTCAAAAATGTCTGAGTAGTTAGTTTCACTCAAGGCATAAAGAGGTATTAGTAAACAAGGTGCCACAGTAGCGTAGTGATTAGCACAACACCATTAGTGCTCGGGGCATTGGAGTTTGGAGTTCAATTCTGTAAGGAGCCTGTGCGTTGAATGTGTGAGTTTCCTCCGGGTGCTTCAGTTTCCTCCCACAGTCTAAAGATGCACTGGTTAGTAGGCTAATTAGTCATTGTAAAGTGTCTCGTGATTAGGCTATGGTTAAATCAGGGGTTGCTGTATGGAGAGACTCGAAGGGCTGGAAGGACCTATTCTGCTCTGTAGCTAAATAAACAAACAAATAAAACAGAAGAGTAAACAGTTGATTTTATGGAATAGAATATTCAGGAAAACAGACCACATGGATAAAGTCTGAACGTGCATGAAAAAGGCATTACGTTATGCTTAAAATATACAGATGACCTCTGACTTCCATGGCAGAGGTGTACTGCATCTCCAGAACATGGTTCATATCATATACATACTGTAATTCACATTGTTTCTATTATTATGTATTGCATTTTACTTCTGCTACAAGGTTAACAAATTTCATGACATATGCTGGTGATATTAAACCTGATTCTGGATATTGCTATTATCCATAATGCAAAGCACCTTACCTGCAAATGTGTCAGTAGACATAAATTGTAAAAAAGATTAAATATTGTGCTGATTTATTTACTTCTTCCACATAAATTCCATGGCAGCAATTTTTATTCTGTATCACAAATCTGGGAGAAGACAGTAGTGGGTTCTGTGAGAGTGAATTACCTGAATGGCCATAACATAGAGTCACCTGGATCTGACTTTGTTGCTCAAATACTTAAGTATTGAAAGCAAGTTCCAGTTTTATTGAAGGTTTCTGCCATTCCTGGTGCTCATCTCTAATGTCCATCTTTGTGATAGTTTATATTTACTCGAAATGAAGAAAAATAGGTCAAAATTAACAACTCTTATTATGCTTCTATTAACAATACAATGATTCACAAAATAAATAGAAAGTGGTTTCTGAAGCTTCTTCGAGACCATGGTGATTCAGTTACAAATTTTGTTTTTCCCTCTGAGTGCAACATTTTCTTTGGACGACCAGAAAAGAACCAGTAGATTGAACCATTGGTAAACAAACAGGTCATGGAAAGCAAAATATGTCAATGATTGTATAATTATGATGATTGTATCATTATGTACACAGCATTATAAAATACAATTGTGCTATGGGATAGCTATTTAACATAGTTATGAATCCATGGGGAATATGCGTTTGTGTGAGCTGAAATTGTTTAAAAAATATTCATAGATTCTCTGTATAAATAAGATAAGAATTAGCCCCAATCTAGTACTCCAACATCAAAAAATTTCAAGACCTATCAATTGGTTCATTTTAATCAGGCTATATTATGTCTTTCAGTCATTGCCAATGGCAGAGGTTGGCTTTCCCCATCTCTGAAATATAATGAAATAGAAATGCTAATTTATAAGATACACAAGACCAAACTGTCTCAGTTTGAAACATTACATCACTGTCACAGTTCATCCTTTGTACTAAATTTCTCAATGAAGTTTGAGGACTCTGTAAGATAGATAATATTAGTTCTTAACAAGCCCATACAGAGCCCAAACATGTATTTGACTTCAACAGGTAAACTCAAAGACAATAGGGATTCAAAGGATCATTTGTTGTTCTTAACTGAGAACTGTCTGAATAATCCCCTCAACCATCTTTTGATGCATGGCCAAAACAAGTCAATGCCCTGCATTTCCACAACTTTTGTAGACAGGAAACAATTCTAGTTTCGGTCAGTCCTTCTTAACTGTTTCAATCAGCAATGGTTACAGATGTACCCATCTTTCTTGATCTCTGCCCAGAGGTGATTCACCAACAAACACCGTCTTAGATAAAAGCTGCATTTATTTGTAAGACAAAAGGAACAGTGCCGACAGTGTAATTTCTCAAAAGAATTGCTACCCTATACTGTCATAGGTAGTAGCCAAGTCAATTTTGACATGAATGTTTGTCACTGTTATCATAGTTCTTCATTAGTGAGAAACTGGAGGATTGGGAAGTTTTAAAAAAAAAACAACAGAGGCAACCAAAATAAAGCAATAAGGCAAGAAAAGGTGAAATATGAAGCTAAGCTAGCCAATAACATAAAAGAGGATACCAAAAGATTTTTCAGATATAGAGAGGGGAGTGTGAACATCAAACCGCTGGTAAATAATGCTGGTGAAACACGGCAACATTTTGCAGGCAGCTTACAAAACATCTAAATATTCTTCTTCTGAACTACTCTCACTGCGATCTGCAGCCTGTAATTTCCCTTCAAGTAATTATCTTTGAACATCTTTAACAAACTAGTGATTTTGTAACTGATGCACCATCAATAACTCTCGGAGACGTGAAGCGAGAGATAGGCATTTATTAGGGGGAAGAAAGCACTGTCAGCAGCAAGAGACCATCACACAACATCCTGGAGACTGAGGGAGGAGCAGTGCCTCCAATCGCCTTTATACAGGGGTCTGTGGGAGAAGCCACAGGAGCGTGTCCAGACAGGTATATGTAGTTCACCACAGTAACCTTCTGAAGGTCTTGGCAGACTGAACACTCAGGCTACATCCACACATCCACACTGAGCCGGTGAATTTTGGAAATGCTGGTGTCGGGAAAAAATGATAGGCGTCCACACCAGGTGTTTCTGAAAATACTTCCATCCACATTAAAACAGGTATTTGGGTGTATCTTCTCCTACTAGGCACACATGCAGGACACAGCTACAGAAAACAAGCGAAGAAGAAAAGATATACTGTACTATTTCCATTTCCTCTTCTTAGTTCAAGAAAACAATGAAATGCCACGCTGCCGCCACCAGCTGTTCCGGCACATCATGACAGCGTTTTTAGGAAGCTCTGGTTACCCCATACACACTACACCACCCAGCTGGCATTATCAGATTTACACAGTCTGGAGAGCGTCTTAGAAAAGTTCCGTTTTCAGGGGAGGAAAATGCCATTTCAGTGTGGGCGGAGGGTCAAAATGAAGAGAAAAAGCTTCAGTTACTGATTTATCTGGCCTAGTGTGGACGAGGCCTGGAGTACAGGCACGGCACCTTTAAGCAGATGGAAGCCGTGACCAGAAGAGAGGGAGGAGGGGAAGACTTCAAGCCAGGCTGTAAAACTTCCCCCACCCAGCATCTTGTTAGCAAATGTACGGTCACTGGAGAACAAAGTTGAGGACGAAGGGCAAGATTACTGATCAGAGCGAAATGAGGGATTACTGCATTCTCTGTTTCACGGAGATGTGGCTCACTCTGAGTAACTGGGTACATTGGTCAGACCCGAGAGCTTTTTGATACATTGGGTGGATCAGACTGCTGATTTGAACAGAGCAAAATGTTGGGGCCTGTGTTGCTTGATAAAGTCTTCATGGTGCTTGGACATAGTGGTCTTGTTGCACTCTTGCTCCCCTGACGTGGAACATGTAATGACCATTCCACTACCAAGAGAGTTCTCCTCCGTAGTCCTGACCACAGTTTCCATATCACCGAAGGCCAATATTAAGCAAGCACTCGATGTATTGAGTGCAGCAAACAGGAAACAACCAAACCCCGATGCCTTTCAGCTCATTATCAGGGAATTCAGTCAGTCTTGTTTAAAGAAGACTCTGGCCCTTACCATCAGCATATCACCTGCAGCACCAACACACTCAACCACTGTTATACTATGATCAGGACTGTTCCACCCCTGGACGGCATTTCAGGAAATCAGATCATACGGCTGTCCTCCTACCTGCAGAGGCTAAAGAACAAGACTCCAGAGACTGGGGTAACAAAGAGCTGGTTGCAGGAGGCAGAGGAACGGCTACGGAATAGCTTCAGGCTGGTGGACTGGGCCGTGATCAAGGACTCATCAGTGGATCTGAATGAATACACCATGGTTCTACAGTTATATTAAAAGCAAGAGGATAGTGAGGGATAAAATTGGCCCCTTAGAGAATCAGAGTGGTCAGCTATGTGTGGAGCCGAGGGAGATGGGAGAGATTTTGAACGATTTCTTCTCTTCGGTATTCACTAAGGAGAAGGATATTGAATTGTGTAAGGTGTGGGAAACAAGTAAGGAAGTTATGGAACCTATGACAATTAAAGAGGTGGAAGTACTGGTGCTTTTAAGAAATTTAAAAGTGGATAAATCTCCGGATCCTGACAGGATATTCCCCAGGACCTTGAGGGAAGTTTGTGTAGAAATAGCAGGAGTTCTGATGGAGATCTTTAAGATGTCATTAGAAACGGGGATTGTGCCGGAGGATTGGCGTATTGCTCTTGTGGTTCCATTGTTTAAAAAGGGTTCTAGAAGTAAGCCTAGCAATTATAGACCTGTCAGTTTGACATCAGTGGTGGGTAAATTAATGGAAAGTATTCTTAGAGATAGTATTAATAATTATCTGGATAGACAGGATCTGATTAGGAGTAGACAGCATGGATTTGTGCATGGAAGGTCATGTTTGACAAACCTTATTGACTTTTTTGAAGAAGTTACGAGGAATGTTGACGAGGGTAAGGCAGTGGATGTAGTCTATATGGACTTCAGCAAAGCCTTTGACAAAGTTCCACATGGAAGGTTAGTTAAGAAGGTTCAGTCGTTAGGTATTAATGCTGGAGTAATAAAATGGATTCAACAGTGGCTAGATGGGAGATGCCAGAGAGTAGTGGTGGATAATTGTTTATCGGGATGGAGGCCGGTGACTAGCGGGGTGCCTCAGGGATCTGTTTTGGGCCCAATGTTGTTTGTAATATACATAAATGATCTGGATGATGGGGTGGTAAATTGGATTAGTAAGTATGCCGATGATACTAAGGTAGGAGGTGTTGTGGATAATGAGGTGGTTTTCAAAGCTTGCAGGGAGATTTATGCCAGTTAGAAGAATGGGCTGAACGTTGGCAGATGGAGTTTAATGCTGAGAAGTGTGAGGTTCTACATTTTGGCAGGAATAATCCAAATAGAACATACAGGGTAAATGGTAGGGCATTGAGGAATGCAGAGGAACACAGAGATCTAGGAATAACAGTGCATAGTTCCCTGAAGGTGGAGTCTCATGTAGATAGGGTGGTGAAGAAGGTTTTTGGAACGCTGGCCTTTATAAACCAGAGCATTGAGTACAGAAGTTGGGATGTAATGTTAAAATTGTACAAGGCATTGGTAAGGCCAAATTTGGAATATTGTGTACAGTTCTGGTCACTGAATTATAGGAAAGATATCAATAAATTAGAGAGAGTGCAGAGACGATTTACTAGGATGTTACCTGGGTTTCAGCACTTAAGTTACAGAGAAAGGTTGAACAAGTTAGATCTCTATTCATTGGAGCGTAGAAGGTTGAGGGGGGATTTGATCGAGGTATTTAAAATTTTGAGAGGGATAGATAGAGTTGACATGAATAGGCTGTTTCCATTGAGAGTAGGGGAGATTCAAACGAGAGGACATGATTTGAGAGTTAGGGGGCAGAAGTTTAAGGGAAATACGAGGGGGTATTTCTTTACTCAGAGAGTGATAGCTGTGTGGAATGAGCTTCCTGTAGAAGTAGTAGATGCCAGTTCAGTTGTGTCATTTAAGGCAAAATTGGATAGGTAAATGGACAGGAAAGGAGTGGAGGGTTATGGGCTGAGTGCGGGTAGGTGGGACTAGGTGAGATTAAGAGTTCGGCACGGACTAGGAGGGCCAAGATGGCCTGTTTCCATGCTGTGATTGTTATATGTTATATGGTTATATGGTTGTCACAGACTTTATGAAAACAGTCATCGATGAGTGTGTCCCCACAAAGTTATGAAGTCTTCCCCAAACAGAAGCCCTGGAAGAATAAATACAGTGACAAAATAAAATACAAGAGGTCAAGGTACACTCTCCAGAAAGCCATTTCACATGCAAAGTGGCAATTACAGATCAAAGTTGAATCACTGAAGGATATTCAACAGCTGTGGCAGGACTTGAATGCATCCTTCAAGAGGGTGAACCCATGGAAATCATCGCCCAGATGGGGTAGTTGGCCAAGTATTAAAGACCATGCTGATCAGCTGGCCGGAGTGTATACTTATGTATTTAACCTCCCTCTTCCGTGGTCTGAGGTACTCATTTGCTTCAAGAAGGCTTTAATTATACCAGTGGCTAAGAAATTGTAACCTGCCTCAGTGACTATCATCCATTAGCAATGTGTTGAAGTGCTTTGAGAGGTTGGTGATGACTCCTGCCTAAGAAATCTCTTTGATCTGCTCCAACTTGCCTATTGCCACAACAGGTCAACATCAGATGCCATTTCATTGGCTTTTCACTCAACCCTGAAACACCTGGATAGTGAAGGTACAAACATCAGGATGCCCTGCATTGACTACAGCTCAGCATTCAATACTATTATCCCTTCGAAACTAATCAATAAGCTCCAAGACCTTGGACTTAATACCCCCTTGTGCAAGTGGATCCTAGATTTCCTCACTTGCAGACACCAGACAATTTACAGACAGACAGACAGACATACTTTATTGATCCTGAGGGAAATTGGGTTTCATTACAGCTGCACCAACCAAGAATAGAGTAGAAATATAGCAATATAAATAATTAAATAATAAGTTAATCATGCCAATTGGAAATAAGTCCAGGACCAGCCTATTGGCTCAGGGGGTCTGACACTCCGAGGCAGGAGTTGTAAAGTTTGATGGCCACAGGCAGGAATGACTTCCTATGACGCTCAGTGTTACATCTCGGTGGAATGAGTCTCTGGCTGAATGTACTCCTGTGCCTAACCAGTACATTATGGAGTGGATGGGAGTCATTGTCCAAGATGGCATGCAACTTGGACAGCATCCTCTTTTCAGACACCACCGTCAGAGAGTCCAGTTCCACCCCCACAACATCACTGGCCTTACAAATGAGTTTGTTGATTCTGTTGGTGTCTGCTACCCTCAGCCTGCTGCCCCAGCCCACAACAGCAAACATGATAGCACTGGCCACCACAGACTTGTAGAACATCCTCAGCATCGTCCGGCAGATGTTAAAGGACCTCAGTCTCCTCAGGAAATAGAGACGGCTCTGACCCTGGATTGAGAACAACATCTCCTCCATCAGTGCAGGTTCATCACAAAGCTGTGTGCTTAGCCCCCTGCTCTTCCTGCTTTGTATGTAAGGCTGTGAAGCTAAGCACAGCTACAATGCCACATTCATGTTATCTGATGACATCACTGTCTTAGACCAAATCAAAGATGCTGATGAATCAGCATATGAGGGAGATTGGAAATCTGGCTGAGTGGTGCCACAACAACAACCTCTCACTCAATGTCAGCAAGACCAACGAGCTGATTATTGACTACAAGAGGAGGAAACCAGAGGTCCATGAGCCAGTTTTCATCAAGCGATCAGAGATGGAGAGGGTCAGCAACTTTAAATTCCTCGGTGTTATCATTTCAGAGAATCTGTCTCGGGGCCCAGCACATAACTGCCATTACTAAAAAAGCACAGCAACTCCTCCACTGTCTTAGAAGTTTGCGCAAATTTGGCATGTCATTTAAAACTTTGACAAACTTCTATAGATGCATGGTGGAGAGTATACTGACAGGTTGCAATGCAGTCTGTTAAGTAAACACCAATGCCCTTGGACGGAAAAGCCTACAAAAAGTAGAGGATACAGCCCGGTCCATCATGGGTAAAGCGCTTCCCATCACTGAGCACATCCACACGAAGCACTGTTACAGGAAAGCAGCATCCCTCAGGGATCTCCACAATCCGGGGCATGCTCTCTTCTTGCTGTTGCCATCAGGAAGGAGGTACAGGAGCCACACTACCACACTACCAGGTTCAAAAATAGTTATTACCCCTCAACCATCAGGGTCCTGAACCAGAGGGGACAACTTCACTTGCCCCATCACTTAACTGTTCCTGCAACCTATGGATTCACTTTCAAGGACTCTTCATCTCATTTTTTTGATATTTATTGATAATTTATTTATTATTATCTTGATTGTTTTTTTTGTATTTACACTACTGTGAATGCCCTCAGGTTTGTATATGGTGACATATATGTATGCACTTTGATAATAAATTTACCTTGAACATTGAACTTTGGATAGGTAATAATGGGGGACAAAGAAATGGCAGATGAACTAAATAAATGTATTGCATTGGTCTTCACTGTGGAAAATACCAGCAGAATGCAAACAATTTGAGAGTGTCAGGGGACAGAAGTGCAGTTGCTATTACTTAGGAGAAGCGGCTTGGGAAGGTGCAGAGTTTGAAGGTAGATAAGTCACCTTATCTACCCAGCGTTCTGAAAGAGGTAGCTGATGAGATCGTGGAGTCATTCTGGGGGACTGGAAAAATGCAAATGTCACTCCACTCTTTAAGAAGTGAGGGGAGCAATAAGCAGGAAAATATTTCAATGGCTGAGAAGATGTTGGAGTCCACCGTTAACGATGAGGTTTTGGGGTTCCTGGATGCACGATTAAATAGGGGGAAGTCAGCATGGTTTCCTTACAGGGAAATCTTGCCTGA
This sequence comes from Hypanus sabinus, assembly GCF_030144855.1. NCBI lineage: Eukaryota > Metazoa > Chordata > Chondrichthyes > Myliobatiformes > Dasyatidae > Hypanus > Hypanus sabinus. Next base: position 160,242,502 of record NC_082707.1, on the reverse strand, counting down.
CAAATCAGTTTGCTTTTCTTGAGGAAATAACAGGCAGGATAGATAGTCACTGGATGTTGTTTACTTGGATTTTCAGAAGGCCTTTGACAAGGTGCCACACAAGGCTGCTAAACAAGATAAGAGCTATAGTATTACAGGAAAGGTACTAGCATGGATAGAGGATTGGCTGACTGACAGCAGGCAAGGGATGGGAATAAAGAGAGCCTTTACTGGTAGGCAGCTGCTGACCAGTGGTGTTCTGCAAGACTTGGTGTTGGGACCGCTTCTTTTCAGGTTATACTATATGTCAGTGATTTGACGTTTTTGTGGCCAAGTTTGCAGATGATACAAAGATAGGTGGAGTGGCAGGTATTATTGAGGAAGCAGGGAGTCTGCAGAAGGAGAGAAGAATGTGCAAAGAAATGGCAAATGGAATATGATGTAGGGAAGTGTATGGTCATGCACCTTGATTGAAGGACTAAAGGTGTTTCTAAACAGAAAATAATCAGAAATCATTGGTGCAAAGTGACTTAGAAGTCGTCATGCTTGCTTCCTACTGAAAACCTTGCACTTCTCCTTTTCAAAGTTCTCACAGAAGGTTGGAGACTTTCTCTTCACACAGGTGCTGCCTCGCGTGCTGAGATTTTCCAGCATTTTGGTTCTTGATACAGTATCTTTTGCCGTTCATCAGGAAAGGAGGAACTTGCACAAAGGGCGGGGAAATGAGGAGAAGTGATATTTTTTGTCAAGTTTGGAACTGGGAATTCATTCCAGGGATAGTGAATTGAAGAAGATAGTTTGGGAAAATGTGGAATTAGGGCAGCTCGGCTACAAGGTAGCCACCTTGAACAGGAAGATGAAGCGAAACCAAAAAAAGTACAAGTGGGCAACAGACAAAGACCATAATAACAAATGCTTAGGATAATTTCTGTGATCTTTCCATTTTAATTGTGTAACCATTTTGAAGCATCTAGCTAACAGAAAAAATTATGAAGCAAATAATATCTTTGATACCTTGTTAAGATTTTCAAATTCAGACATTCTATAAATTATAGGGTGTGAGTTAAATATGGATTTATTTTAAGGAATTTATGTTAGGCTTTCATAGACCACACTGTAATCTTTGCACATGATCTCCTCCTCCTATTGGTCTTTTCACAGCATTGCATACCAATACAGAAGCCTTCACACACAAGGTGACTTTATTCCACAATAGCAGAGACCATTCATTATTCATACAGCGATCATTTTACTTGGGGTTATAATGGGTCTCTTTCTCTCATTATTACACTTGCATTTTCATTATATTGCTTGACAATTAGAAGCAAGCAGAATCAACTATTTTGATTTATTAGATCAAAGATCTGTTTTCAATCCCTTAGGCTTCCCCTTGAATTAGGAAACCTCTGATATTGAAAGATAGTGCCAAGGGAACATTCCAGAAAGAAGCTAGATTTTGAGAATGGTGTCAAAAAACAAAACAAGCTCATCAAGTGAGAGACCAGAGTGAAAAGTGAGACCGACAGCTGAATCTTGTGGGACACACACAATTCATGGGAGATAATGAACACAACTTTCAAAAGACTGTATCCTCATGGTAGGATTGGGGAAACTGTCAGCTAGAGAAAGCTGTGGTGCACTGGTTGCAAATGAGTTACATCAAGATAGCAAGGACAGGAGAAATGTTTACCAACCTTTCCTCGTTTTAATAAGTAACAGGACTGAATCACTGCGAGAAATTGCCCACAAATGCAATGAATCGTGGTTGCAGAAGTAACTGCTACAGTAAACTGCAATACAAAATCAAAAAGGGCATTAATTAACAAACAATGCATTTAAATCTGTTCTAAAAAAAAACAACTAGGCCTTCCTGGAGTAACCAATGAACACAACTTACAAAAAACTGTATCCTTGTGCTAAGATTGGAGTGAAAGCTGTTAAGCTAGGTCTAGTTCCTGGTTTGAATACTTTTCAGAAGCACCCACAAAACTTAACAAAGTACAAAAACAAGCCTAGAATCCATCGGGCCTCCCTCAATAACTTAGTATTTTGTGAGAAGAAATTAACATTTCACAAGAAAGTTACGTGACCCTGTGCTACCTCATGAAAGTTAAAAAAATGTAATCAGCATTGTTCATTCACCCAATGATATTGATTTTTTTCCCATAACTGCACTAGGACCGTTGCATAATGTTAAGCATTAAGTCTGATGACAGCTTTGACTGGTTCAAGGTTTCTAAATAAACTCAACCAGATTATTGCACAGAATTATATAAACAAAGATAGATTTCCACAAGCTTTATCTGTTTATGTGGGCACTGTCTTGAGTTGCCTGGTGAAAAAAGCTGGTTATGCAGAAATCTAACACATTTAAACCCCCGAGGTTTAGCAGATTGAAATCAGTCGCACTGTTCTTGGTTTTCTTTTCCTTTTTTTTCTGGAGGAAATTGAATTGGTTGATTTTCTTTCACCCTAGCTGACTGCTCCCAGAACAGCTGCTGTTGTAACTGAGAGCAGTGTGCCATTTTATGGGTCTCCGTTTCCACCACGATTTTGTTGCCATGATCATTTAGAACAGCGTTTGTACCTTGAACAATCACACAGTAGAGTTTCTACAGTGTTAAGATGATAGTGGACATAGTACTGGAGCTGTGAAAGTGGCAGCCTCGCTGTGCTAAAGACATAGGTTCAACTCTGAACCCTTTCTGTGTATTTGGAGTCTGAATGTATCTTTGTGTCTTGGTTGGTTTCCTCTGGGTGCTCTGGTTTCCTCCCATAATCCAAAGATGTGCAGATTGATAGGTGAATTGGCCATTCTAAATTGCTCTTAATGAGCACATGGAGGGATTGATGAGAATGTGGGGAGAATAAAACATAGGATTAATGTAGAATTAGCATAAATGGTTAAGCATTAATGGTCAACACAAACTTAGTGCACTGAAAGGCTTTCTTTGGTGCTGTACCAATGGTTCCATGGCTCGCTTTTCTTCTGTATTTCACATGAAAGTTGCTTTAAACAATTTCAAAATAGCTTCCATTTATGTAATGTCTTTAAGGTAATCCTTGATTTCCTGACCAACAGACTGCAATCACACAAAATACTGGAGGTACTCAGCAGGTCAGGCAGCATCTATGGAGAGGAATAAACAGTCACTGTTTCGGGAGGAGACCCTTCATCAGTACTCGACCTGAAACATCAGCTGTTTATTTCCCTCCATAGAGCATGACCTGCTGAGTTCCTTAATCATCTGCAGAACCCTGTGTTTATGAGAGACTTCAATCGGTCTGTTGACCCTTACCTTGCCTATAGCTAACTTGGGTTAGGTAAATGACGCAAGACCTAACAACTCCTAATCGATTCCAACTACTCACAACTTTATTGCACTGTATTAACTTTACTTTAGATATCCATGCAAGTTGTGTTGACCACAGGTCAACAATCCTCAGTGCTATTTTTCCTGTATTACTAGTACTCAGCAAACTGCTTCTCCTACCTACAACACTGAAATAGGGATTTAAAGTTCTTCCGTTGGTCAAATGATTGATCCTTCACCCAGCCCCAGGCTTGGACGTCCTTGCAGCAGTTAGTCTGCACAGTTCTCACTGCTCTCTGTCTGAGACTGCTCAATACTAGTCCCTTTCATTATCAGTTTTTCACCTATGGTTCTGATTTATTGGGCTAGCCTGTATCCACTTTTCATTGGTTCGAGTCCAAAACTACAGGTACCATTAACTCATTGGTCTTCTCCCAAATAAGGAAATGCCTCTGGTGTTGTTTCTTTTTCCCCTGAATCAGGCTATTTCAAACCATTTACATCCAGTTCAATTGAGACTCTGGACCCAGGTTATTTCAGTTCACTGGCCCACACCCACACACACAACCTTTCTAGTGAACTTGCATTGATTCTCTCACCTTATCAAAGAGCATGCCACACAATACTACTTATAGCAGATTATCAGCAGGGCCTTCAGTATGCCCATGTTTGATTACACCAATCCAGAAAAAGTTAATTCAGAAAACCATTTCACAAAATGGTGGTCACAAAAATAGTCTCACAAAACGACAGTCTCCACTTCTTTCACCAAATGACAAAAATAAAGACATTTGTTGCACCTATTTGTTGTTCGCTGTCCTTGAGTTGTTCCAGCCAGCTGTTTTGCAGATTCGTAATTTCTTTAAGCCAGCAACACCTCTGCCAAGATTATTCTCCACATCAGCGCCTCATAAGGCTGCATCCTCAGTTCCTTACTCTATTCCCTGTTCACTCACGACTGTGTGGACAGATTCGGCTCTAACTCCAATTTGCAAACTGTGTAGTGGGCTGAATCTGAAATGACTGAGTCAGAATGCGAAGAGATAGAGCCTCATGGGATGATGTCATGACAACCTTTCCCTCGATGTCAGTAAAAGAGCTTATCGTCGACTTTGGGGGGGGGAGGGTGAATGTTCTCCTGGTGCTGAGGTCAAGCAACCATTCTGCCTGTGACTGTAAGCAAACTACAGAAAGTTGTGGGCACAACTCAGCAAATCACAGAAACCAGCCTCCCCTTCATGGATTTTATCTACACTCTTTGATAAAGTAACCAGCGTAATCAAAGTCCCCAAGCCATTCTCTCTTATCCTTCCTCTCATTAGGCAGAAGACAGCACATACCACCAGGCGTAAGGACTCTCCTCCGTTATAATACAATCCGTATTACAATAAGGTGGATTCTTGAGCTCACAATCTACCTCATTAAAACTTTGCTCATTAGTGATTCAAAGATTCTAAGTACATTTATTAGTATAAATTATACAACCTTGAGATTTGTCTGCTTACAGGCAGCCACAAAGCGAGGAACCCAACTAAAAAAATAAAGACCAACACCCAATGCGCTGAGAATGAGAAAAAAACACAAGTCATGCAAGCAACAGAAGCGAGTAACAGCATTCCAGACCAAACTTAGTCCTTAGATCAGAATCCACGGAGCAGCCCAAAGTACGCCCAAGCCTTGGTCTCAGCTCATCATATTAGCGGGGTAGATCGCCACAAAGCTCACAGACCCAAAGCATAGCATCTGGACAGCCTCACTGGGAGGCATGAACGTTGCGGGAGAGCGAGTGAAATCGACCTGACTCTTGCCTCTGGTCCAAGTACCCTGTCTTTCCAGTCTATCTGGGCTAGCATTCAAATTGTCCAGCCCAAGAGGTAGATCGTGCCTTGTATTAGGACCCGGGTCCCACCGCAGCAAAATGCTCCGGGCCTAGATCTCGCCACCCAGCTTGAAGCTGTTCGTCACCTCTCCAAATTATTGTTGTTATCTTGAACTATCTCAGGGCACTGTTGTAATGAAATTATCTGTACAGTATGCAAAACAAGCTTTTCACTGTACCTGGTGCATGCAACAGTAATAAGTCAAGAAAAGGGGGGGGGGGAGAACCAGAGGGAGGTGATGGGTGGGCAAGAGGATAAAGTGAGAGAGGGAAAAGGGGATGGAAAATGGGGAAGGGGGGGGGGGAAATCAATGCTTATGTCATCAGGTTGGAGGCTACCCAAATGGAATGTAAGGTGTTGTTCCTCCAACCTGAGTGTGGCCTCATCCCGAAAGTGGAGGAGGCCATGGTTGGACATATCGGAATGAGAATGGGAAGCGGAATTAAAATGGGTGGCCACTTTTCATAAATGCACATTATTTGTTAACTTGGATTGCTAATGTTTGGATGGAATACAACCCCAAAAGGATTTAAGGATGCTCTAGCTTTTGTGACTTAACATAAGCTTGGAACTAAGTAAACCTCTGGGGTGCAAGATGTGGGTGAGGCGATGAGGAGCAGGTGACCTGTTAGTTAGAGGCAGACAAAGGCAAGTTCCATTCTAGGAGAACTTAAAGGAAAATTCTCCCCCGGTAACATTCTCTAGACCATCAAGACCTAGTTGGCTTTTCCCTCCATTCCTAACCACCAAAAGGTCTCTGCAACATTTACAGATCTACCTACCCAAATTAGCATCCTGTTTCCTTCAATGATCTCTCCAAAAATTTAGATCTGATCATCCTCACCCAGTGCACCGCATAATTTTTCTCTGTTCTCATGGTTTCTTTAGACCTTCACATCAGGTTTGCAGATGTGGCGTAGACAAATATCAGGAAGCCTAGAGTGTCATCACTGTTATTCTTCAGGTTGTGGGGTGAATCATCCCTTCCCTTCTCCAGAGGTCTCTGTCTGTCCCTCCCTCCCTACCCATTTTGAGCTACTCCATCTATTGCCAATTACAATCACTTCCATTGTAATTTCTTACCTGATTCACAGGTTTTCTGCTTTCTAGGCTTGTCTTTGTACCTGCTGTAAATACTCACAGCCCTTTCATTATTTACTAACCAGGCAAAATATAAAAAAGACCACATTTCCATTATCAGCAACAAAGGACAGGAAATACCAGAAAACTCAATAGAAAACAGATTAACAGTTAGGATGGGAGGAGGAAGAGGACCTCTAACCTTTAATTGGTTTGTTTTCTCCATTAAGTATTTAGACTGGCAAAGTTTCCAGTATCTTTTTAAAAATTAATTTAATTGGATTCTCTTTCCATTGTTAGGAACCCCGGAAATGGGTCACTTACCAGCAAAGATAGAGAGGTCCGTTGAAGTCTGATGGTACTATTTTTAACAGTATTTATTAGTAAAAATACACAAAAATAATATCAATGCAAACATACAGATAATATACGTCATCAATACTAAATCTAAAAGTGGGGGTATAATAATAATCAATAAGAAATAAGCTCTATCGTTGTCTAAGGGATAATGTATTGTCCGATGGAAATATAAAAGTCACTCAGTTCATTCAGGCTGCAGCCTTTGGTTGGAGAGAGAGAGATTTTAAAAACTTGCCGACTTTCCTTTATCCGATCTTGATCCGCATTCGTCCTTTTAGCGAGGCCGTTCCATGGAGGACTTGTCATCTGGGCAAGGATGGACACACACACACAAGCCTCCACCGGTCTCATACGTTTCTCCTGGTGCGTCTGAAGGGATTGTTCCCCAGACCCTCTTTTATCCTTACTCACAGGGTCTCAGATGTCAATCAGGTTGGGATGATGCAATCCCTCCCTCAACCGGCCCACTCTGGTTGTCCCCTGAGGGGCTTCAATGAATAGTTCAGTACTCAATACACAATTCCGTCTCCAAGAGACAACAGCCGTTAACAAGGGTTCTGCCTTGCTGAGGCCAGGACACATTCCAAGCCTGTGTATTCTGGACATCTCTCTCCCACTTCCTGGGTCCCAGACCCGAATTCATAGCGATCTTGTGATTCTCGAAAAGGAGGGGGCTACTTTGTACCCTTCGGCCCCTCAGAGTTGTGGCACATTCGTAACACCATCAATAATCATCCACTGATATTTTCAGTAGTTTTCTGTTTTCCTCATCAGCTCCTCTGTATTCAAATTTGTTCAGTATGAGTGCGAGGAAACAAAGGCTTGCATCTGTATCCCAGAGTTAGAAATCTGAAGGAAATCCTTCAGCCAGCAAGCGTCCTGTCTTCTGTCACCTTAAGTCCTCATTTCATTCCAACCAGCTTAGTCTTTGGCATCTTAACATGGAAACATGGAAAGTGTACCAATGAAGCTCAAAGTAGGCTTGAGGAACACATTTTCTGGGTGGGCACATTACTGACAAAGTTCAACATTCAAAGTGAATTTATTATCAAAGTACATGTACTGTTTGCCACCATATAAAACACTGGCTCCTTAAGATTGTTATCGGCAGGGTCCCAGTACCTATTAAATGCTCCCGACGGCGCGGGTCTCAAATAGCCTCTGTCCATCTCCTGGGGAACTAAACTCGGCTGCACCATTTTTCATGACAGGGGAAGGGTCAAAGGCAGGTTACTGGCACCTTTAAACCAGTTGCATCGGGCGGGTGGGGCCTGTCAGCTCAACGAGGAAAGGGGGAAAAAACCTCCAATGGCTTCGGGGTAAAATCCGCAGATGGAGTCCCTGAGATAGTCCTGCGTTGAGTTCAACACTGAACGGCGACCCCTGCGACGTCGCTGGTGCAAAACTGTATCGATGTCTCCGTTCCTTGGCTTTCACCCGGTGCGTGGGGAGGGGCAGCTTGCTCTCCATATCGTCCTTCCCCGACTCATATCAAGTAGACAGCTGGGAAGCAAATCCATCTTCGATCCTAACCCATGGAGAACCTCAACAACCGAGAGTCATTTTCTTGCGGGCAATTACAGCATTGAGTAGGCTTGTATCTGCATATTACCAGCATTTACTATTATTTTCCTCTGGGGAATTTTTAATTTTTTTGAATCTCCTTTTGACACAGTTCACTATTCACTCCCTTTACTGATCCATCCCTTTACTACTCCTACCACCACTTGTGCCAAGGAGCCTTTTCCGGTCTCCTAACCTTCCACTGACATCCCTTTCTGATCTCTCCGTTCCTCAATCTAAACTTTTCTTTCAATTCTCCAACTTTTCCCAGTCCCGATGAAAGATCATCAATCGGAAATGTTGACAGTTTCTCTCTTCACAGTTACACACAATCACGGACATCCCAGAATACTACAGAGCGAAATGTTTCTGAAGAGCAGTCCGTGCTGTAATGCATGAAGCGCAAGCACCCACGAACCGCAAAGTGATGATGATGAGATCATCTGTGCTGTTAATTGAGGGTAAACACACTCATTGGTGTCGGAGCCAATATGGTTCCTCTTTAAAATCTTCCCTTGGGATAATTTTGTCTGAAACGTAAGACATAAACTGTAACGTAAGCTTGGTTTAACATTTCATCAGAAAAATGGCAACTCTGATAATGCAACATTTCCTCAGTATTGAAATAGAAAGAAAATACTGGAAATATACAGCAGATCAGTCATTGCACGAGGAAGAAAAACAGTGCTTTATACTGGAGATCTTTCAAAAACATCGTGCACAAGTGACGTTAACTGTTTCTCACTCCACGGATCCTCTGGATCTGCTGAGAATTTCTGGCATTTTCTGTTTTCTTTCAAATTTTCACCTCCGTTTTAAGACTCCCTTAATATTGCATGGGAATCATGGCCTAGACTGTTTTTCTGCTTGGTTCTTTGGGATTTAAACCTATAACTTTCGGACAAGAATTTATTAAATTAGTCACGCAACACATCAACTATCTGCTCTCTCCACTGAATGAGGTTTGGTTACTTGAGAGGGGTTTCAAAGTTTACCTTAATCTACTTAGGTTGAAAATGCTTTTCGTTGTCATGCAGCATGTTGACTGAAGCTCGGAGGAGAAGGGATATTTTTGAATGCAATGTCCAGAACTACAGAAATAGATTGCGTTATGCAGCGTGAAGCATTTAGTTGGGCTGCAACTCAGCAAAATAACCCTCAATGATCCCCACCCACCAGTCACCATGGAACTGCTAGGAGAGAAAAATACAAACAAAACAATCTGGCCAAGCTAAGGAAAACACTGAAAAATTCTTCTATTATTAAATTAAAATTTCAACAAATGTATTCCATTGGCAATTTGTCGACGTGTCATGTTGACTTTTACCAGCAACGTCTTTAACATTAGGAAATCCTGCATAAAGGAGCCTATTTAATGTTTAATTGAGATGAATTTGCTCTTCTTTCAAGTACCTCAATGGTGCTTCTCATTTGGCGCCCTGAAAGATTCCCGGAGTCCCAAGGCACTTGCCTTGTGATCGCAGGTTCGAGTCATGCGCTCACATGTTATAGATGTGATCTGTGCACTCAAAGCCCAGACTGACTGAAATAGCTTTCAATAATGTTTTACAAACTGGAAGAATATTCAATTAAAAAAAAACACCCATATTGTATTAACAACAGAGAAACTGCCTGAGCATGCTAGACGTGAGCCTTCTCCCATCCGTGCCCAAACCATTTCCAACTTTGGACAATCACCATTTAGGTCGTTTGCAACTTCCAGAAATTTTCAAGAAAATTATTGATCAGTTTGTTTATTTTATATGTGTGCACAAAATAACATCACGAAAACTTAACAGATGATGATGATCATCGGGTGACGGTGAACCGTACATCGAACTGCAGCTAATGGAGGAGACGGTGTCGGACTTTTTGAGACATTATGAGTCCATGTATTCGGCTTTTGGCTCAACACAAATGAACAGAACATGAAAGTAATACCACTCAAGTGGATCCTTGTGTATATGTAGAGTCTACTTTACTATTTTATTTTGCTGACTCCCAACCAGCATTTTAGGCAGGTACGGTATGTGTTTCTTTCCCTGTTTCTTATGGTTCAGCACCTTCAGTACAGGGTTTAGTACTTCTAGGATTATATGGGTCGGCACAACGTGGAGGGCTGAAGGGCCTGTACTGTACTGTGCTGTAGTGTTCTACAGTTCAAGCAGAGGTTCCTGTTACAGCACTGAGTTCCAAGTGAGAAATAAGGAGGAATTATATTCAAATTGTTTACAGTTGAACCTATAAAATGCTAGTTATGTCTGTTATGACACATGCTCCAGCTATTTCTATCCATGAACCAAATTACTCATTCCCAGTCTTTTCATTGACATACAGCACAAGGTCATTCAAAAGTCAAATTTAAACATTGATTTGTTTTGATAATTAGTGTTTGTGTAGTGTAGGCCTCCGTTAATCTCAATAGATCATGGATTTGCACCTTGGAAAGTTTCCAGGGCACAAGCCTGGCCAAGGTTTTTTTTATAGAAGGCCGGCAGTTGCCCGAGCTGCAAGTCTCCCCTCTCCATGCCACTGATGTTGTCCAAGGGAAGGGCATTAGGACCCATACAGCTTGGCACCGGTGTCGTCGCAGAGCAATGTGCGGTTAAATGCCTTGCCCAAGGACACACACGCAAGCCTCAGCCAAGGCTCGAACTAGCGACCTTCAGATAACTAGATGAATGCTTTAACCACTTGGACACGTGCCAACACTAATTAGGTTTAATAGTTATTGAAAAGTTATTGCACCTTATGGTTTACAAATGAGTAAAATGTCACAATATACATTCTGTTCAAAAGAGACAGTGAAGTGATTGCAGGGAGGGCATGGTCTTGCCTGAGAGAGTGCTACTGCCTCACCGTCCTGGTGATCCAGTCTACTCTTCAGTGTAGGTTAAGTGGCAAAAAGAATCAAAGGGAAATTAATAGGCACAAGTAAGACAGAATAAGTTTCAGGGTACAGAGCAATAAGAGGAGAAAATTGTATCAATCCCTGTGAGCCAGCATGTAGAGAGCCCATAATTTAAAATTACATTTAATCATGTGCAAATGTGAATAGGATGTATATCTCAATTGCTATATAATAAAATTTAGGTCCCTCCAGAATGTAAAGTGTCAAAAACCAAAACCGAAATTGTTGGCATTACTCTAACATAATTTTATGTTTAAAGCCATCACTAAGATTAACCTTGTATGCCACTGTTCCTTACAAACTCAAAACTGCAATTTCAAAAGGAATTATATTCAAATTGTTTACAGTTGAACCTATAAAGTTCTAATTATATCTGTCATGACACATGCTCCAGCTATTTCTATCTATGAACCAAATTATCCATTCCCAATTTTTTCATTGACATACAGCACAAGGTCATTGTCTTGGGCCCACTACTTTTTTTTAACCTATATAAATGACCTTCCAACTTGTGTTACATCTGAAGTTAGACTGTTTGCAGATGACCTGATTCTGTACAGACTCATAAATTCTCCAAATGACTCCAATACCCTTCAACAAGACATTAACTCGCTGTGCAAAGTGCAAGTCCTCCTGGCAGATGAAATTTAACATCTCAAAGTGCTACGTTATGAGAATTTTCCCATCATCAGTACTTCATGGGAAACGCTGCACTCCAGGAAGTAAAACATCACCCCTACTTGGGCATTGAGCTGTCAGATAACCTTAGCTGGGCAAAACACATTAACCAAACCATTTGAAGTTCCAACAAAATCCTTGGCCTTCTACGGCGTAACTTTTGGAATTACTCAAAAACCACAAAAGAAATTGCTTATAAAACTCCCGTCTGTCCAAGACTTGAACACTGTAGTGCCATTTGGGATCCCTACCAAACCATTTACATCAATAACCTTGAGAAAGTCCAGAGAAGAGCTGCCAGGTTTGTAACCAGCGATTATATAAAGACCAGTAGTGTTACAGATATGCTTCTCAACCTCAGATAGGATACCCTCCAAAGATGCCGCACAATAGCCAGGCTTACTACAATTTACAAGGAAGCACATTCATTAACTCCATCCAACATTAGTCACCTTTTGTGCAAACAGAATAACAGACCAGCACCCGACAAAACCAATCCCTGAACTACAAGACCATCCAGACCAACAAGGGCTGCTACCACTACTCACTGTACCCTAGGACCATTCCAGTTTGGAACTCCCTGCTGACACACATTAAATCTGCCGCTGATAGTAAAATTTTCAAGTCGCTGCTCTTAAACACTGTAATTTAAATTACAACCGCATGCATGAGGGACTGCACATTTATAGTCCAGCGGCGGAGGTTGGTGCAGTAATGGACAAGACAAAAGAGCAGTGATTCATTTTACAAAAGATTTGGAGTGGATGCAACCAGATAAATTACAGGTTTGAATGCAAGAAGCTGGGACTATTTTTTGTTTTATAATAGGGCATACAAAAAGTATTGTACAGTACAAAAGAGATGACTTGTTAGAAGTGTACAAGATGATAAGATCCTACCTCCTACAAAGTGAAACTCAACTAGATGAACTCAACACATTCTAGGCCCGCTTTGAAAGGGAGAACACAACTACAGCTGTGAAGATCCCAGCTGCACCTGATGACCCTGTGATCTCTGTCTCAGAGGCCGATGTTAGACTGTCTTTAAAGAGAGTGAACCCTTGCAAGGCAGAAGGTCCTGATGGAGTACCTGGTATGGCTCTGAAAACCTGTGCCAAACAACCGGCGGGAGCATTCAAGGACATTTTTAACCTCTCACCGCTACAGGTGGATGTTCCCACAAGTTTCAAAAAGGCAACAATTACACCAGTGCCTAAGAAGAATAATGTAAGCTGCCTTAATGACTATCGTCCAGTAGGACCCACATCGACAGTGATGAGATGTTTTAAGAGGTTGGTCGTGGCTAGACTGAACTCCTGCCTCAGCAAGGACCTGGATCCATTGCAATTTGCCTATCGCCACAATAGGTCAATGGTAGATGCAATCTCAATGGCTTTCCACATGACTTTAGACCACCCAGACAACACATACACCTCTGTCATGATGCTGTTCATCGACTATAGCTCAGCATTTAATACCATTATTCCCACAATCCTGATTGAGAAGTTGCAGAACCTGGGTCTCCGTACCTCCCTCTGCAATTGGTCCTTGACTTCCTAACCGGAAGACCACAATCTCTCTGGATTGGTGATAACATCTCCTCTTTGCTGACAATCAGGGATTAGCCCACTGCTCTGCTCTCTATATACCCTTGACTGTGTGGCTAAATGAAGCTCAAATAACACCTAAAAATTTGCTGACGATACAACCATGGTTGGTAGAATCTCAGGTGGTAACGAGGGGGCCTACAGGAGTGAGATATGCCAACTAGTGGAGTGGTGCCACAGCACAAACTGGCACTCAATGTCAGTAAGATAAAAAAGCTGTTTGTGGACTTCATGAAGGGTTAGACAAAGGAACACATATCAATCCTCCCAGAGGGATCAGAAGTGGAGAGAGTGAGCAGTTTCAAGTTCCTGGGTGTCAAGATCTCTGAGGATCTAACCTGGTCCCAACATATCAATGTAGTTATAAAGAGGGCAAGACAGCAGCTATACTTTATTAGGAGTTTGGAGAGATTTGGCATGTCAACAAATACACTCAAAAACTTTTATAGATGTACTGGGGAGAACATTCCAGGCTGCATCACTGTCTGGTATGGGGGAGGGCTGCTGTATAGGACTAAAAGAAGCTGCAGAAAGTTGTAAATCTAGTCGACTCCATCTTGGGTACTAGTCTACAAAGTACCCAGAACATCTTCAAGGAGAGGTGTCTCAGAAAGGCAGTGTCCATTATTAAGGACCTCCAGCACCCAGGGCATGCCCTTTTCTCACTGTTACCATCAGGTAGGAGATACAGAAGCCTGAAGGCACACACTCAGTGATTCAGGAACAGCTTCTTCCCCTCTGCCATCCAATTCCTAGATGGACATTGAACCCTCACTTTTTAAAAATTATATATAGTATTTCTGATTTTTGCACAATTTTTAATCTATTTATTTATTATTATTTTATTCTTTTTCTTCTAGATTATGTACTGCATTGAACTGCTGCTACTAAGTTAACAAATTTCTCATCTCATGCTGATGATAATGATCTGATTTGGATTCCAAAGATAGATTGAGTGGGCAGCCAGAGATTTCCCCAGGATGAAGACTGCTAATATGAGGAGCCATACTTTTAAGGTGATTGGATGAAAGTATAGGGAGAAATATCAGAGGCAAGTTTTTTTTTAATATACAGAGAGTGGTGGGTGTATGGAATTCACTGCCGGGGTGGTGGTGGAGGCTGATACATTAAGACTGTTAGGTAGGCACATAGATAATTGAAAAATGTTAGGCTATTTGGGAGGGAAGGTTTAGTTTGATCCTAGAATAGGTTAAAAGGTTTTCACAACATCATGGGCTGTAGTGTCTGTAGTGTGTTGTAATGTTCTATGTAAAAGGAGTTAGCTTTAGCCATTTTGTAAATCTAGGGACCCAGCATGGATTTATTAAAAGCAAATGGTTTTGGACTAAGCTGACTGAACTTCATGAAGCAACAGAGATCAATTAAGTGGATGTAGTAGGGGGTTGTTGATTTGAATTTTCCAAATGAACCAAAGGAAAATGAGTGGGCACGTGTAAGGATATAAGTTTCAAAGTCCCACATAATAGACAAGTTGCAATAAATGATCAATAGCAATATAAGAGAGTGGCTTAGAAGTGCAAGTTACATTGCTTTTTTGATACATGTTAATGCTTTTGCAGAAGGGAAGAGCTCTGGTGTGTTACTAGGGAAAATGGAAATGGGGCTCTGATAACTGAACCAGTGGGGAGTGAGCTGGGGTTGGTTGGTGACCCACATGCTGAATCATTTGGATTTCCAATCAACAGAATAGGAGATTATCATTGTTTTCCGGTACAGAATGGTCAAGGATTGAAGGAATTCAGCTGCAAGATCAGAATGAAGACCATAAGACTGGAAAATATAGGAGCAGCATTAGGCTATTCGGCCCATCAGGTCTGCTCCACCATTTCAACAAGACTTATATCCATTTTCTGTCTCAGCCACAATCTCCTGCCTTCTCCTGTCTCTCTTCATGCCCTGACTAATTAAGAATATATTTACCACTGCCTTAGATAAATTCAAAGACTTGGCCTCAGCCACCTGTGGCAACAAATTCCAGACTCAGCACTTTCTGGCTAAAGTAGTTCTTCCTTGCCTCCTTTCTAAAAGTACATCCCTCTGTTCTGAGGTTGTGTCCTCTGGTCTTAGGCTCCCCCACCATAGGAAACATCTTCTCCACATCCACTTGAACCAAGCCTTTCAACATTTGACAGGTTTTATTGAATTCTTCTGAATTCCAGTGAGAGGAGGCCCAGAGCCATCATATGCTCTTTATATGTCAAGCCTTTCAATCCCAGAATCAATTTTGTGAACCTCCTTTGAACCCTCTCCAATGTCAGTGCATCCTTTCTTAGATAAGGTGCCCAAAACTGCTCACAATACTCCAAGTGAGGCCTTACTGACACTTAAGAAACTCTTGAAAAGGCACACAGATATTAGAAAAATGGAGGGCCATGTAGGAGGGAGTGCTAAGCTTGATCTTAAAGTAGGTTAAAAGTTTGCCACAGCATTATGGGCTGAAGGGTCTGTACTGTGCTGTAACATTCTGATTTCAGGAGTGCATTCACTAGCTGAAACTACTGTGCTAATTCAAGTCAAGCATTTATTAAAATGGAAGGTATCACACAATTCATCCAGGCTGGTAGAAATTATAAGGCTTCGGGAGCACCACAGACAGGAGTGGCTGCATAGAGAGAGGTCAGTCCCTGGCCTGTAAACAAATATATCTTAAGTATGAATTGAGACCACATTTTCCTCTCTGTTTTATAACCTGAATCTCTGTTATAAGGATGAGGTGTCTTCAGGATCAAAGCCAATCAGAATTTTCAGTCTCCAACTCTTTGTCCTGTGCCCCCCTTCCTTCCCATCTGCTGTCACTTGTAGAGTTGTGTGTACATTCCACTGTCACTTCTACATGTGCCTTTGCTTCTCTGAAGCTGATGTGCTGTTTCAGCCACCTGCAATTCTTCACCACCTCTCGCTCGCACCACTAAAATAAACAAAGGCTGCTTATGGGCATATTTAGCATCTAACCGGCTACTGTACCAATACTGCTTCTTTATTTGGGATGGAGGCTGGTGTGTGTGAGCGATGGGAGTTGGTGCAGGAAGTGTGTGATCTTGTGGCCTTAAACCATCAGCAAACATGATAATTTTCCACAAAACCAAGCAATGGTAGGTGGTGGGGTGGCTGGGTTAGATCTTCAGGCCTAAAGCCCCTTAAAAGGAATGGCTAGTGACATCATTAGACTCTTCGGGAGCAGCAGGAGGGGCATGAGGACTGTGGCTGCTGACCAGATGTAGGCGGCAAAGCCCATGGTGACTACAGTCCAACTTTCTGTGTTCCACGTCCAAATCCAGCTTAGACTGAGGTGTAACACTGTTGGGCACGCACACACCACGGCGTGACACTGTGGGGCACGCTCACGCCACGGCGTGACATTGTCCCGCACGCTCACACCACGACCCCATCACCATTCGCCAGCTAGTATTGATTCTGGTTCAAAAAGCACTCTTGAGAAATCACAGAACCGTTCCAGGCACAAAGACTGTAAGATTATTTGAATTACAGTCCAAGGATTTTCTCACTTCCAGATTTCACTTATTAGAGACAGACATGCAGAGATTGGCGGGCTGACAGGGACAAAGATGGCAGTGACGTATGGTGTGGGTGAGCAACTTCCTGAAACAGGGGAAGTAGGAGATATTTGGCCTCCGAGCAGGGCGGGAGGAAGGTATGAATAAATCAGTTTAATAAAAAATGGCACTGCAGCTTTTTATGTGGTCTGCATTACTCATTTACCCTGGGCCTCAACCTGCTACTGGAGTGTCTGCCTGAGGACTTTGGAAAGATTATGAGAAGGTTTGATGGCATAGCTATAGGGAATAGGTTTCTCTTGCAATACAGACTGGAATTAGGGCCATGAATCCAAAATAATCATTAATGGGATCAAAAAAAAAAGGAAGTAAAGGAGCTTTTCTTTTTAGAGTGATGAGATACTGGACGTCAACACCACAAAGAGATGATGATCAGTCCTGTGTGATGCATCAAGGGAGGGTAGATGAGGAGAAACTAAGTAGAAGACAATGTCCTGGGGATAATGAATAGTGTGGTTGGGCTCTCTGTATGATTTGAAACATAAACATACAGCGGTCAATGTGTCGCAAGTTCAACATAATACTTAACACTTCTATGTTATAAAACATAACACTTCGACTCGTGGATAAGCTGATGCACATCTCTAACTGTACACTGATTAGAAACGCATTCAAATAAAGTTCATTTATACGGTGATATTTGCATTAAATAAGGCAAGTGCAATTTTGAAAATTTAAAATACCACAGCAGCTCACAAAGCTGTACATTGTTGGGATAGTTCTCACATGTTTTATATGGTCTTCCTGTCAATGACTACATATCATCACTGTCAGAATGAATCCATTATTGTATGTGTATCCTGAGTTGGATTCCTGGTGAGCACTACAGCAATCAGAACATTAACAACACTACTGCTTTAGTCCGTTTTCAGTGTGAGCAATTTTTTCCCCTCTTATTTTCCAAAGAAGATGAAGAAAAATAATGTTGTGCTTCAGAACTGAAACTACACCTCTTGTTTTAAATAAAACAAAACACAATGAATAGTTCATTAGCCCAAGAGCTTCTGCAGAAGATGCAAATCCAGAGTAACAGACAAAATGTTGGAAGACTCAGTAGGTCAGGCTGCAGAAATAACAAGTTGATGTTTTGGGCTGAGAAAGTTCATAAAATATTAAAAATATCAACAGTAACATCACAGTAAACACTAGAATCAATTTTGCAATTAAACTCTAGGTGTTCTTAGGATGCATTAATTTAATCATGAGATTAAATTGACCTTGTGAACTGATACCTTACGGTGAGCTTGATGCACCTCTGTTTAACTGCTTGGAATGTAGCACAAACCCATTGACTCCCACACTTGTTTTAATGCTAACAAGGAATTCGAAGTTAGTGGTTACTTTCTATTGTAATGTCCAAGTGCACTGAAGCTCAAAATTAATTGTGATGTTCTGATAACCTGATAGCCTGTGTCTTGTGCCTGATTAGAACTTCACGTGATGCAGTTAGTCAACCTTAATTCACATCCTTTTCTTTTTGTAAGTCTCACACTAGAATTACAATATATGTGCCACAAAAGTAACAGCTCAGAAATCATGTAAACAGTTCTTGCTGAATTAGCATGGAAATTTTGAATTGTTATGGTTCCCAAGGTGAACAATATTCAAATATTTTATTGATAATTTATTGAATTCACAATTCTAACCTGATATTGTTACAAAGATTCAAAGCACATTTATTTTCAAAAAATGTATAAATTATACACCTTGAAATTTGCCTGCTTACAGGTAGCCGCAAAGCAAGAAACCTGAATAACCCATTTTTTTAAAAAAAAAGGCCAAAAACCACTGTGCAAAGAAAGAGAGAGAGAAGAAACATACACATCATGCAAGCCATCGAAACAAACCAGCAGCATCCCGAACCAAACTGAGTCCCAGATCCATTCCTGGAACAGTTGAAGTAGGCCCAAGCCTCGGTCCCCAGTTCATCACACCAGCAGGACGAAAGCATAGAGCAGCTGGATCAGTTCAAAGCCTTGGTGCCACAGAGAAAGGAGTGAACATTTGCAGGAGAGCGAGCAAAATTAGCCCAACTCTCACCTCCATTTCCAACACTCAGGCTTCCAGACAATCTGTGCCGGCATTTAAATTGTTCAAGCACCGGGTAGTGCCTCGTTCTAGGACCCGGACCCCAGTGTCACGATACACTGCATGTGTTAGCTGTTCAAATAAATCTTAAGTTACAGAAAGAACAATTTTGATCTCATCAGTCTGAGATCAATTTAAACAGAAGAACCCAGATGCCACAGATGACATTTGAAACAGTTACACCACCCCATCATTCTGAAATTATCTAGAAAAAATGAGTCAACCCCAATCAAAGAAATTTTGAATAGACTTACAGCATGCAACATAACATTTTTGATTTGTATGTTTCCATAATGTTGCTATAGATACATGAACAACCTATCACATGAATACCAAATTTGGGACCTATTTTGTATTGTGGAATTTCATCCTATGGGTAGTGGAGGAAAGTTGCCAAACCTCAATTGTAATTTATACCAGCTGTTGAAGAGTGAAATGATTTAACTCTGTTTAAGCAGAATGTAATCTGTGTTCTGGAGTAACAGAATGAACTAAACACAAAGTCTAATGTTATGATCAAAATCATTTTCAAGTTAATTTACAAAATGCAGTAAAATCTTTTTCTGAAATAATCAAATTAACATTATGCAGGAAAATACATTAATGGCCATAAATGAAATTATTACCATGTACTTTATCAGTGTATAAGCTTCCCATTAATTCTGGAAGGCTTTTAATTTTTAAATCATCACCTTTAAATTTTTAAAACATCGACAGAGTTGCAGCAGTGTGTACTATCTACAATGCACAGCAACAACACTAAGTTCCTAAGGCAGCACCTTCCAGACAAAAGACCCACTACCATCTAGAAGGACGAGGACAGCAGATACCTGGGAACACCACCACTTGGAAATCCCCCTCCGAGTCACTCACCATCCTGACCTGGAAACATATCGCTGTTCCTTCATTGTCGCTGGGTCAAAATCATGGAATTCCCTCCCTAATAGGACTGTGGGTGTACCTACACCTCAGGAACTTCAGCAGTTCAAGGCAGCTCACCACCACCTTCTCAAGGGCAAGTAGGGATGGGCAATAAATACTAGCTTAGCTGGCGACACCCGTTTCCTGTAAATGAATAAAAAAAATCTTCCAGTGTTAGATCACCAACTCCACTAAATATTTTGAAATCTTCAAAACATACTACCTCAGTTTACAAAATTCTAGCAATTCCAACTTTACTTTCTGTAATTTCAACTCACAACTTTAACTCCTTGATGTCAGAATCAACACTGCACTCTCCACAAAGGGAAACCACCCTTTTTATGGTGTGTGTAGATCTGATCACTCTATCCAAAGAGAGAGTTCAAACCTGGGGTTTTCATGCAGCTGTAACACCAGTTCCAGTCTACTCACGTTCCCTTCCTTCAGAAGTACAGTATAAACCTGTATTTCATTACTCATTTGATTTTTACACCAATGACAATTTAATGACCTATGGAATAAAAACAGAAAATTCTGGCAGTTTTCAAACAGGTCAGGCATCATCTGTGGGGAGGGCAGAGTTAACATTTCAGGTGAAGGACTGTTTCAGGCCCACATATATGGATCCAAACTTTTATGGCGTGGTTATGCTTCCATCTTCCCATCATTTAGATAGTACTCAAAGCTGTCCTTTCTGCCTAGTTTCTCCAGGGAACAAAGGTTTGGGAAGGCCACAGAAATGCATCCTATAGGTAATACACACAGCAACCACTGTGGATAACAGGGTGAACACTGAAAGATGGGTTACTTTGTCTGGTGTCACAGTGTTGTTGAACCTGCATTCTATTTTTAGAACCAGCTTTCTATTTTTCTCCCAATGTGCCCCCCACCCCCATGGCACACTGCCTTCCCAAATGGTTCTGCGCACATGATCGAGGTAGAGAGTCATTTACTTCGGAGAACCTAGCCTCGAACCTGTTCGTTTAGTTCAGCTATCTCTCATGCTGATGATGCCCTTGTGATACTGATGGTGTGGAAATTGGTGACGGCAAAGCAGAAGTGCTAGGTCCCCTCTTTCCAAAGCTGGTCATTAACCAGCACGTCCAAATGGCCACGGTGCTTACAGTTATGAATCTCTTTGTCATATGATGCTTTGCAAAGGGAACTGAATAGTTCATTGTTCCCCTTCTGATATGAAGGACGTTAATTGTATGTGGTTGATCAATGACTAGTAAATGGGTGCACTGGGTTCTTTCTTGTCAAAACGACGTATACTTTCTATCTTTCTTGTGAATAGACAATAGACAATAGGTGCAGAAGTAGACCATTCGGCCCCTTGAGTCTGCACCACCATTCTGAGATCATGGCTGATCATTCACTATCAATACCCAGTCCCTGCCTTGTCCCCATATCCCTTGATTCCCCTATCCATCAGATATCTATCTAGCTCCTTCTTGAATGCTGCTAACCTGATGCCTGTGATGCTGCTGAAAGTAAGCTTTTCATTCCACCTGTGCATTCATGTACTTGAGTATATGACAAACTCAATTTAAGACTTTGCATACGATTGTACAGATTACCACTTGCCTGGCGGATGCCAGAGTTGTGAATAGATGAACTGAAGTCTCCTTGATTCTTCAGTGCTTAGCCTCGCACCAGTATAGTTACGCATTTCTTGATGCTTTTTGCTTTAAATCAAATTGGCTTTTGTTACCGTGAAGTTCAGAGATGAATTATCCACTCAGGGCAAAATGCACATTGCAGTCTTAATGTCTGCACACACGTATTGAGCTCTGTCACTCTTATGGGGTGGGATGGTCAAGGAGTTGCCCATTGTTATTTATCAGTTGTTCTGTACATGATTCTTCACAGCCTAAGTACTTAGTTTTAGTAGTTTGTAATTTCTTAAGTCTAAAGTGATAAAACCCAAATATGCAATTACACCAAAATGTGATTAGACCGTTGGCTAGTCTGTGGTATTTTGTTAGTGGTGTCAATATGATTGATCGTTGGGGAGCATGGGAGTGCAGAGCGACACACTGTAAATGTTATATTGATTTCCTGTTGTTGAGTTCTGCCCAAGTTACTTTAACCTGTGAAAATTATAAAACATGTATAAACTTTTTGGTCGCGGGTGGCCATTGAGGCTTGCAAATGGGTCTGGTACAACATGTGTTTAGAAACCACTCCAGAAAGGGCCACTCTGCAAACAGCTTAGCAGTAAAACTTTGACTTGAATTTTGCTCATATAATCCTCAAATAAATAATCAATATCCGGTCAATAAAGAGGTTTTACTCTTTTTCCAAGCTATAATACACTGGAATTAGGATCCTGATGCACAAGAGAGAAATGTGGTTTTCTCCTTGCCTTATACATGTTCCAAACACCTACGAGCAGTTTTGAACAGCACCTTTGTTAAATGGTTTCCCATTCTCAATTTTGTAGAATTTTGTGTTATAGTCTCCTCAATCCTGATTCTTTGCAATTTAAAGCTATAAGTTCATTAGAATAGTTTCATACTCCCTGGGAGTCATAGTACATCAACAGAAGGTAACTGGCAGATTACCATTGTTATTAGTCCAAACACTGACAATAAATGCATTTATCTGTCTGGGAATTCTGTAGAATCAGAGTTCCTCCAGCATTTTGTGTTTGGTGCTTTGGATTTCCAGCAACTTCAGATTTTCTCATGTTTGGAATGGTGTTCTGAACTGAAGTTCATCCACTGACACTAAGCCACAGACCCTCAGTTCAACGCAGAGCCGAGTCAGCTTCACGGAGCAGAGAGCTAAACCAGCCCATCCCTCGCCTCAGGCTCTGACACCCTGTCCTTTCCAATCTGGCCTGGTGCTAAAATTGGCATCCAAACATTGGGTTTTGTTGCTTGGATACGCTCTGGGGCCTGGACCTCGCCACCTCAACTTGGGCTGTATGCAACCTTTCCAGTTCAGTCTGGTGCTTAAATTGTCGTCCAAAAATCGGATTCTGCTGCCTCGCCTTGGTTCCGTTGCATTGTATCGCCTCCAAGTCCAAAGGGAAGTTATATAGGCTATTGTTGGTGGTGATCGTTTAACAGAAAAAGTGTGATTAACAAAGGATTTAGTTGATTTTTTTTGTTTCATTGGCTCCCAGCTAGTAGTTGCTGAGGTTCACCAGCGCCATCTTAAACCAGAAACCAAATAACAAGTTCTTATAGACATTAGTCAGAAAACTCAAAGCTAGACAAGTTCTCACAAAGTCTATGAAAATTACAGCTTAATGTAATCACTTCCAGGATCATACATTTCAGCCCATATATCAGCATTCCCTTACCAGTGACTGCCCTCTCCATTAAGTCCTATAGCAAAGAGTGCCAATGTTGATTTAGTCAATTACTTCCAATAGATTTGAATTTGTACTGCAAATTTTCAACCAAAATCTCATCCCCAAGTGAGACTTCTGCTAAAGTGCAAATTTCTGGAGTTTCTGTGTGAAGTGAGCCTGAATTATCTAGGACCCAGCACTTCTCTTGCTATGCCAAATACGGTAGTGTCGTAAGTGCAAACCCTGGACTACGTCCCAGCAAAGTACATCAAAGTATTAATACACCAACCTGATTCTTTGAAAACATTATTTGCAAAACAGTGTTAATTAAACATCGAAATGTTGCAAAAAAAAGATCTCGTAACAATATGTGAGTGCTTAAATCTCAACTTTTACTAGATTCAACAAAAAAAGTTTGTTACATGTTGGAGATAATAACAGTTTTTATATTCTCATTTGGATTACAAATATTTATTCTAGTTACATTCAGGATTTTTGGAACTAATTATTTGAACTATCTCCTGCTATCACGATTCTTGATTCTTCCTATTTCTATCCAAAAAACTTCAATGCATCAAGCAGTTAGTTGCCATTAGTGCGAACATTTCTTTCGGCAATATTTGGTAATCTGCACAAGGCTGAGGCACAGCTTGGTTTTACTTTCACAGCGGGATTGCTGTGCAGTACTTTAGGAGCTGCTGCTTATCTAACAGCAACAACCTCAAGCCAAATTTCAATTTAAATAAATAGTGAAAGGGACAGGTTAAATAAAAGATTTAACTTTTATTTAAAATAAATGCATTTGTACATAAGTTTCAAAAAAACAAACGTTAGGCTTCACTGTTTAGGACGTCCATGGCACAACGTCAGCTACAATTAAACATGATAAAATTAAGCAAGGTTCAAAAATTAATTCTTCCATTGAAATAATTTTTTTACTATTAGCTATGCCGGTAAAAGCACAACCAAACATAATACATTGTAAGCACATTAACTGATGTGATGCTATAGTTCAAAAACTGTACAATTATATAAAACTTGTTTTTACATTAGTTACATGAAAAACCATACTTCATATAGCATTACTTCATAATGTATTGGAAATATTTCATAATTGAAGTGAAAAAGGTAACTAATGCTGGTGATTAAAACAGCTTCACATAATACTATAAGGTGTAAAAACAATGGCAAAGTACAGAATGTAAATTCAACTAATAACCAGACGTTTTGGTATGCAAGCTAAAACAATGAGCTGTGTTCATTGATTTCCAAAAAACTACCCTCCTTTTCTACGTCACTATAGTAGTCCTGATTTATGTAGGGGATTATGATTTGTTTTGTAAAGGTCTTAAAGGCACAACCGCATGCAAAGTTTGATAAATATTCAGTTTTTCCTCTCCTAGGCATACGCTTCATTGATAACTTACTTAATAAACTGTACGGCTGATTCCAAGGCTGTCATGAAACAGATTGCTGATGGGGGATCTTTCAAGGCCACTTGCCAGATGAGGAGAACTTGCCAGGCCCAAAACACAGTAGCTTTGTTTGGTAGCTAGATACTAAGAGGTGCTCCTGTTAGTGCACATACAGTGTTAACTGATAAGTAAAACAACAAAAACATGGTAAAGGATTACAGTACAACGCGCTTACTGGAATAAGCAGCTTATGTCGAGTAACAGCACTCATTAAAAAAGACCTTCAATGGCCTGAACAAATCTTATAAGGCATTTGCTGTCACATCCAGCCGCTGGTAAGCTTAAAGAACATATCTTCATCCAAGCTTTCATTCTGATCCTTAGCCCGCGTCGACAGGAAGATGTAACCACCAATGAACTCATGAACTACCTTGCAGTCGATATCTCCACAGATAAAAGAAAGCCTAACTTCATCGGCAAACTCAACAGTTACCTAAACATAGATTGGGAGAGTGCAATACATTTTTAGCATTATAGGTATTATATTCTCACCAAGATTTCAAGTAGTTCTGCCAAATTAAAAATATTTACTTTACAGTTCCTTTTGTTGTTGGCTTTTGATCAAGTTGAATGGGAAAAATGCAGTAACAACTCTTATAGAACATTAATGCTAATGGCTTTTTCAATTTTTTTTCCTAATGCAACAAGTAAGAAAATCTAATTAAAATTGTTTGTCGCAGAACATTCATTGTGTACACTGCATTTTGGAACATTATCTGAAAGGTCATGGGAAATGACAGAAAGCAGACAGATTTCGTACACAGAAAGAAACAATCATTATTTTGTTCTCACACAAATCGCTTTCCATCTTCTACACACCCTCCCCTAAAAGGAAGCTATATTAGTTATGAATTTTGCAAATGAATGTTTTAAAGGTAGAGACAAGATCTATTAACACAGCAGCATAATCTCACTTTTCCGCTGTTGGACCACTACATTATTTTGCAACACTACTGCACAGTACAGGCTCTTTGGCCCACAATGATGTGCTGACCTTTTAACCTAATCCAAGATCAATCTAACCCTTCCCTCCCACAGAGCCCTCCAGTTTTCTTTCACTCATGTGCCTATCTAAGAGTTTATTAAACGTTCCTAATGTACCTGTCTCTACCACCAACCCGCAATGCACTCCATACACCCAGCACTCCATACAAAAAGGGATTCCACATCTAACACCCCTCCTGTACTGTCCTCCAATCACTTAAAATTATGAGACCTTCATCTCCCTCTGTTCCTCAACACTCGTCAGTGCCCAGCCATTAGACAGTAAGACATAGGAGCAGAATGAGGCCATTTGGCCCATTGTATCTGCTTTGCCATTCCATCATGGCTGATCTATTATCCCTCTCAACCCCATCCTCCTACCTTCTCTCTGTAACCATTGATACCCTTACTAATCAAAAACCTATTAGTCTCTGCTTTATATATATTCATTGATTTGGCCTCCCCAGCCTTCTGTGGCAATGAATTCTGGATTCACCGGTTTCTGGGTAAAGGAAGTCTCAATTTCTCAGCTCTGTTCTAAAGGAATATCCCTCTATTCTGAGGCTGTGTCCTCTGGTCCTCGACTTCCCCACTTTTGGGAACATCCTCTCCACATGCACTCTATCTGGACCATTCAATATTTGATAGGTTTCAACAGTATTCCAAGTGCAATTTAACCAATGCCTCAGTATTGATTACATCCTTGCTTTAATATTCTAGTCCACATGAAATGAATGCAAACATTGCACTTCCCTTCCTTACCTCTGACTCAACCTGCAAGTTACCCTTTAGGGAATCCTGCACGAGGGCTCCCAAGTCCCTTTGCACCTCTGATTTTATTTTCTGCCCATTTAGAAAATAGTCTACACTTTCATTCTTTCTACCAAAGTGCATAACTTGCAATACTGTATTCCATCTGTCATTTTGCCCCTTCTCCTAATCTGTCTGTCCTTCTGTAAACTTCCTGCTTCCACAACACCATGTGCCCCTATGACCCTTTGTATTAGCCACTTCCACTCAATCCGTGCCTCCTATCATCTTATACCCCTCTATCAGGTCTCCTCGAATCCTCCTTTGATCCAAAAAAGAAAAGCCCTAGTTTGCTTGACCTTTTTTCAGAGACATATTGTCTAATCCAGGCAGCGTCCTAGAATCCTGCCATTAACCCTGTACCCTGTCCTCGTGTTCAACCTTCCAAAGTGTATCACTTCACACTTCTCTGGAGTGACCTCCATCTGCTGTTTATCAGCCCAATCTGCATCCTGTCAATGTGCCATTGTAAGCTATGATAACCTTCTATACTACCCAAAACAGGACTAACCTTTGTGTCATCTGCATACTTACTAACATACTCTTCCAGTCCCTCATCCAAGGCATTTATAAAAACACAAAAAGCTGGCGCCTCAGAACAGATCCCTGATGAACACTTACAGTCATGGACCTCCAGGCAGAATATGCTCCATCTACAATGATCCTCTGACTTTTGTGGGCAGCTGAATTCGTGCAGCCAACTTCCCAAAATCCCATGCCTCCTAACTTTCTGACGAGCTCACCATAGGAAAACTTGTTGAATGCCTTACTATAGTCCAAATAGAGTACACCGACTGTTCTGCCTTTATTTATATACCAGCTTCTATGTACCTTATTAACATATGCCTCTCAAATATTCTACTTATCCCTGCATGCAGCCCAAGTGAGACCCTGTCATGTCCTCTCTCACCCCCATTCAGGGTCCCAAACAGTCCTTCCAGGTGAGGCAACACGTCACCTGTGAATCTGCTGGGGTTACGTTTGTGCCTGATGCTTCCTATGCAGCCTCCTCTACATTAGTGAGATCTATTATAAATTGGGGGAATACTTCTTCAAACACCTCAGCTCCATCCACCTAAAGTGGAACCTCCCAATGGCCTAACATTTTAACTTCAATATTCATTCTGACATGTTGGTCCACGGTCTTCTCTTGTGCCACAACGAGGCCACCTTCTTGATGGAGGAACACCACCTTAAATTCTGTCTGGGTAGCCTCCAACCTGATGGCATTAATATTGGTTTCTTCTTCTGGTGAAAGCATTCCCCCCGCACCCCCACTTCTGGCCTCTTACCTCTTCTCACCTCCCCCTGTGTCCCCTTCTCCTTCACTTTCTCCTATGGTCCACTCTCTTCTCCTATCAGATTCCTTTCTCTCCAGCCCTTTGCCTTTCCAACTCAGTTGGCTTCACCTATCATCTTCTTGCTATCCTCCTTCCCTCATTTATTCTGGCACCTTCCCCCTTCCTGTCTTGGCCTGAAATGTCAGCTGTTTATTCATTTCCGTGGATGTTGGCTGACCTGCTGAGTTGTTCCAGCATTTTGAGTGTGTCACTTCAGATTTCCAGCATCTGCAGATTTTCTCATGTTTATGATTCTATTCTTATCTGCTCACAAATCCAGTTACTCAGACATGGCCTTCTCTGAAATTAACCAAGGACTTAACAAGTCCTTGGTTAATCAGGAAACTCTCTAAATGTTGCCTAGTGCCGTCACTCAATTCCTTCTAATAACTTGGCCACTTGTTCCTTGTTTTAAATGGTGCATTATTAGCTTGTGGAGAGAGTATATATAGAAAAAAAGATGATCAGCATGTTCACTATTCTTTCCTTGGATTTTCTCAATAGCTTGAGTGAGTAAGTTTGTTGATTTTCCTGGTTAGTCCAACACTGCACTAACTTTGTCCTTAATTACAGCATTTGCATTGTTTCTCTCGTGAAAAAAGTCAATATAAAAATCTTATACACTAAAATATTTCAACTTAAATTTTGCAATTTGCACGTACTATACTAATTCTGATTTACTCATATGACATCTCACATTACAGACCATGAACAAAAGTCAACATTCAAATATAAACAAACATAGCATTTAAAATAATGATTCAGCACATTTCTAATTAATCATACCATTTTGATCTCCCAATTTACATTCCACTGTTTCATGTTGCTGAACCTCCATGTCTTGATTGCATCTCCTGTGCTTGAATCCATCCTGATCAACCTATTATAGGCTATGCCAATCAGATCATCTTTCTTGCTTCCTTGAAACCTAAATTGCAACATATTGCATAACATTTTAAAGTAAAGGGCAGCTTGATGGCAGCAAACATTATAAAAAGTATCTGAACAATAGGAAAACAATACTCTTGGAAACCACCAACAAGCAGCCACTTAACAGATATTAGGTTTATTATCAAGAATTAATTACCCAGAAAATCATATATTTATCTGCATTAAATAAAGCAGCAAGACACTGGGGCTAGCATGAAGTACTGAGCTGCAGAGGATTGAATTACATCAGTACTCTCGAGCACCAAAGCCTCAAGCAATTATTAACTACCTGACATTCAAGAAAGCAGCAAATTTACAGTTTAAGTTACCATAAGTATTAGAACCATAGAACATTACAGCACAGAAACAGGCCTTTTGGCCCTTCTTGGCTGTGCCAAACCATTTTACTGCCTAGTCCCACTGACCTGCACCTGGACCATATCCCTCCATACACCTTTCATCCATGTACCTGTCCAAGTTTTTCTTAAATGTTAAAAGTGAGCCCGCATTTACTACTTCATCTGGCAGCTCATTCCACACTCCCACCACTGTCTGTGTGAAGAAGCCCCCCCCCAATGTTCCCTTTAAACTTTTCCCCCTTCATCCTCTGGTTTTTTTCTCCCCTAGCCTCAGTGGAAAAAACCTGCTTGCATTCACTCTATCTAGACCCATCATAATTTTATATACCTTTATCAAATCTCTCCTCAATCTTCTATGCTCCAGAGAATAAAGTCATAACCTATTCAACCTTTCACTGTAACTCAGTGACCAAGACTGCACACAGTACTCCAAACTCGGCCTCACCAATGCCTTATACAACCTCACCATAACATTCCAACTCTTATACTCAATACTTTGATTTATAAAGGCCAATGTACCAAAAGCTCTCTTTACGACCCTATCTACCTGTGACGCCACTTCTAGGGAATTTTGTATCTACATTCCCAGATCCCTCTGTTCTACTGCACTCCTCAGTGCCCTACCATTTACCTTGTATGTTCTACCTTGGTTTGTCCTTCCAAAGGGCAATTCCTCACACATGTCTGTATTAAACTACACCTGCCATTTGTCAGCCCATTTTTCCAGCTGGTCCAAATCCCTCTGCAAGCTTTGAAAACCTTCCTCACTGTCTACTACACCTCCAATCTTTGTATCATCAGCAAATTTGCTGATCCAATTAACCACATTATCATCCAGATCATTGATATAGATGACAAATAACAATGGACCTATCACTGATCCCTGCGGCACACCACTAGACACAGGTCTCCACTCAGAGAAGTCGTCCTGCACTACCACTCTAGAGCTTCTCCCATTGAGCCAATGTCTAATCCAATTTACTACCTCACCATGTATACTTAGTGACTGAATCTTCCTAACTAATCTCCCATGTGGGACCTTGTCAAAGGCCTTACTGAAGTCCATGTAGACAACATCCACTGCCTTCTCCTTCATCCACTTTCCTGGTAACCTCCTCGAAAAACTCTAATAGATTAGTTAAACATGACCTACCACACACAAAGCCGTATTGACTCTCCCTAATAAGTCCCTGTCTATCCAAATACTTGTAGATCCTACCTCTTAGTACTCCTTCCAATAATTTACCTACTACTGATGTCAAACATACCGGCCTATAACTTCCTGGATTACCTTTAGAGCCTTTTTTAAACAATGGAACAACATGAGCTATCCTCCAATCCTCCGGCACCTCACCTGTAGATACTGACATTTTAAATATATTTGACAGGGCCCCTGCAATTTCAACACTAGTCTCCTTCAAGGCCCCTGTCAGATCCTGGGGATTTATCTACTCTGATTTGACTTGATTTGATTATTAATAGAATAAATACATTGGTATTCATTATTCCAAACTAAAAGTTAACACAAATAGCCTTATAAACTGGAAGACTGCATTACTTTAAATTTTTTGACAGAAACAAAAATTTCTCTTCAGAAAGCTGATCAACAGCTGGGACAAACAACTATCACAATCATGATTTTCTAGTATTATTTTCTGTTAAATTTCTAGACAATTCTAAGTATAGACTTTTTTGACATTCAGTGTTATTTCAAAGACTTCCAGTAGTCGGCTATGAATGATGATGCTCTCGTCATCATGTCTATATCGGACTGTGGGTCAATAATAACTTCCAGGATGGAATGCTACAATATCTCAAAAGAAAATTCCCCATGGATGATTACTGTAAAATAATGAGTTACTGTAATTGCTGCATTAAAACTGGACTGTAATTTTCCAGGGAGTTTCCAAAAGTTGCATCCCTCAAAAATGTATATTTTCCTTCTGACCCCATTACTGACCTTCCTACTGAAATTGTACAAATCATCCCCTGCTTAAGTACTTTCAAAAAAAGGAGACGCTATATTAGGGTCAAAGTCAAAGTAAATTTATTTTCGAAGTATGTACAGACTACCATTTACAACCTTGTGATTCATTTTCTTGCAGGTGTTTCAAGGTTGTGTGTCTCATCAAACAAAAAGGAAAATTACTTGCATTCATATTTAAAGCAAAGATCGATGTCAGTTTATTGATGGCCTAAGCTGATGAAGCAGAATTATGCATGCGTCAACAAAGTCAGATGCAAATACTTCCAAGTATTGGAAATGCAATTCAAACTAGTCACTAGGAGAAAGATCACGCATCCTAAAGTCAGATTTCTATTCTTCCTTTTCCTTGACAGGTTAAAAAGTAGTCGACTTGCTAGTTATTAGGTAATTACTGCAAGGCAGACAGTACACCCAGTGTCTAGCCAATACCGATTAAAAATCTACTGGCAAACTTCAGTCTTTTCTCTTTCCACAGGTTTGCCAATCCTAACAAACACTTCCAGTATTTTTGCCCTTTATTTAAGACTTCCAGTATTTGAAGTTGCTTGCTTTATCTAAATATAAGAACACCTTTGTCACACACCATGTTTATCACCACTCTGTGATAATTAACACTGTTCATTTGCTGCAATTTCCGCCAATTAGTCAAAGCGTCAAGGGATGCACTCAAGATGTGAGACAACAATCAAATGACTTTGGATGGAACTAGCGAAAACTTAGTTTCATTGTGTGTCAAATGATTGTTGTGATGCATCTAGCATGGTCGTGTAGTTGGTAGTGCTTACGACTCTTACTTTCAGTTTCCACCACTGGCTATCAGTTTCATGAAAAGAAGAGCTGAATGTGTAAGTCTTTCCCTGCCAGTACATGGCCTCTCCAACAGCAAGCCTCACGTCGTCCCTCCTCAGCGGTGTCACACGGAAACTGACACCTTTCGGACTTAGGCTGAATTATAGAAGACAGGGAGGAGGTCAGGGCAATGCACATGGAGCACAAAGGCCCACTGGTGTGGGGACACGTCCTGGTGCTTGTGAACCAGATCCCCAAATATGGTTAAATAGCTGTCTTGTGGGCAGGCCCAGGACAGCGGAAGGCTGTGGGAGTAAACCCAGAATGAAAATCTGGAGTGGAGTCCCTAAGATGGCTGGAGGTCACTGAACATCCTTCCAGCAGCTCCTGCGGCCAAACTGGTGCCAAAAGTATTGCTTTGCTTTCCTTTGGACTATACCAGCGAGGCAGCGCGGGGGATCTTGACGACTGGGCATCCCAAGATCTCCACACCTTCTGCCGAAGCTTGTGCCCTGCAAGGGTCATTTCACTGTTACTATTCAACTAAATTTCCATTGTCCTTTGAGACAGACAGATGCCATCAGTAGCCTTAAGTCAGGATGCTGCAAACAGGAGAACTGTTGCTGTGTGGTGTCAATAAGGAACAAGAAAAAAGTAAGGAAATTTAGAAAATGTTCAATGCTAATAAAATAGGATTTCTTTTTCATTTTGATGCTTCAATTCAGCCAACTGTTTGAGGAATGGCATGTCCTAATTTCCTTTGACAGAAAATAATTAATTATACTCAAAACTCCACTTTAATATATTTTTTGAGTAAACCAATAAATATCAACTTGCTTATGCTTCTGTGATATATTTTAGAGAAAGGCCATGATTATTTTTGGGTTGTCTAGTCAATTTTTGATTTTAAAACAACACATGGAAACGAGCACAGACCCTTGTTCCATCTTTGGAAACCAGTTAGATGGTAAGTTTATGCAGCTGCTGTGGAATAAATAACATCATAAGTTGGTACATACTGTACCTTTCTAAAGGATGGGCAACAAGCATACAACATCTCTACCGAAACAGTTGTTAATAATTTGTGGAAGTTTTGTTGTTACCTTGCAATGAAATGAGTGATGCCAAACTCAGGTAATGATTGCCAGGCCTGAATAAACCTCATCTTTGCTTCAATGAGACTCATCTGAGCTACATTTTGATGGGCCTCAAGGATTCTGGCAGAGATCTGAAAAGGAATAAAATTTATATTAAAAAAAACATTTTTCATAGTTGTACCAAGGAATAGTTATCAGAAGAGCACTGAACAGTAACAAAAACTAAAATAAGAGAATGGCAAAAACCTGAGTAAAGGTTAACAACGGAGACATATTCAGGACTGCAAAGTTAGTTTTCTTTTGTTAAAAAACATTTAGCTCAGGAAAACCTTCCACTGTCATGTGATCAAATAGATCAACAAACAGGCAGTTGTACATTCCCGCAAACAGTCTTTCATTTATGTTGATGGCCTTTAACCTAAAGATTTATTTCTTAGGCCTCAATGTTAAAAATGGGAATACATCTTGATCTGAATTCTCCAGTGTCAAATTCAATCTGCATTATTCTCATTTACTGATCGTTCTTTGTTTCCAAGTTTGGATCGAGTGGAGGTTTTCACTTCAGCATTAACACTTAACAATTCTGACATACAAGGCAGCCCACACATACAGAATACACAACAAAACATTCTTCCCATCACAGAGACCAAACTGACCACTTACCAAGTCCCTTACATAGCCTGGCTGAAGAGGGCAGCATGAAGAGGGCAAAGGAAGTTGAAAGAAAATGCAGTAAGAATAAGGTTAAAAGCATCACACAAACAGTTTGTCACACCCATCCATCTGCCTCCCACCACTCAAAAAGATCCCCTAAAGCAACTAAATGATTTACTCATACAAGTGAAGTCATTAAAAATGCATGTGATACATTGGACATGTTATCTTACCATCAAAATCTCATTATTACTAACTGGCATGGGGCTGACACCTGTTTTTGAGGAACTGTCATAAACTCACAACTTGCTAGAAGTTTGCTAAAGAGTTTCTATAGCATTTGCATTTCCCGGATAGTAAGAAAGTGAGGAAAATAATGCTGTTTAAGATGTGTACAACCCTATGGAAACAGTGTCTGATTACCATTCTGTGTTGAGATTATTACTGTTATGATTGGTTCTCCTCAGTACAAGTTAAATTCTACGTTATAGAAACCAATGTTGCAATTATAAATGCCTGTCAATGAATAGCACACGTCAAGATGAACCTGATGAGTTAGCTCAAAAAATAGAGGGAGCCAAAATTGTAAAAGATATGACAGACATTCAATAATAATAATGTTACAATTTATGTCAGAAGTGATAACATGGCATATTTAAGGAGAGGTACAAAAGGTCAGAAATGAACTAAAACAGAAAGCAGGTCAACAGTTATCTGGGGTGGGGGTGTACACATTATATCTTTTGGAAGAGAAGGCTGAGACTTTACTTGATATATCCAACTTTTCCTTCAATAAGCAAACTGGATTTGCACTAGAATAGCCAATAATGTTCCCTTTTCAAGAGGAAGAGACTGAGAAAATTAGAAACAAATACTAGTTATGGGAACTATTTACAAAAGGTAATAAGCATTAGAAATATGTACAACAGTTTGAAAAAGTCTATCCAGCTATAAATATAAATGGAAACATTGGCACAGCTTTTGTTAAGAGTACGATGGGTTCTGGATACCTTAATCAACAAGATTTAAATTAGAAAGCACTTAACATAGGGTTTTCACGATTAATCCAAAAATAGCAAGTTTAACATCCAGCAGATCTTTAAGATATAGGGGCTATTTCTACAGGTTTTCCTCTAAGGCGAGATAAAAAGATTTAATAAGTGGAGTGCTTAATTTATGAAGTGTTTTTCCACTATGAACTTGGACAGATCATTTCTTCTCCTTGGTGTGCCAGTTCTGAAGGTCGCATGTTCAACAGTCAGTTAAAGCGACAAGAAATGCTCCATTGTGCTGAAGTCACAAAGCTTTGGAAAGATTTCCTCCAGAGAGAGGAAGAGCCACAGCCAGTACTTCAGAGAAAAATTGGATAAATACTTGAAGCAGAAGATGACAGCAAGATCACTTCAACACATACTTTGCTGGAACCCTCCTCCATGTCTTGTTAACAGATGACAATCAGCTCATATAGATATTAACCGCCTAAATAGCCTCACACTGTGCATGCACTTCCTGCAATAGTGAAGCAAACCCAAAACCCAGCTGTCAATCTGACACTGCACTGATCTCTGGTGACTCACTGATTACATGCTCACTGACTCACATAGACCTCCAATCCAGTAATGCCTTAATTTTAAAATATTCAACACTCATGAACAAATCCTTCAATGACCCCACCCTTCTTTCAACTTTATATCCCATTCTCTTCTCTTTATATCTCTGTCTTACTCCCTGTCCACAAAATGCATTAGGCTTCAACTTACAACCATGCTTTCAGTTGGAAGTTCTTCCATAAAACTTTTCATGATATCTGCTTCTTTGACCAGCTTCTGATTAACATTTATAATTTCTCTCTATGTGTTTTGGTACTTGATTTTGTTTGATAATCCTCCTGTCTATCTCAATAGAATATTTCTGCACTGGCAAAGCTACTTTATAAATTCAAGTTCCTGAATGGGACAAGTACTCTATGAAATAGTGGGCATGAACACCTTAGGTCAATGTATTAGGTATCATACCTGCACTCTTCTGTATTAATCTAGTCGCCAATTTAGTACACGGAAACTAATTTTAAAATTCAGAAAATGCAGTATTTTCTGTTCAACATGTAGGCAACCTTATTTCCAATCATTTAATACAAAAGTTAAAAAATAGCTCGCACATAACATTTAACAATACTTTTATTAGTTCACAATTAGGCCAAAAAACTCCAAGACCAAGTACAGGAACTGAAGGTCATTTATCACAACAGGAGGAACTCTGCAGGGGCCGAGGAGTATGTTGTAAACTGGAGCAAATGTGAAAATATTAAACATACAGTCATAGTGTCTTCCAACACGGAGTCGCCCTCTGGTCCAACTTGTCCATGCCAATTGTGTCACCCACGATTTATTCCCATCTGCCCGCGTCTGGCACATAATCCTCTAAACCACTTCCATCTGTGTGAGTATCTAGATGGCCTTTAGACATTGTTAACGTGCCCACTGCTGATCTAATTTCTGGCAGTACATATGCATCATAATTTGCGAGAAGAAGCTGCCCCATTTGTCCCTATTAAATCTCTCGCCTCTGACCTTAAACCTATGCCTCTTGTTTTCCGTACCTCCTCTCTGGGAAGCCATTCACCAATCATCAGCCCATTTACCAAGCTGATTATAATTAGTAATTTTACATAGCCTTCTATACTGTCTGCAATACTACCTATTTGACTATCGTCTACAAACTCATTAATTTTGCCTGTACATTCACATCTAAATCATGAATCTAAATTCACAAACAAGGATCTCAGCACTGATCCTCAAGGTGCACCACCAGACACAGGCCTCTAGACTGAGGAGCAACCCTCAACCAACACCCAGCAACCCCTCTCCCCCACTCCACTTTCTACCACAGAGCCAATTACTAATCCAAATAATGATCTCCCCCTGGATTCCATGCAATCTGACCTTCAAGTCTAGACTCTCATGAGGGAACTTGTCACTGGTCTTCCTAAAGTCCATATAGACAACATCCATTATCCTACAATTATATACTCTCTTGGTTATTTCTTTGAAGAACTCCAAGAGATTTGTCAGACACAAGTTCCCATGCAAAACTGTGCTGAATGTCCCGAATAAGACCCTGCTTCTCCAAATATCCCATCTAGCCCTAGTTCCATCTCATCCTCTTTCTTAACATCGACATGTTCTAGCACATCAGCATGTTCTATGCTGATTTCACGTGCGTCAATTTCCCACTCACTGGTGAATATTGAGGCAATGTATTCATTAAGGCCCCCCCATCTCCCCCAACTCCAGGCTCACGCTTCCTCTTTTATCTCTGATTGGTCCTACTCTCACTATTCTCATCCTCCTGTTCTTCATGTATGTGTTTAATGCCTTGGGGCTTTTCCTATTCTTACTTGCAAGGCCTTCTCACACACCACCCCCCACCACTAGCTCCGCTAACTCAATTCTTCAGCTCCTTCCTGGTTACCTTATAACACTCTAGAATTCAGTCTGACCCTTGCTTCTTAAACCTTAAGCCTGCTTCATTCTCCATCTTGACTATCTAAAATATCCCCATCCCTAGAGCCAATCCAAGGCCTTAGTTCATCTGCCTCTTGCATTGAAATAAATAGGTTTAAATCAATGTTTTCTGCTCTCCCTTTATGTGCCAATACTGACAACCAAACTTGCTCTCATTTGCTACCATTTAATCCCCTGATTTCTAATCATCTACTCAGCCTAAATAGCAAGTAAAACAGACCTCACTGTAAAACAGTCAGCAAAATTGCATTAAAATTCCATGGAAGCCTTAAGAAGCAATGCTGAGATTTGACTCTAGCACAAGGACAGCATTTAATTGGCTCCATTTCTCACCAGCAATAAGTGTTCCAGAAATTCTCTAAATGGGCCTTCAAACCTTTCTTAACAAATCAGTTCACACTATCATAAAGAATAATACCAAATAGCAACTTGTCCCAAGAGATAGAGAGAGTTGAGGAAGAAATCATCAGGAAAGACTGGTTATTAGAAATTGCTCTGCATGCTAGCCAAATGGCTGTTACTTAAAGGTTCATTGCTAATACCTTCAGTGTCTCCATGTTTATATTGACTATTTGCTTGGAGACTTCTGGACCTGTTCACAGGCATAACATACTGTACATCTTTACAAGACTAATTCGTAATTCCGGAATGCTTTCAAGGCCACTAAAGGGCCACAAAATCCTGACCTGAAACAAGCCTAACCACACAGTCGGTCTTTTTCAGAAGGGGGCTCAATCTCACCCATTCTGCTGCAAGGGTGTCCAAAATGTCCAACCCTACCCCTGCAGCGATCACCCAAGTGACTGACTGGATCACGACCCGGGCCAGCTGTCTGCCAGCACAATGCAACCAGGTTCCATTACTCGTCACACGCTTCTAGCTTTTAGCACCACCTATCCCTATTAAACTACTCTACCCACTCCTAAACTTTTCTCATTTTCTTTTGAATTACCCACCCAGCTGCTGCAATGCATTATCTTTCCAATTTATTCTGAGTGAGCTTGCAGAGGAAAAGACTTTGCCTACACAAATCTATGTAAAGTCTGCCCTATGGTAGACAAAGCAATGTCAGCTATGTCACCCCCACACCATTTATGTAGCTCTGTAAACACAGTAACATAATTAGACTAGTTTCTTGAAATTGTTCTGCCAACTAATGAGATTTTTCCCCCTCAAATTTCATGCACTTTGATGTGCACAAATATCAAAATAAATGTGTCACCTGTAGAAGAGGTCTAAATCTTTACCACACTTTTAACTCACGGAAGGTCTAGCTTTAAGAGTTAGATAACAGGTGTTTATATGACATAAATGATTACAGTTGCAGACCATCTAGCCTTGGACTTAAGCATTTCAGTACAAAGTCTAAAGGGATATCACATATACTGCTGTGCAATTGTAGTGACTCAAGCTATTGAATAACAAAGCTAGTTTTAAATTGCATCAAAGTAGATTTAGTGTTAAAACGGATGTTCCCTTTAGCTATTTTTTGCTAAGCAGAAAGACTTGGCCAACAGGAAACATTGTTATATGGACAGTAGAAACAGCCTTCAAAAATGAATCATTCTTCCCAGTTCAAAAAATGCCAGCACAGTGAAACATTTTTTCAGAGCCAAACCAGAAAATCCCTACAAGAGTTCTCCATGCATATGCTTGTACTTGGAACACTTCACTGTTTGGGTTTTACAGGTAAACCAATTTAAGCAGAATTTTGAAATGAGCAACAGCATATTCAAGTGAAATAATTTTACCATTAAGTGGGGAAAAATCAATTAAAAAATCTCAATGATTAAGAATTCTATGCTAATGTATATAATGCCAAGAGACTGCCCCCACTAGCCCCTTCAGTCTTTTATACTTTGCATCTGTCAATTACTGACAGCATGAAACTGGCTGTGCAGTCTTGCTTGCAATGTTGGTTTTCAGCCTTTAAAAAGCTAATATGTGATGCTTGACATTGTTTGTACCACTTTGAAAAATTATGTTCTGAACTACCCAGTTTATAATGTCTCCAAACTTAGATGCCATCTGTGTACTTGAATATATTATGAAAGATGGTGGCCCCACAAGAAATCAATGTGGTACAGTACTGGCCACACCCTGCCAGAGTTCCCAGTATCCATATTCATTATAATCTACATCATGACCAATCACTAACAAATTATGCATCTACTTCAATCAAGCTTATCTGACAATCTAATGAACAGTTTCAACAATCAGTTCCATTGGCAGGAATCATGAAATGCAGAAGGATAAAGCAAAACAGAATTCAATACTGTTGAATTCATCAAGGTTTCTTTTAATAAACAAGAGAAAATCTGCAGATGCTGGAAATCTGAGCACCACACCCAAAATGCTGGAGGAACTCAGCAGGCTAGGCAGCATCTAGCAAAAGAGTACACTTGATGTTTCAGGCCGAAACCCTTCAGCAGGTCAAGATTTCTTTTAAATTGTTCATTATGAAAGTTGGCCTAAGGTAACTAGTTTTACAGTGGAGTAAAGGCAATTAGAGAGGCATGAAAGAGGATCTGGCCAAAGTTGATTGAAAGGGGACACTAGCAGCTAAGATGGCAGAATTGCAGTGGCAGGGATTTCTGGGATGAATGCAGCAAGTGTGGAATAGATACACCCCAAAGGAGAATTCTAAAAGGAGCATAATGCAACCATGGCTGACAAGGGAAGTCAAGACAGCATAAACACAAAAGAGAGGGCATAAAATACTGCAAAAATTAGTGGTAAGTTAGGGGATTGGGAAACTTTTAAAAACTAACAGAAGGTAACTAAAAAAGCTATATGGAGAGAAAAGGTGAAATCTGAAGGTAAGTTAGCCAATGATATAAGAGGATACAAAACCATTTCCCCCCCCCAGATATATAAAGAGTTTAAAAGAGAGGTGAAAGTGGATATCCGAGCACAGGAAAATGACACCAGAGAGTTAGTAAGGGGGACAAAGAAATTTAGTAAGTATATTGTGTCAGCCTTCACTATGGAAGACACTAGTAGTATGTCAGGGCAGGAGCAAATATGGTTGCTATTACTAAGCAGAAGGCGCTTGGAAAAAGGTCTGATGGTGGATAAGTCAGCGAGACCAGATGGACAACACTCCAAGTTTCTGAAAGAGGTAGCTGCAGAGATTGTGGAGCATTGGTAATGATCTTTCTAGAATCACTAGATTCTGGAATGGTTCTGGAGGACTGGAAAACTGCAGCTATCACACCACTCTAAGGAGGGAGCAAGGCAGAAGAGGGGAAACTATAAGTCACTGACCTCAGTGGTTGGGAAAATGTTGGGAGTTGATTGTTAATGATGAAGCTTCTGGGTATTTGGGAGCACATGATAAAATAGGGCAAACTCAACATGATTTCTTTAAGGGGAAATTTTGCCTGACAAATCTCTTGGAAGCTTTTGAGGAAATAACAGGTATGTTAGACAGAGGAGAGTCAGTGGAAACACAAGTGAATCTGCAGATGCTGGAAATAAATAAAAACACAAAATGCTGGCAGAACTCAGCAGGCCAGACAGCATCTATGGGAGGAGGTAGTGACAACATTTCGGGCCGAAACCCTTCATCAGGAGGATAATGAGTCTGTGGATTTTGTTTACACAGATTTTCAGAAGGCAGTTGACAAAGTGCCTCACATAAGGCTGCTTAACACAATACGAGCCCATGGCATTACAGAACTGATACTGGCGTGGATAGAACATAGGCTGACTGGCAGGAGGCAAAACGTAGGAATAAAATGGGCCTGGTTGGTTGCCTGTGACTAGTGGTGTTCCACAGGGTTCTAAGTTGGGACAGCTTCTTTTCATGTTATACGTCAATGACTTGGATGATGGAATTGATGGCTTTGTGGCCAGGTTTACAGATGATACAAAGACAGATGGAGGGGCAGGAAGAGTTGAGGAAGTATGGAGTCTGCAGAAGAACTTAGACAGATTAGGAGAATGGGCAAAGAAGTGGCACATGTAATAAAATGAAGGGAAATGTATGGTTAATATTTTTTTTTAAATGGGGAAAAAATTCAGAAGTGCAATGGAACTTGGGAGTCCTTGTGCAGAATTCTCTTAAGGTTAATTTACAGGTTGAGTTGGTGGTAAGGAAGGCAAATGCAACTTTAGCATTCATTTCAAGAGGACGACAATATTAAAGGATATAATGCTGAGGCATCAAAAGGCATTGGTCAGACCACATGGAGTATTGAGAGCAGCTTTGGGCCCCTTAACTAAGAATTGACGTGCAAACACAAGGAAATCTGTAGATGCTGGAAATTCAAACAACACACACAAAATACTGGTGGAACACAGCAGGCCAGGCAACATCTATAAGGAGAAGCGCTGTCGACGTTTTGGGCTGAGACCTTTCGTCAGGACAATCGATGTGTTGGCATTGGAGGGGGTCCAGAAGAGGTTCATGAGAATGATTCCAGGAATGAAAGGGTTAACATTCGAGGAGTATTTGATGACTCTGGGACTGTACTCTTTAGAATTTAGAGAAACTGGGGGTGGGGGAGTGTTCTCATTGAAACCGATCAGATACTGATAGGCCTAGTTATAGTGGGTGAGGAGGGCATGTTTCCAATAGTGGGGGAGTCTAGGTCCAGAGGGCACAGCCTCAGAATGGAAGGATGTCCATTTAGAACAGAGATGAGGAAGAATTTCTTTAGTCAGAGGGTGAATCTGCGGAATTCATTACCCCACACGGCTATAGTGGCCAAGTCATTGAGTATATTTAAAGCAGAGGTTGATAGGTTCTTGATTAGTGAGGGAATCAAAGGTTACGGGGAGAAGGGAAGGAGAATGGGGTTGACAGGGATAATTAATTAGCCATGATAAAATGGCAGAAGAGACTCAATGAGCCCAATGGCTTAACTCTGCTCCTATGTCTTATGGCAGGGCATAACGAGTGTTGCAGAACACATAGATTTGGGAGTAGAAGTGCTCAGTTGGCTGGAAACAGCTGTGCAAGTACATAGGGAGGTTGGTTCAGCATTTAGCATGCTGGCCTTATCAGTCAGAGCATTGAGTTTAGGAGTAGGGACATAATGTTGCAGGTATGCAAGTCATTGTAAAAGCACACTTGGAAGTATTGTATATACTTTTAGCCACCCTGTTACAAGAAAAAACATTATCAAGTTGGAGAGAATGTAGATGATGCCGCCTTGACTAGAGGGCCTGAATTATAGGGAAAGGTTGGCCACATTGTATCTTTATTCCCTGATAAGCAGGAGGCATGCAGGGTGGCTGTCAGGGTCTTCTCCCCAGGATTGGGAAATTCAAAACTAGAATGGACAGACACAAGAAAAGATGGGAGCAATTTGAAAGTGACCTGAGATAGTTACACGGAGGGAAAAGAGTACCTGCAATGAGCTGCCAAAGGAAGTGGTCAAGGTAGATTTAATTGCATCATTTATGAGGCATTTGGATGAGTACAAGGAGGGGAAGAGCTGAGTACAAGCAACTGGGACTAGCAGGAGGATGCTATAGCCAGCTTGATCCAGTTAGGCCAAATTACCCGTTTCCATCCAGTATCACTCTATGGCAATGAGGAAAAAATAGTAGGGTTAATTTCTCCCAATGAGTGCGACCAAAGTGGAATTTTGGTCTGTACCAAAATGTTCAAAGTGGTAGAGAAAACATAAGAGAGTTCCATTTTGATGCTCGGGATTAACTTAGAATGCAGGAACCTAAAAATATTTGCCACACACACGAAATGCTGGAGGAACTCAGCAGGCCAGGCAGCATCTATAGAAAAAAGTATAGTTGACGTTTCGAGCCCAGACCCTTTGGCAGGACTGGAGAAAAAAAAAGGTGAGGTGTAGATTTAAAAGGTTGGGGGGGGGGGGTGGAGAGAGAAATACAAGGTGAAAGGTGAAACCTGGAGGGGGAGGGACGAAGTAAAGAGCTGGAAAGCTGATCAGTGAAAAAGATACAGAGCAGGGTGGAGAAGGGGGAGTCCGATAGGAGAGGATAGAAGACCATGGAAGCAAGAAAAGGGAGAGGAGCACCAGAGGGAGGAGAAGCGCAGGCAAAGAGATAAGGTGAGAGTACGGTGAAACAGTTTGTGGGGGCGAGGGGGGAGCATTACCAAAAGTTCGAGAAATCGATGCACATGCATCAGGGAGGTTACCCAGATAGAATATAAGGTGTTGTTCCTCCAACCCAAATGTAGCCTCATCGTAACAGTAGAGGAGGCCATGGATTGACATAGGAGAATGGGAATAGGAAGTGGGATTAAAATGGGTGGCCACTTGGAGATCCTGCTTTTTCTGGCGGACAGAGCACAGGTGTTTGTTGAAGTGCTCTCCCAAACTAGGTTGGGCCTCACCGATATACAGGAAACCACAGTAGGAGCATCAGACACAGTAAATGACCCCAACAGACTCACCTGGAAGAACTGTTTGGGCCCTGAATGGTAGTGAGGGAGGAGGTGTAGGGACAGGTGTAGCACTTGCTCTGCTTGCAAGAATAAGTGCCAGGAGGGAGATCAGTGGGGAGGAGCAAATGGGCAAGTGAGTTGGGTAGGGAGCAATCTCTGTGGAAAGCAAAAAGAGAGCGGGGGGAGGGAAAGATGTGCTTGGTGGTGGGATCCTGTTAGAGGTGGTGGAAGGACATCTCCTTCATTCTGGAATGAAAAGCCTCATCTTGAGAGCAGATGCAGTGGAGACAGAGGAATTGAGAGAAGGGGATGGTGTCTTTTACAAGACACAGGATGGAAAAAGCTATAGGCTAGGTAGCTGTGAGTTTGGGGGGCTGTAATAGGCATCAGTAGATAAGCTGCCTCCAGAGATAGAGACTGTGAGATTGAGAAAGGGGAGGGAGGCGTTGGAAATGGACTAGATAAATATGAGGGCAGGGGGGCAGTTGGAGGCAAAATTGATGAAGTCGACAAGCTCCACATGGGTGCAGGAAGCAGCACCAATGCAGTCATCGATGTAGCATAGGAATGGTTGCCAGTGTAGGCCTGGAACATGGACTGTTCCACAAGCTGGCAAAAAGGCAGGCATAGCTGGGGCCCCTGCGAGTGCCCATGGCTACACCTTTTTTTTTTGAAGGAAATGAGAGGAGCCAAAGGAAAGATTATTGAGAGTGAGGACAAGCTCCGCTAGATGGAGGAGAGTGGTGGCAGAGGGGAACTGGTTGGGTCT
Organism: Hypanus sabinus; assembly: GCF_030144855.1. NCBI lineage: Eukaryota > Metazoa > Chordata > Chondrichthyes > Myliobatiformes > Dasyatidae > Hypanus > Hypanus sabinus. Next base: position 160,198,128 of record NC_082707.1, on the reverse strand, counting down.
GGTGTCCAGAAAGAAACTGACAACTTTAAGGCCTTCCTGGTGGGGATTGGAGGTGTACAGGGACTGGAGATCCATAGTGAAAATAAGATGATGGGGGCCAGGGAACATGAAATAATTGAAAAGATCTGGAGTGTGTGAAGTGTCATGGAAGTACGTAGGAAGGGACTGAACTGGGGTGGGGGGATAAAACAGAGTCGAGGTATGCAGATATGAGTTCAGTGGGGCAGCAACAAGTATTTGCTGCTAAATGATACATATTTTTCATATTAATAGTCATGTAGCAATTTCAGGTAAAGGCAAAGTGAACGGCACCAGCAATGTAATAATTTAACTAAACAAACTTCCCTTTTTTCCTTCAATTACGGAAATGCCAATCTCTTTAAAAGATTTATCTAAAAATGGATTGGTTGCAAGCACAAGTTTGAAAATCAATGTCAGATTTAAAAGAATTCAAATTGATTAACTAAATCCACAAAATCCAACTTTCTAAAGCAAGGTTATAAATTATATTTATATACATTGAACCCAAAAATCATTACATGTGGAATTATCTATCTTTATTAGACATAAAGAATGCTCATCGATTAAGAAGTCACCAATTGGCAACACTCATCAAACTGTCAAGAGATTATAGGTTACAGTCCCAGACTGAGCAGATTATGCTGACGTGCACACAATACTTCTGAGAAAGCCGCATGGTCAAAGGTTCTTTCTTTTGGATCATTAAACGGAAGACCTGATTGCTTGCTCAGGCAGACAAATAAAATCCTTAAGGCAATATTTTGAAGAACAGAAATGCTCTCCAGGATTCTAGTTATTAATTACCCCTTCACCAACATAACAGAAAACAGCTTTCTTGATTGCTGCTGTTTGCGTGGCCACACTGTTAAGCTGCCTCCCTAATTTCATACAAAATAAAATTTAAGGACTTTATATCAATCTGCTCAAGATTTTATGAAAGCACTTACCATGAAAATTTTTCTTTATTTATCAGTAGAGAGCTCAAGTTAAAAAAAAACTTGGAAACAAAATGTTCAAGAACTTGGCAACAATGATTTTGCCATTTATTTTAGGAGCTGAAATGTCATATGATTCAAGGACTTGCCTTGAATTTCAACTCCAAGAACAGAGGCTTCCAAGATTCTGTTGAATCTGGAGAATTTGCAAAATTTCCTCTGCAACTAACTTCAGCATACATGGAAACAATAAAGCAGGAGAATATATAGTTCTTCACCAAAAAGGAAAAAGATATTTTGATCACAATCTTGACTTCAAATGAAGCACAACTATCTACAAGCTAAAATACATAACAGTGAATTACTTTAATACAAAATAGCAGCTTGTGTCAAGGTTACAAAACAGCAACTGCAATAACAAGACTTTTGCAATCCATATTATCATCTCTGATGGAAGAGTAAAGGGATTATCATTTCCCCACCGATTTTTTAGGTTCATCAGAAAATTTGGCATATTCTATGGAAATACTTAATCATGAACACATTTCAAATGAATTATTTGTTTAACCTTCAATGAGCAGGCCCAAAATTGCTCCTATTATTTCATCTACAAAACATGTCAGAATTGAAACAAACACCCTGCCACTCCACAAGCTGTCAAAAAAGATTTCTAAGAAAAATACCTGTTTGTTTTTATACTTCTTTAAATAGCGAGGGGACACGAGACACTCTGGATTGATGTCTGTTGAATTCTGGTCAGGAATAACTTGTGGGTCAGGGTTTAAATGCTGCATCTTCAAAAATGATAAGATATTCTGCACCTCAAGGCTGTATGAGCTGTCTGCCATCGTCTTGCCTTTTGATGCCAGCCTACAGGCTGCCATCCACTGTGCATACTGCTTCTCCTAACAAAACGGGGGAAAAAAATATTAGATTCAAATGAAATCTATTCTTACTCTTTTAAAAAAAAAGACTAACTGGAACTGTTCACTTCACAAATTATTCTTGGCCTTCAATGTTTGGGAGGGAGGAAGCATTCAAGGTCAAACTTACTGTTTAACTACAGATAATGCTTCATCCTGCATTGCATTTAACTTTCAAAAGGGGAGCAACAGAGACAAAGGAATAATAAATTGAGGAAAAGTAAATTATTTACCAAGAACTACTTTACTGGGGTCACATTCATCCTTTAAATTATACTATTGCTCACAAAATTCAAACAAATATTTAAAATTATAACATCAATGTAGTATACAAATTATGTAATTGTATTTGCTCAATATTTTTTGAAAGAAAACAAACACAAAGGAATATAGTCAAACTTATTATGAAAGTACATATATATCATATGCTTCTCAAAGTCCAACACTGTGTCCCTGTTGCGGGATGTAGAAACTAGTACGACTGGCCAACAGGGCTCTGGTGAAGCTGTATAGGCCAATCTCCTGTACAGAGAATGCAATGATTGCAGAAACATTGATGAACTCCAACCATGCCATCGACTTCAGAAGACGATGGAGACGGGAGGTCATCGACGGCCAGTGCTCCACGGGGAACTAAGGTCTCAGGTGAAGTGCCGTGATGTCACCTTATACTCTTTGAGGAAACCAATTTAAAAACTAGATTACTTTCAACACAGCATATTGTACAAGCAAAAGGAAAAAAATGCATGTTAGCTTTTGAATTGGATTTTCATTTTCATTTCTTGTAATTACTCAGACCCCACATAGCACTGACTTGTTACCACGAGATAATTCAATTACTTATTGAAATTTTAAAAAATGACAAAAGTTCATTCTAAACAACACTTAAAACTTCTCAAGTGGTTGCCACTACAGTAAACACACAGTCAGCCAATGAGAATGTTTTACCTAAGCTCTGAGCCCATTCACAGCCAATCACGTATTAGTTCTCACTCTGCCTCCCCTGCGTGTGTAAACAGCTTGCTTCCTCGCCAATTTATTCTTTTTTTTCTCCAACTATAATGTCTGAAAAATGGCCTGCAACTTCCAGTGATGGGAGTACATCCAAGATGTCTGGGAAAAGCCCTAGCATGGATGTAAACTGCAAGTGATTTTTGAAGAAGCCAAAGGTAGAGGAGAACTCACAGCCTGGGCCTGCCCCTAAGGTGTAATCACCATACGATTTCCTCTGCTGTTGCTGCTCCACCGATGGACAGGTTAGGCCTATTTGTGTGTTTGTTACTCCATGAATTACTCTGCATACATTAAAAATAATATACCATACAAATCCGGTTTGATTTTAAAATAAATCATTTTGCGAGGTCTGAGTGTACAGGCCATGTTAGATCAATGAAATTATTATTACAGCAGCAAGATTATCCGGGGGTCTAAAAAGTTACTAAATTCAAGGTAAATACTTACATTATCACAACGGAGCCAGATTTCATTCATCCCCTCTGCCACCGGTATCAGCAACTTGATATTGAATTTTTGGCTGGATATGTTTACATCAGGGGTCACCTCACAACCTATTACATAAAATCATTGCTCAGATTATTCACCACAGCTGTGATTTTGAAACATTCCTTACTGCTTTTCTAGATAGCAACAAATCAAATCAGTTAAAAAATCATATTGCATACAGAATATTGGAATGATAATTGGCCGATTAATATCTGATGCAGAGTGGTAAGTGTGTACAGCAACTATTGCAATTCCCTATCAGATGGTTAGAGGACTATTAGTCCTGTTCCTGCAGAAACAAAATGAGGGTATCACATGTGCTACTGCTGGAACTTGTGTAGAAGCACACCCCAAAATAGTTCCATAAGACATAGGAGCAGAGCTAGGCCACTCAGTCCATTGAGTTTGCTCTGCCATTCCATCATAGCTGATTTCTTACCCCATTCTCCCGAATTCTCCCTGCAACCTTTGACGTCCTGGCTAATCAAGAACTGGCCAACCTCCGCTTTAAATATACCCAGTGACTTGGCCTCCACAGCCATCTGTGGCAATGAATTCCAGAGATTCATCATTCTGGTTAAAGAAATTCCTCCTCGTATCCACTCTAAGTGGACACCTCTCTATTCTGAGGCTGTGCCCTCTGGTGCTAGACTCCTTCACTACAGAAACATCCTTCTCACATCCACTCTACCTAAGCATATCAATATTCAATAAGTTTCAATGAGTCCCCCCCCCAATTCATCTAACTGTAGCCAGTACAGGCCCAGAATCATTCATCTCTGCTAATACATTAACTCTTTCATTCCCGGAACCATTCTCATGAACCTCCTCTGGACCCTCTCCAATGCCAACACATCCTTTCTTAGATAAGGAACCCAAAACTGCTCACAATACTCCGTGCTGTCTGAACATTGCCTTATAAAGCATCATTACAGACTTGCTTTTAGATTTTAGTCCTCTTGAAATAAGTGCTAACATAACATTTCTCATTACCACCAATTCAACCTGCCAATTAACCTTTGGGGAATCATGCACGAGGACTCCCAAGTCCCATTGTACTTCTGATTTTTGAATTTTCTCCCCATTTAGAAACTATTCTATGCCTTTATTCCTTCCACCAAAGTGCATCGCCATACACTTCTACACTCTATTTCATCTGCCACTTCTTTGCTCATTCTCCCAATCCTTCTAAGTCCTTCCACAAGCCACCTGCTTATCAACACTACCTGCCCCTCCACTGATCTTCATATCACCCATAAACTTGGCCACAAAATCATCAATTCCATCATCCAAATCACCGACATACGTATAATGTGAAAAAAGTGATCACAACACTGATCTTTGTGGAAAACCATTAGTCACTGGAAGCCAACTACAAAAGGCCACCTTTATGTCCATTCATTCCCTCCTGCCAGTCAGCCAATCTTCTATTCAAGCTAGTATCTTTCCTCTAATACCGCGGATTGTTATCTTGTTAAGCAGCCTCATGTGTGGCACCTTGTCAAAGGCCCACTGAAAATCCAAGTATACATACACCGATTCTCCTTTGTTTACCCTGCTTATTATTTCCTCAAAGAATTCCAACAGATTTGTCAGGCAAGATATCCCCTTAAGGAAACCATGCTGAGTTTGCCTATTTTATCATGTGCTTCCCCCGAAATCGCATCCTTAATAATGGGCTCCAACATCTTCCCAACCACTGAAGTCAGACCAACAGATTTCCTTTTGTTCCTTTTGTTCTGTCCCCCCCCCCCCTTCTTAAAGAGTGGAGTGATATTTGCAATTTTCCAGTCCTCTGGAATCATGCCAAAATCAAGTGATTCTTGAAAGATCATTACTAATGGCTCTACAATCTCTTCAGTTACCTTCTTCAGAATAATGGGGTGCAGTCCATCTAGTCCTCTCAGCTTCCCAAGCACCTTCTCCTTAGTAATAATAAGTACACTGACTTCTGCCCCCTGACACTCTCAAATTTTTGGTATACTGCTGGTGTCTTCCGCACCGAAGACTGACGCAAAATGCTTTTTAAGTTCATCTGCCAATCCTTGTTCCCCATTACTACCATCACAGTTTCATTACACAAGGCATCTACTTGTATACCAACTGCTCCATCTTCAGCCCTATCACCCCAGTCCCCTTCCCTTGCCAAGTTAATTTAAACCCTGCCCAACAGCTCTAGCAAATTTATCTGCAAGGATATTGGTTCAAGTGCGACATGTCCTTTTTGTACAGGTCATACCGTCCCTGGAAGAGATCCCAATGATCCAGAAATCTGAAATCCTGCCCCTTGCACCAATCCCTCCGACACACATTCATCTGCCAAATCGTCCTATTCTTACCCCTAATGGCATGTGGCACAGGTAGCAATCCAGAGATTACTACCTTGGAGGTCCCACTTTTCAGCCTTCTACCCAACTTCCCATATTCTCTCTTCAATACCTCATCCCTTTTCCTACCTACTGTATGCCACCGGTACCAATATGTACCACAACTTCTGGCTGCTCACCTTCTCTCTTTAGAATGCTATGGACCTGATCTGAGACATTACTGACCCTGGCACGTGGGTCTCTTTGACATCCACAGAACTTCCTGCCTGCCCCTCTAACTATGGAATCCCCTGTACAAAGACACTCCTCTTGCTCCCCTCCCCTTGAGCTACACAGCCAGAGACCCAATCTCTGCTAAATCAACCCCCAGCAAACAGTATCTAAAGTGGTATACCCGTTGTTGAGGGAATTAGCTAAAAGATAGTCTGCACTGGCTTCCTCTCCCCTTTCTCTCTACTGACAGTGACCCAGTTACCCACGTCCTGTACCTCCCTGCATGGCCTGTTGATCCACCCCTCAGTCCCTGAATGATCCAGAGTTCATCCAGATCCAATTCCTTAACACGGTCTGAAAGAGATTATAGCTGGACGCACTTCTTGCAGGTGTAGTAGTCAGGGACACTGGAGATCTCCCTGCCTTCCCACAGGGAAGATATTGGAGGGGTAGTAGATGGTTGCCTTTCTGATTTTGTTTTTGTTGGGCTGTCTTAACAAGGAATAGAAAAAGAACAAAATACAGATGGAGAAAATTGGAAATAAAAACAAAAAAAATGCTGGAAACACTCAGGAAGTCCAGCAACATCTGTGGAAAAGAGTAACAAGGTCAATGTTTCACGACAATGACACTTCAGCAGATTTCTGAGAAAGGTTCTGGGGCCTGAAGCTGTTTCACTTTCCACTGACGATCTTTGGCCTGCAGGGTTTCTCCAGCAGTTCAAGGAACATAATGCTTCTATTACAATATTTCTAACCATGACCTGCAGATAGTATTTGAATTGAAGCATTATCACAGTTATGGCCAGATTCCATCTGATTTTCTAAAACGGTATTGCAGAAAGCAAGTTCTTAGCTGCTTTTATCATAGGAGCATTGACTCCAGATTCCACTGGAAAATATCAGAGTTCATTAATTTCATCTGTAGAAGAATTTATTAGTTCTAATTCATGGGATCTATGTTACTCAATATCCATTTCACTTCCCCCCCCCCCCATTTTATTATGCAAGTTGCATTGCTTTCCCTTAAAGCCGTTGAGCCTTTCTTGGACATTGGGAACCATGGTATTCTGATGCATCAAAAACATAACCCTCACCTCGCAAGTTCATCTGATGAGCTGGAGGTCCGTGGGATTCATCTTTACTTTTGCAGCAGGAAATGGATGTGTCTTTAAATGTACACCAGTATGGCTTGTAACCTTTCAACGTTAATTTCTTTGGTCTGCAGGCAGAAGGATATTTTCAAAGAAAAATATCTATTAGCATATAAACCACTTGCGGGTCAACACGAGTTTAACAATTCCAACAATGTAACTTGCACCCGAGCTATCAACTAGATTTATTGTCTGCAGTCACTGAAGTCATACTTTAACAAATAATTTTAGTATCTAATCATGAAAATGACAGAATATTTACCACACATATATATAACACAATTGTATAACTAATGGGATCTTCTCTGCCAAAAGAAATATATCACTACTACCACACTCTCTCAAATTTTAAACGTACTATTTTGGTGGCCACAGAGAAGAAAACCCTTTGAAAACAAACAAGACTACCATGAGCATTGCTGTCATACTTTACAGATCTTTGCAAAAATCTTTACTGTTGTTAAAGTCCATGGAAAACCCTTAGCTTCCAGGGGTCAAATACTGCAACTGTCAATTGAGAGATTGCCCTTTTGGGTACTGAGCCAAGAGTTTACTCTTAGATCATCTATAAATGTCAACAAGGGAAAAAAAAACTCATCAACTTGTTGGCAAATGATCTGATAATTACATTGTACACATACTTCTGCACCTGGGTAGAATATTAAAACTGAAAGTGGGGGGGGGGGGGGTAGAAGGGTGAGGTAAGGTATTTTTTTCCCCACTGTGAAGATTGGAAATAGGAGCCTTTTGAATTACTGCCTACTACTGGCAGCAGACTCCTAAGTGCACAGTTGATGAAGCTGGCCAAAAGCAGTGTTTCAAATATGGGTGCCGATTGAGGTTGCGAATGTCACTCTGTCACTATGATTTTTTTCAGGGTTGGTCAAAAGTCCGAACAGCTAGCTTGCTGAGTAAAACCATGTGAGATTCAATTCACAATCAGGTTGATAATAATCATTAAGTATCATTAAATTCACTCCAATTATACAGAGATGTGTGTAACAGCACTTCATGGATTTCTGAAACAAGTCTCAGATTTCTTCTTCACTTTGTTCTCTCAGTACAATGTGGGCATTGTGAATGCACAACAACGGCCAGAATTTATACAGCATCTTTAATATAAGAATCTGCCCCTGATGATTCTTGGTGAAGGTTTTCAAACAATGTTTCCCTCTTGACTAAGAGGGTCCAAGCAGAACATTTTAAAAATGCTCATGGAGAGAGTTGCAAAGATCAGAGCTGTTGGGTAGGAGGGAAGAAAGTAGAATGGTCCTTGTCGATCAATGAAGACAAGCATCAAGCAGTAGGGAAAACTGAGGAAAAGATTTAAAATAGCAAAACACAACAAAATGCTGCAGGAACTCAGGCCAGGCAGCATTTGCAGAGGGAAAGGGGCTGAGTTTTGGATCAAGACCCTGCACCTGGACTGAAAGTTTATAGGGGAGATGGATGTGAGAGTGAGTGGTGAGGTGGGGCAAAAGCTGGCAAGTGAATCAGAGTGAGGAGGGGTGATTTGATAGAGTCCAATAGAGGTGGTAATGCAACAATGGAAAAGGGGGCAGAAGGTGGAATCTAATAGGAAAAGAAGGCTGCAGCATGGAACCAAATAAACTCCACCAAAAGGGTGGAGATGGGAACAGTGGGAGAAGGTGACTGTGTGGGTGATGGGCAGAAGCAGTGGTGGAAGAGAAAGAGAAGGAAGAAACTGGATGATATGGAGCAGGGAGTGGGGAGTCTGGTGTTGGGTGATACGGCCTGCTTAAATCATGAGGAGAGAGGGTGTCGAGAGAGGGGGAGTAGATTACCCAGAACTGTAGAATTCAATGTTCATGCCATTGGGAATTAAGTTAAAAGGTTTAGCTACAGCCTGCAAGGATGTGTGAACTTCATACTCAGCCTATTGCCTAGTGGAGCAATGGCAATTCTTTCTTAGTTATTGTCAAAACTGCTGACTATCCTAACTTGTTTAGCAGGCAGTCACAACCAGCATTACCCATCTCCCAGCACAGCCACAGTTAATAAGTCACCAATAGCCCATTTACTAATGCCTACCACTACATCACCATTTCTTGGATCCCAGATTATGCTCTTGGAGTCAACAAGACATCAACAGCTTTCACCCATCAGGAAAAGCCAATTAATGTCCAACTGGGGAATGCAGATCTTAGAATTGTCAAATAATTTGAAGTTTTAAAGGCAGCTGTCATGACATCTTTATCCTACAAGTCTCATTCATTTCCTAGTTTTCCCTCCCTTTCTCCCAAGAATATAAGAGGAGGTGACGTTTACTCCCTATTCGTGACCAATAATTGTGCCTTTACACACTTAGAAATGCTCACCCCTGGAGAAAACTCATGAGATTTGGACACAGGGAACATTACCGACCATGTTATTCGATGATTATGATAACTGGTATAGATAGAGGTTCATTAAAATATGCCCTATCACTGTAGTTTGCAGCAGACTCAAAGGCTGCATTGTGCAAGATATCAGCTTACTTTACACAGTTAGCCTTTGGTTCCCTCCCCTCCCATCACAGGTGGTTGCACATGATACACAGTATTCTGTGTCTTTGTGCCATTCAGATGTGGTTATTTAAACAGATGAAAAGATATCAGGTGCATCAGTAAAATGCAGAGCAAAGCAAATATCAACTTTAAAAAGCTGTGTTAAGACTTACCCAGTACAATGCTCATTTCCTAGGAGCAAATGACATTGAACAAGCAAAGCTTTATAAGTTCAATCTGTTCTCTATTTCTCATAAAAAGAGAGGACCATTGGTAATGAAGACAGCAAAGCACGAGAGGACTAGTGGATAATACAGCAATCTGTTCATTTTGAACAAACACTCTTTCTGTCAGTGAGGAAAAGAAATTAAAAGGCCCCAAAAGGGAGCAAAATATGCCAATGGAAAATGAAAATCTTACTTGAACACTTTTAAATGGTCAGCCAGTTCAGGAATAGAAGTGATATCACCCTGAAACAAGAATAAGTTCTGAGTTAACAAGTTAATTTTGAAAAGATAAAACCTATTTTTGGTTAGTGAACTACTTGAAGGTTAATGAACTGAATATTCCAAATATTTTCTAGTACAAAAGTGGTAGGTACAGGTTTTAGCAAAGAAAAATTATTATTGTGTTTTTTGCACTTGGAAGACAACACAGGTTGGGATATTATAGCAGGATATTATAAGTATGATATTCAGCGTCAGAGTTGTACTACACACAAAGAGGCCTTCCAACCCCAATCATTCATGTCTACTCTGAAGACCATCAACACTTGATCCTGTTTTCCCACATTACATAGTAAACCTACAGCACAATACAGCCCCTTCAGCCCACAAAGCTCTGCCAAACATGTCCTTACCTTAGAATTACCTAGGCTTACCCATAGCCCTCTATTTTTCTAAGCTCCATGTACCTATCCAGGAGTCTCTTAAAAGACCGTATCGTTTCTGACTCCACCGCCGCCGCTGGCAGCCCATTCCACGCACTTACCACTCTCAGCTTAAAAAGCTTACTCTTGACATCTACTCTGTACCTACTGCCAAGCACCTTAAAACTATGCCCTCTAGTGCTAGCCATTTCAGTCCTGGGAAAAGGCCTCTGAATATCTACATGATCAATGCCTCTCATTATCTTGTACACTTCACCTCTCATCCTCTGTTGCTCCAAGGAGAAAAGGCTGAGTTCACTCAACCTATTCTCATAAGGCATGCTCCCTAATCCAGGCAACATCCTTGTAAATCTTCTCTGCACCCACGCCCTTCCTGTAGTGAGGCAACCAGAATTGAGCACAGTACTCCAAGTGGGGTCTGACCAGAATCCTATATAGCTGTAACATTACCTCTTGGCTCTTAAACTCAATCTCACGATTGATGAAGGCCAATGTACCATATGCCTTCTTAACCACAGAGTCAACCTGAGTAGCAGCTTTGAGTGTCCTATGGACTCGGACCCCAAGATCCCTCTGATGCCCCACACTGCCAAGAATCTTGCCATTAATGCTATATTCTGCCATCATATTTGACCTACCAAAATGAACCACCTCTCACTTATCTGGGTTGAACTCCATTTGCCACTTCTCAGCCCAGTTTTGCATCCTATCAATGTCCCTCTGACAGCCCTCCACACTACCCACAACAACTCCAACCTTTGTGTCATCAGCAAATTTACTAAACCGCCCCTCCACTTCCTCATCCAGGTCATTTATAAAAATCATAAAGAGTAGGGGTCCCAGAACAGATCCCTGAGGCACACCACTGGTCACCGGCCTCCATGCAGAATATGACCCATCTACAACCACTCTTTGCCTTCTGTGGGCAAGTGGGTTCTGGATCCACAAAGCAATGTCCCCTTGGATCCCATGTCTCCTTACTTTCTCAATAAGCCTTGCATGGGGTACCTTATCAAATGCCTTGCTGAAATCCATATACACTACATCTACAGCTCTACCTTCATCAATGTGTTTAGTCACATACTGAAAAAATTCAGTCAGGCTTGTAAGGCATGACCTGCCTTTGACAAAGCCATGTTAATTATTCCTAATCATATTATGCCTCTCCAAATGTTCATAAATCCTGCCTCTCAGGATCTTCTCCATCAACTTACCAACCACTGAAGTAAGACTCACTGGTCAACAATTTCCTGGGCTATCCCTTCTCCCTTTCTTGAATAAAGGAACAACATTCGCAATCCTCCAATCCTCCCGAACCTCTCCTGTTCTCATCGATGATGCAAAGATCATCACGAGAGACTCAGCAATCTCCTCTCTCACTTCCCACAGTAGCCTGGGGTACATCTCCTCTGGTCCCAGTGACTTATCCAACTTGATGCTTTCCAAAACTCTATTACACCTATGTTCCTTTCTTATCCCAGTGCATGACCAAATTCCATTAAACACTGCAGATCTATTTGGTTGCACCATTTCCTCAGGCAGCTAATTCCATATAAGCACAACTTGCCCTTCACATCTCTCTTAAATTTCTCCCCCTTACGTTAAACTTATGCCCTCTGGTCTTGGGCTTCCTCACCTTCAGAAAAAAGACTCCAACTATCTTCCATATCTATGCTCCTCACAACTCAGTGGCTAGAGTCATGATTTACAGCACCAGTGATTGGGGTTCAATTCCCACCGTGGCCTGAAAGGAGTTTTGATGATTCCCCCCCCGCCCCCATGATTGTGTGACTTTCCTCTGTGTGCTCTGATTTCCTCCCACATTCTAAAGACATGCGGATTGGTAAAGGTATATCATGGACTTATCTATGTTGCCACCGGAAGCATGTCGATGCTTGCAGGATGCCCCTAGCATGTACTTGGACTGTGTTGGTTGACGCGAATGATGTATTTCACTGCATGTTTTGATGTTTCGCCGTACACGTGACAGATAATCTTTAAACAGTATAATCCCAGCATATCCAAACTCTTCTTATAACTGCAGTCCTCCATGCCAGACAATAGGTAACCTGCTGAACCACTTCACTTTTCCCAAATGCTACCACATCCTCCGTGTGGCATAGCAACCTAGGCTGTACACAATACACAAAGTGAAAACTGTGTACATTTGCAATCTGACTTAATGCCTTGACCTACGAGGGCAAGTATGCTGAATACCTTCTTCCTTACTCAATCTATCTGGCTCAGCGTTTTCAGGGAACCACAAACCTGCAACCCAGGTTCGTCCATACATCAACACTGTAGTTGTCCATGTCATTTACTGTGTAGCACTTGATGTCTCTAAATGTATTACCTCACATTTGAATGGACTCAATTCCATTACCGCTACTCCACCCAACTTTCCAATTGGTCCCTGTCTCACTGCATCTTTCTACAACCTTTGCTCTCCACTCCTCCACCAATACTTGTGTTACCAGCAAATTGACTAGTTTACTTCTACACTCTATTTGTACGCAATCGCAAATTTAGTGTAGATGTTTCTGACAAAGTGACTCAACTGGCTGTCAGTATCTTGGATTGATCTCGCTACCAGATGCTGTGTTTGTAGAAACACGCTAACTATCAGACTATCTTGAATCAGACAATCTTGATGATGTCTTTTCACTCAAACTCTGTTTCTTTTTAACCACAAGGTAATAAAAATACAGCTGAGATATAACATACCAGAATGGTTGATGTCTTGCCACCTTCCAAAGTAATCTCCAAGTCAGAAAGGGCCGCATCGACTTCATCTACTTCTTTTTCACTGTTGTTCATGTGATTCTCAGATGACATAATAGATAATTTATTGATGTGGTACTGGGGGAAACAAAATGCCACTTGATTGATTATTTTAAACAAGCAGTTCCATTCTTCCCATAAACATTATGGCACATAGTACAGAATCTGAGGGGGAAAGAACCTATAGTACTATATTAAACTAAACTCGAGATGACAAGTCTATTTTAAAGGTTGGCCCTTTTACTAGGCTGTTAGATGTCAGTTTTGGCTTAGGTATGACATTCTCAACCAAAAAAGTTTGTGATTGAAGCCCAACTTCAGGCTGGAGAACGTATACCAGGCTGACTGAAAGCTCCAAGATTCAGTCCTCATCTTCCTTTTCAGGTAGGCAGCAAAGAACAGAAGACCTCACATTTTTTTCTACATTATGTTTCATGTCCAGTCTGTTCGGTCAACTTGTGTTTTCATCGAAGCCTCCCCACATATTGCAACACAGCTTTGTATCAACAGCAAATAGTTACATTACATTTGATATTCTTAATTAAATTACTGATTGTGAACAGCTGGAATCCAGTATCAGTCTCTGGCGATCCCATTATCTTTGGCCTCCCAATCAAAGCATAACTCATTTGTCAAACAAGAGAAAATCTGCAGATGCTGGAAATCCAAGCAACATGCACAAAATGCTGGAGGAACTCAGCAGGCCAGGCAGCACAATTGGAAAAGAGTAGAGTTGACATTTCGTGCCAAGGCCCTTCGGCAGGACTGCAGAAAAAAAGATGGGAAGTAGCTTTAAAAGATAGGGGAGGGGAGAGAGAAACACAAGGTGATGTTAAACTGGGAGGGGAAGGGATGGTAAATAGCTGGGATGTTGATTGGTGAAAGAGATACAGGGCTGGAGAAAGGGGAGTCTGATAGGTTGGGATAGAAGGCCATGGAAGAAAGAAAGGGGGGGGAGGAGCCCCAGAGGGAGGCGATGGGCAGGCAAGGAGATAAGGTGAGATAGGGAAAAGGGGATGGGGAATGGTGAAGGAGAGGGTGAGAGTGGGGAGGCATTACTGTAAGTTTGAGAAATCAATGTTCATGCCATTAGGTTGCAGGTTACCAGACGGAACATAAGGTGTTGTTCCTCTAACCTGAGTGTGGCCTCATCACAACAGTAGAGGAGGCCATGGACTGACATGTTGAAATGGGAATGGGACGTGGAATTAAAATGTGTGGCCACTGGGAGATCCTGCTTCTTCTGGCGGACAGAGCATAGGTGTTTGGCAAAACGATCTCCCAATCTATGTCGGGTCTCACCGATATACAGGAGGCCACACTGGGAGCACTGGACAGAGTATATGGCCAACAGACTCACAGGTGAAGTGTTGTCTCACCTGGAAGGACTGTTTAGGACCCTGGATGGTTGTCAGGGAGGAGGTGTAAGGACAGGTATAGCACTTGTTCCACTTGCAAGGATAAAGTGCCAGGAGGGAGATCAGTAGGGAAGGACAGATGGACCAGGGAGTAATCCCTGCGGAAAGCAGAAAGTGGGGGGCGGGGGAGGGAAAGATGTGCTTGGTGGTGGGATCCCATTGGAGATGGCGGAAGTTCCGGACAGTTATGTGCTGGACGCAGAGGCTGGTGGGAGGGTAGGTGAGGACAAGAGGAACCCTATCTCTGGTACAGTGGTGGGAGGTTGGGGTAAGAGCAGACATGTGTGAAATGGACAAAATGCAGTTGAGGGCAGTGTCGATGGTTGAGGAAAGGAAGCCCCTGTCTTTGAAAAAGGAGGACACCTCCTTTGTTCCAGAATGAAAAGCCTCATCCTGAGAGCAGATGTGGTGGAGACGGAGGAAGTGAGAGAAGGGGATGGTACTTTTTTAAGTAACAGGGTATGAAATGGTATAGTCCAGGTAACTGTGAGAGGCTCTAGGTTTGTAATAGACATCAGTAGATAAGCTGTCTCCAGAGACAGAGACAGTGAGATAGAGAAAGGGGAGGGAGGTGCTGGAAATGGATCAGATAAATTTGAGGGCAGAGTGGAAGTTGGAGGCAAAGTTGATGGACTCATTGATTCAGCATTTGTACCCACTGTTTTCTATTGCAAACCAATTCTCTGTCTACACTTTAGCACATGATCCTCAACTCATTGCATTTTCGAATTTATTGTCATCTCATATGGCACCTTATCGAAGGATTCCTAAAATCCCAATATGTTGCATAAGCTGTCTCAACTCTTTTCTGCCAGTTACAAAACCAAAAGATTGCAACATACTTTACAATAATTTTTTCTTTTATACATGCATATTGTCTCAGCCCAATCTTATTTCCCAAGTCTCCTATACCAACACTTCCTTAATATTAGATTCCAGCATTTTCCCTACACTATCTGATGGGATACACCCTCATCCTGTTCACACTGTTCATTCTAAAGCCTACACCAGTCCTTATGCTAACACATCATGCTCAAAACCCATAATTTTTTGACTGCAGACTTCTTCAATCATTGACAAATCTAAGATGCTAAGAAATGAAAGGAGTAGGGCATTTGGTCTCCTGTGATCGTTAAACCATTTAATAACACCATGACCTGATCTTTTGCTTCATTACCATTTTTTTTCTGCCCAAACCGCAGATTGTCTTAATATACAAAAGAAAATCTATTGAGTTCCTGAAAATACTTTTGGTACAGGGAACAGGGTTAATGAATTTCAAAAAATGATCTACCAGATGAAGAAATATCTGTTAATTTCAGTCCTAAATGACTGTTCATAAAGGCTGATTTATACTTGTGCGTATGGGCTATGCCGCAACCTACGCCGTAACCGATTTTCACTTCTGCATCCCATGCGTTGGTGTGTGCCAAAATGTTAGTTTGGGGTGGGGTTTCTATGCTACTGTGTTGAGTTTCTTCATGAGAGACATGGACGAGGAAATGCATTTCAAACATTTTCACATGCTGGCAGGTAGATTTGACAATTTGGTTCATCTATTTCGCATCGGTGTACACACAGCCTCCAGACGTGGCGGAGAAGAAGCAACTGGAAATGTGTAAGAGGAAATGCGATGCTACCAAATGGACTAATCACAGTTGTTGCAGTCTGCATTGCTGCAACGCGAGAGTAATTTTCCTGGAGAGGTGCACGTCACCCTATGGCGTAGGGTAAGTGGTACCTACAGCGTAGATGCGACACACAAGTATAAATCAGCCTTTAATTGAGTATTGTTGACTTTTGGCACAAAACAACCAAGGCAGGGTAAGAATCAACTCCACATACACCCTGTTGGAAATTAAGAATGTTATATATCGCATTTTTGCTCACCTCTCATTCTTCTAAAGAGTATTGTTTCAGTCTACTTAACATCTCATAAGTCAAACTGCTGTCCTAGGAATTAATTTGGTGAACCTCTACTGCACTCCCTCAATTGCAATTACTTCTTTCTTTGGGTAGAGAGCGATCAGTACTGCGTACAGTTTTCCAGATGTAGTCTCACCAGGGCCTGACATAATTGGAGCCACATGGCCTTACTATTGTACTGAAGTTCTCTTGCAATAAAGGTAAACAGACAATCATTCTTCCTCATTAATTCCTAGATCTGCACATGGACTTTCAGTGCGTTGTGTACAAGTTCATCTGTTCCTCTGAATAGCAACAAGCATCATCATTCAGCACTTAACAAAGGAAAGGAAGTGTTCACAATTCATAAAATATATGCTCCTGCTTCAATTTTAAAAGGTGTGAAACATTTTTCAGTTTCAACAATGAAGAATGAACTGGAGCAATTGAGATAGACTTAACAAAAAAGTTATGTCTGTTTTGCAGTGTTTTATTGTTGCCACATTAAAAAAAATCAGTGTCAAAGTTTCATAATCTGAACGCATTCACTCGCCTCACATATCAAAGTCAATAAATCTGGTTGAACTTTTAACCATTCAGTGCAAGCACTGGTTCAGAAGCAATTTTAAAGTAGTACAGCACATTAAATCAGACTATAGTTATATACAGATTGTTCACATTCTACAAATCCCCAGAGATGTGCACCATGACATTAAAGGAATGTTAGTTTATTAACATCCCAGATCATTGGTATTGGCTTGGAAGTGTATATACTCAAGTGTTATAAAGTCATAGAACACTACAGCACAGAAACAGACCCCTTGGCCCATCCAGTCTGTGCCAAACTATTAGCCTGCCTAGTCCCAACGATCTGCACCTAGATCATAGCCCTAAAAACCCCTTCCATCTATGTACTCATCCAAATTTCACTTACATGTTGAAACTATGCATCCAGGACTTCCACTGGCAGCTCGTTCTACACTCTGAGTGAAAAAGTTCTCCCTCATGTTCCCCTTAAATATTTAACTTGACTAAATATTTGACTAATGCCTACAATGTCATAATGCCACATGCTGATCCATGCCCTCAGCTCACCCGCATTTCCTACAATACTCCTTGCAATGAAATATACACGCTAAAATTAATTCAGATGAATATACTGATATTCAACAAATGCATTCCAACGCAGAATGCAGTTCTGTGGGAACTGGAACACATTCCATATTGTCTAGTAAGGATACAATAATGCTGATAGTTAAGCTCACTTTCCCCCAGCACTTCTCCCATGTCCTTCTACACATTAAAAAAAACCTCAAAATTATTCTGTCATTTATTTCCATTGTGTACCAGTTTGCTATCAACAAAGTCTGCATGCATTGAACTATGCTCTTGTCCGGTGATCTTGCTTTATTAAGATTCCTTATAATCCTTTCAATTAATTTTAAATGACTTCTTCCTTTCTCTTTGTAAATGCTGACAGACTTGCTGCAGAAGGAACACTATTTCTTGCAACCAGAGATGCTAGAGAGCAGAACACAACTCTAGTGCAGTCTATGAACTGGATTAACACTATACAATAAAGTTCCACTGGATCCAACCAGTATGTCAGATTAAAGTTCACTCAAAGGTTTCAACCAACTTGCTATGATCAGTTAACTTTAGTTGATCTGCTTGGGGGCATTTTCTCCCTTAAGCATTACAGCTAAGCAGTACAAGAGCATAAGTTTATATACAGAAATTCTGCATTGACAAATAGTAGTGTGCAGTGAAGATTGCAAGAGCCAGAAAATGAGGGATCTAATGTAAGTTTAGATTTTCAGTAGTAACCTGGAATTACAATTATCAAGTCTACTTCACAACTCCTGAATAATCCACTCCAAAGTCCAAGGTTCCTGGGTAGTTGAAGAGTTTACTCATTGGCTGTAAATATATTCAATGATTCCACAGATACTAGAGTGGAATATTTCAGAAGGTTTCCAACCTCAAAGTAGAAATTTCTCATCCCTGTTTTAAATGGGCATCCTCTCGTTCTGAAACCATGCCTCCTAGTTCTAGATATAGGTCAAAAACAGACCCCAGCCTTTTATGTCAAAAATGACCCATATACAGTGGCATGCAAAAATTTTGGCACCCCTGGTCAAAATTTCTGTTACTATGAATAGCTAAGCGAGTAAAAGATGACCTGATTTCCAAAGGCATAAAGTTAAAGGTGATATATTTCTTTAATATTTTAAGCAAGATTATTTTTTTTTTATTTCCATCTTTTAGTTTCAAATTAACAAAAAAGGAAAAGGGCTTGAAGCAAAAGTTTGGGCACCCTGCATGGTCAGAAGGTTGTAACACCCCCTTTGGAACTATCACAGCTTGTAAACACTTTCTGTAGCCAGTTAAGAGTCTTTCAATTCTCGTTTGGGGGATTTTCACTCATTCTTCCTTGCAAAAGGCTTCCAGTTTTGTGAGATTCTTGGGCCGTCTTGTATGCACTGCTCTTTTGAGGTCTATTCACAGATTTTCGATGATGTTTAGGTCGGGGGACTGTGAGGGCCATGGCAAAACCTTCAGCTTGTGCCTCTTGAGGTAGTCCATTGTGGATTTTGAGGTGTGTTTAGGATCATTATCCTGTTGTAGAAGCCATCCTCTTTTCATCTTCAGCTTTTTAAAAAAAAACAGACGATGTGATGTTTGCTTCCAGAATTTGCTGGTATTTAATTGAATTAATTCTTCCCTCTACCAGTGAAATGTTCCCCGTGCCACTGGCTGCAACACAAGCTCAAAGCATGATCGATCCACCCCCATGGTTAACAGTTGGAGAGGTGTTCTTTTCATGAAATTCTGCACACTTTTTTCTCCAAACATACCTTTGCTCATTGCGGCCAAAAAGTTCTATTTTAACTTCATTTGTCCACAGGACTTGTTTCCAAAATGCATCAGGCTTGCTTAGATTTTCCTTTGCAAACTTCTGACGCTGAATTCTGTGCTGAGGACGCAGGAAAGGTTTTCTTCTGATGACTCTTCCACAAAGGTCATATTTGTGCAGGTGCCGTTGCACAGTAGAACAGTGAGTGCACCACCACTCCAGAGTCTGCTAAATCTTCCTGAAGGTCTTTTGTAGTCAAATGGGGGTTCTGATTTGCCTTCCTAGCAATCCTACGAGCAGTTCTCTCGGAAAGTTTTCTTGGTTTTCCAGACCTCAACTTGACCTCCACCGTTCCTGTTAATTGCCATTTCTTAATTACGTTACGAACTTAGGAAACGGCTACCTGAAAACGCTTTGCTATCTTCTTTTAGCCTTCTCCTGCTTTGTGGGCATCATTTATTTTAATTTTCGGAGTGCTAGGCAGCTGCTTAGAGGAGCCCACGGCTGCTAATTGTTGGGACAAGGTTTGAGGAGTCAGGGTATTTATAAAGCTTTGAAATTTGTATCACCTGGCCTTTCCTAACGATGACTGTGAACAAGCCATAGCCCTAACAAACTAATTAAGGTCTGAGACCTTGGTAAAAGTTACCTGAGAGCTCAAATCTCTTGGGGTGCCCAAACTTTTGCATGGTGTTCCTTTCCTTTTTTCCCCCCACTCTAAACTTGTAGAAAACAAAAATAATACACTAATCTTGCTTAAAATGTTGAAAAGAATGTTTCATCTTTAACTTTATGACTTTTGGAGATCAGTTCATCTTCTACTCACTTAACTATTCACAGTAACAGAAATTTGACCAGGTGTGCCCAGACTTTTGCATGCCACTGTATATGGAGTTGTGTTCGTTAGATATTACTCGACCAATGTATCAAGCTTCCCCTCAGTAAGCTTCTTTCTTCTTGCAATAACCTTTTACATGGCACCTTGTCAAATCCTGTTTGGAAATCCAAATTGAACATAGCTGCAAGTTACCCTTATTCACCACACTAGTAACATCCTGATAAGAATAAATCTGTCAAACTATATTACCCTTGCATAAAGCCCATGACAATTTTGTTGAATTATCTTATGATTTTCTAAATGTCCTGTTATTATTTCCTAAGAATGGATTGCCACGATCAGATGATAGGTTAGCCAGCTCATAGAAGTGCTTTTGGTTTCCCTCCTGTCTTGCACTTCATTTGCAACTTTATATTCTGTGGGGAACTTTGTAGTAACTTGTGAATTTTGGAAAATCATCACCAAAGTATCCACCATTTCTGCTCTTAGATTCTAGGATATAAGACATTGGATTGGCCAGTCTTTAATCCCATTTGTTTATAAGTTATTTAATGATAATGGTTATTTTAAGTTCCTTATTCCATTTTGTCGTGATCATCTAGTTATTGAGACCATTTCATCATCTGCTGTGAAGGAAAATAGAAAATATTTGTTCAATGTCTTTGCCTTTTGCTCACTTCTCAATGGCTCAGTTGTCTCCTCATTTTCTGTCTTAACAATTCCTTTCATATACAGTACATTGCTTGCCGTTTCTCTATTATCTAGCTAGTTATCCAATGCTTGATTTTAGCATTTTCCCAATCCCCCATCCTACCAATAATCTTTTTATCATTACATATGTTTCCTTTCAATTGAAATTATGCTTCAGTTTGTCCAGGATGGATCATCTTTTCCTCAAATTAAAGTATGTTGAGAGTTATGCATATAAGATCTTATTCAAATTGGGTTTGCAATATTTTTATTCTAGTAATGAAAGAAGTGCAATTTACGGTCATCTATTTCATCCTCCTATACTACCAAATCTCCATTTTGAACTCCAATGACTCCTCTGATCAAAAAATGTCATATAAAAGGTGCATTTACTGCATATTTACTCAGTGACTAATTTATTAGGTGGCTTCTGAGTTATGTTGGTGGTCTTCTGCTGCTGTAGTCCATCCATTTTGAGTTTTGCTGTGTTGTGCATTCGCAGATTCTTCTCGGCACACCACTGTTGCCTTCCTGTCACCTTGAATCAGCCATTCTCCTCTGACCTCTCGCATTAATAAGGCATATTTACCCACAAAACAGTTGCTCACAATTTTTTGTTTTTTTTTTGTTTCTCACATCATTCTCTGCAAACTCTAGAGACTGTTGTGTGTAAAAATACTAGGACAGCAGTTTGTGAGATTCTCAAACCACCTGCCACCCCCCCCCCCCCCCACCCCGTCCAGCACCAATTATCATTCCATGGTCAAAGTCACTCAGATCTCATTTCTTCCCCGTTCTGATGTTTGGTATTTCACATTCCATATCCAAATTTGTCCTAAAGTGTCAAGATTATGCATCACAAAATACACTGGGTTTCTAAGATGAACTGAACACCAATATTCAATGCCCGAATATTTTGATGGGCTGAATGGCCTAATTCTGCCTCTATGTCTTCTGGTCTAAACTGATACCCTCAATAAAATACTATGCCAAGTGTTGAAATCTGCTCATTTCCATAAAATAAGATGCTTGGGACCTCAAATCTTTTGTCACCAAGGAAAAAAAAACAAGTGTCACACATACAAATCAGGCAGCAAATAGGAAAATGAATAAACTGTTGATGATTCGGGCAGAGTCTCTTCATCAGGACTAGTAAGGAAAGGGGAAGAAGGCAGAATAAGATGGTGGGGAGGGATGGAATACAAGCTCAGTGATAGATGGTCAGGTGGCTGGGGGAGGAGTGTAGGGTAAGAAGCTGAGATAGGTGGAAAAGGTCAAGGGCTGGAGAATAAGGACTCTGATAGAAGATGAGAGTGGACCATGGGCGAAAGGGAAGGAAGAAGGGCACCTGTGGGAGGTAAAGAAACACAAAGACAAAAAAATCCAGATTTCTCTTTTGGTCGATAAAACCCTTAATAGTAGATGCACACAGCGCTTAACATTTGTTTCAACATCTGTCAATAATTAAAGCTTTTGACAACTGAGAACATAGATCGAAGGAAGAATGCAAGGTGAGGGGTGTGGTGGCAGGACAGGATTTGCAATCATTGATGTGGAAAACACAGCTACAAAATGCTATTTACTTGTCAATAAATGCATAGAAGCAACCTGTAAATTGGCATCATATTTTCTCAGAATGCTGAGACACACAAAAATGACAAAAAGTGCTTTAGTAGGCGTCGAAACAATCGTTTGCATTTCTAATACTGAATGGCTGAATACAAAGTCAAATGAGGGAAACAAAATTGCAGCATCTTTAAAAATCATTAAAATTATCATTTGGACTGAACTGCAAAGAGAATGGTTTTATTTAAGTTCTACTACGTGTCTAGTTACTATAACATGTGCTTATTGTTCTCTATGGTTGGCAATAAACTACTGCATCATCATAGTCAATGGCAGAGAACCATGGTGAAGGATACATTGGTTAAAAAGAAACTCACTTCATTAAAGTTGGCATTCTGGGTCTGAACCAACAACGAGCACAGAACAATTAAATTTGAACAACACAGATGGCACATACACACACAAACAAAACCAAAATCTGATCTAGGTTTGGTCACTTTCTTTTCCCCTCCCAGGGTGCTTCACTGTTTTGCAAAACAAAGCAAGTGCAGTCAGTGAAGCACCCTCTTGGATACAGAGGTAAATGAAGAATCTGTTTACCTGTCCTGATGTATAAAACCAAGCGAAGGGAAGCCAAGCTCTCTGTTCTGAGTTCACTCCACTACCATTCAATATTTATCAAAAAAAATGATCAACCAGTTACACATTCTCTCTGTGTTGCCCAACTAGCCAATTCAATTGCCTTCAATAGTGCCTACAATGTTAACAGAACTAATTGACTGCATTTTGAAACAACCAGTGGATCTTCATGTCATAAACAGAGAACTACATTTAGTTGAATAACCACAGTACCCCCTGACTACTTTGATCTACTGAACTGGGTGAAGCTTCCAAGCTGACTGGTAGCACTTACATCTACCATAATGACGTGGTTGGAGATGTTGGTCATGGCTAGAATTAACTTTAGCTTGAACAAGGACCTGGACCCAATCACCGCAACAGCTCCACAGAGGACACAAGCTTACTGGCTTTCCACTATGCATGGAGCACCGAGTTTTCAGCAAAACCTGCCAGGCTGCTGTGTACTGATTACAGCTCAGCATTCTGCACCATCATCCCCTCAGTACCAGTCAATAAGCATCAAAACCTGTACCTCTGTCCCTCACTCTGCAACTGCACCCATTACGTACTCAGCGGCAGACCAGTTAGTATTGATCTGTAATAACATCTCCTCCTCACTAAGGATCGCACAGGGGCACCTCAAGGGTGCATGATTACTGCACTGTTCGGCTCTCTTTACATTCATGACGGTGTCTTCTCATTACTACCGCCAGGGAGGGGAAACCGAACCCTACATTCAATGATTTAGGATCAGCTTCCTGTCTCCATAACAGGAAATAGACTTCCTCTTGTCTTTACTTACTAGCCTCCATATCCTAGTACTGAACACAAGTGGGACAAGTACTGTACTTGCCCCTATACCACCATTCAGAGCCCAAAATAGTCCTTCCCAAATGAGAAGACACTTTACCTGTGATCTGTTAGGGTCATCTTCTGTATCTGGCGCTCCTACTGTAGCCTCCTCTACATCAGCGAGACCTGACGTAGATTGGGGGACCACTTCAACAAGCACCTTCTCTCCATCTGCCACAAAAGGATGATTTCCTGGTAGCCACCTATTTCAACTTGATTTCCCATTTTGACATGTTGGTTCACGGTCTCCTCTACTGCCGCAGTAAGGCCATTCTCAGGTTGGAGGAGCAACACCTCATACTCTGTCTGGGCAGCTTCCACCCTGATGGCATGAACATCAATTTCTCCAGCTTTTGGCAATTTCTTTCCCCTCCCCTTTCTCTTACTTTCCATTCCCCATACCAGTTCCCCTTTCAGCCTTCTCTTCACCGCACCCACCCATCACCTCTCTCTGGTGCCTCTCCTCCTTTTTCCCATGATCCACTCTCCGCTCTTAATGGATACCTTCTTTTCAGCCCTTTACCCCTTCTATCACCTCCCAGCTTCTCAATTCACCTTCCCTCCCCCACCCAGCCATCATCTGGTTTCACCCATTACCTGCCAGCTTGTACTCCTTTCCCTCACCGCCTTATTATTCTGGTTGCTTTCCCCTTCCTTTCCAGTCCTAACAAAGGCTCTCAGACTGAAATGTCAATTGACTACTCTTCTCCATTGAGGCTGTCTGATCTGCTGAGTTCCTGCAGTACTTAATGTGTTGCCGCTTCTTTCCCTCTTTCATCGGATTTCTGAATAGTCCATGAACACTACCTCTTTTCTCCCCCACTCATTTGTACCTTAGAGTAATTATGTACATTTGAAATGTATTGCTGCCGCATTGTAACTGAGCCTGACTACCTAGGCGAGCCCAAAAGAACCAAGTTATGACTGACTTTGGGTTAAAAGGAATTAACAGTGGGCTAGGGATGGAGGATAGCTCCTGAATATAAGCACTAGTGTTTAACTTTGGAGATGATTGGGCTGCCTGTATACATGTCCGAAGCTCAAAGTGAATTTATTATCAAAGTACATATACGTCACCATATACAACCCTGAAATCCATTTTCTTGCGGGCATACTCAATAAATCAATAACAGAATAATAACAATAGAATCAACAAAAGACTGCACCAATTTGGGCATTCAACCAGTGTGCAAATACAAAAAAAGGGAATAATAATAAGTAAGTAACTGGGAAATTGCAGGAAACACAAGAAGAAGTTCCAAAATACAGGTTCAGTGGAGCCTGACAAGAGTTTGACTGGAAAGAAGGCTCAGGTCCAATGCAGTATATAAAAGTACACAGATTTAGACTGCGTTCAGATTAACTAGTATAGTATTGGTTTAATTTTACACCTGAGTGACTGCTACACTTAGCAATTTCCTAGTCTCAAAAATCAGATATTGGGTAGGATGTCTTTGTCCTCAATGCTGTGATTTTCTTAAACCTTTGAGGCTGGCATGCATCTTTCCTCTTGCTCCTAACCACAAAGATTTATGGCTTATTGTGTCTGCTGCACCTGATAGCAAACAGAAAAAAACTCTAATTGCTTACCGAGGGAAAGAATATTGCTCCCACCCACCAATAAACATCACACCAGCAATAAACCGCAACCATGCAGGATTAACACCTGAATTTATTTTGATTTAAGAGTGCTGCACGTGGCTTTAAAACTGCTGTATAAACTAAAACCAAATTCTATTTGTTTGAATTGAACTGAATATGCATTAGACTGACACCATGAATCAATGCCTAAAAATGGAAGAGAAAAAAATACGTTTGTAATTTTTAAAACTGGATAAATTTTATGGAGTCACGGGGGCAAGATATTGAATTTCTCTTTCAAATTTACTACGAACTTTCAGTTCAAGTCCACTTTCCAATTTTATCCCTTCATCAAAATAGAATGTGTTACTGGATCACCAGGAGACAAATTTAACCAGCAACTATAACTTTGTACCCTTTGGAAAATCAAGACCCTAACAATGCAAGAATAACTGAATATTCACACAACATTGGGAAAATAATTTAAATGTTCTGAATTATTTGCTAAAATGTTCTACAAAAGATGGTGATATTAAACATCACAATTTGTAGAGGTTAAGCAGTAGGTAGCTTATATTTTAAAGTACAAATCTTTAAATGGAAATTGAAAATGTAATGGATTAAATGTTCAAGCCAAATAAAATCACTGCAGTGAACTATTTATATTCAGTGACTCAATGGCAAGCATGTGTACTTGAAAATCTACCAAGAAAAACAGATCTGGAGAAGTTCCTTTCTTCCTCCAGTTTGCTCAGACAAAATGAATTGTTCATTTTATATTTCCTCTGAAAACACAAAGCTAAGTTACTGCAGTATACAACCAGTTCAGGTCTAGCAGAGTAAGTTGCAGCAGCAGCACGTGACTCAGAGTGGCCCTCAGCATTGAACGTCTTCAACGTTGTCTTACAATGTGACTTTGACTATTTCTGGTCAATGTCTCCATTGCTGTGAACTGGCCACCTCTTCCCAGACAAAACCACCACTGCACCCTCCAGAAACAATTCACTGCTCCCCATTTTAAGTTCTCCCCACCCCTATCCTACAAAAGATGACAGCAATGGTGTGGACCATGGGAAAGAGAAGCAACTGCCAAACATTTGTGGCTGTGATTCTGACAGGAGCAGCAGTTTTGCAAAGAGCTACCAAGCAGGAAAATATGCATCATCCACCCCCCTGCTCCTCAAGGGAGCCAGAGGAAGGGAGTCATTTCCACTGCTCACTCTGTTCAGTTATCTGCTTCAAAACAAAGTATGAAGACAGGACCTCCTTGGTCATGGATGGAGTGGTGGATGCCAGGAGGTGGTACATTAGTTTCATATGAGGCTGAAAGACTTTAGAAAGATATGGCAAGGATGGGGGGGAGAAACCTACTTTGTCAGTAGAAATGCACAGCCAGTGCTGTTTTTGAAGGGAACTATTTTCTCTTCAGTGTATTCGAATCTGAGCTGTGGTGGTCCCAGTGTTCCAGAGTTTCAGAGATGATCCTCGTGGATTCCTGGAGATGGGTAACTACTGCTCCTGAACCAAGTTTCAAAATGGTAAATGGAGAAAAAACAATGGATGCAGATTCAAAGTGAGGGGCATCATGCAAGGAAGACAAATTTTCATTGCTTAGCAAAGCATAGACTGGAAATGACTGGATCTGACTGCATGCAGTGGTGGTGGAAACACAAAGCACAATCAGAATCAGGTTTATTATCACCAGCAGGTGTCGTGAAATTTGTTAACTTAACAGCAGCAGTTCAATGCAATACATAGTGTAAAAGAAAATAAATAAGTAACTTACATACTGAATAGATTAAAAACCATTCCTAAACAGAAATTGTATATATTAAAGAAGTGAGGTGGTGTTCACGGGTTCAATGTCCATTTAGGAGTCGGATGGCAGAGGGGAAGAAGCTGTTCCTGAATCACTGAGTGTGTGCCTTCAGGCTTCTGTACCTCCTAGCTGATGGCATTTGAAAAAGAATTGGACTGGCACTGGAGGAAAAGGTAAGCTTCAGGATGATAGAGAAGTTAAGGAAGGGGCAATGCAGTGGCTGGAGGGTATGAGAGTGACTCTTAATTGCTATGCAAGTCCAGGGATTGACTGGTTTACACTTCCATTCTGTGTAATTGTCCTCACATCATCAAAGAATGGAAACCCAAGCAAAGCACACAAGGTGCTGGAGATGACCTTCTCCAAAAGGGATCCCAACCAGCACCCCCCCCAACCTCCTGCCAAAAATCTTCAAACATTCAATAGCAGTACATGAATGACCAGGGGATTACTGCTGACCAAAAGCCAGACTATACCGGTATAAATAGTGACCATGCAAGAAAATGTGATTCCTGCAACAAGTGGCTCATCTTCCAACTCACCAAAATATTTCTAATCTCAAAAAGGACAACTATACTATGACCGAATGCTCTCTGCTTAGCATAATAATAAACTATAATAGCATAATAGTAAACTATTTAAGAACTTTTTAAAAGCTATTTATTAATGCTTTTTGGGAGGATGATTTTAGATGCATATCATATTTATACTGAGTTAAATACTGTATGTAATTAGTTTTGCTACAATAAGTGTATGGGACACTGGAAAAATGTTGAATTTCCCCTTGGGGATGAATAAAGTATCTATCTATCTATCTAATAAGAGCTTCTCCAACAAGACTCAGGACACAGGAGTCCACTTGAATGGCACACAGTAGCTGTGGATCGCACGGCCTTCAAAGTGAAACATAACGGTCTACTTTTAGTCGTCAGCTGCCAAGGCATCTGCCCCCCACCTCTCCCCCTCACCCCCACGGTGGCCCATGTCTTGCAAATATGCCCTCATTTCTTCACCCCCGCTGTAGTCAGGTCCTGGAACTCATTCTCAGGAGCTCTGTGGGAACTGCAATTCAGGACACCAGCTCACTGGCAATTTAAAGTAATTAAGTATGAGTTTTGCCTGCAATTCCTTATCATTCACAC
Organism: Hypanus sabinus; assembly: GCF_030144855.1. Classification (NCBI taxonomy): domain Eukaryota; kingdom Metazoa; phylum Chordata; class Chondrichthyes; order Myliobatiformes; family Dasyatidae; genus Hypanus; species Hypanus sabinus. Next base: position 160,169,587 of record NC_082707.1, on the reverse strand, counting down.
TAAAAGTTAACTGGGAGGAATAAATGACTGTTTTTTTCAGAAATTCACATGAAAATGTATACAGCCAAAATTTAATAGCAAAGGAATGACAAGGCCAATATGGACTAGAGAGAGCCACTAGCTGTGTGCTTTGCATACACTTAAAAATATTGAATTGTGGTTAACACAACAAGGCTTCAGAGTACAATAGTTCCCTGAATCCAAAGCATTCCAATCTTCCAGCCATTCAGCAGCTTAAGTAGGACGTTGAAACAAAGTTGAAATCATGCCCCCCTCCACCATCCCCTAACCAAACCCTCCCCTTCACAAAAATTCTTTCAAAGATTTTAAGACAGGGAAAACAGAAATTGTGTTGTGGCTGAAAAGAAAGAAAAGAAACCAGTATGGTCGGCCTTCCTTATCCACGGGGGATTGGTTCCAGGACCCCCGTGGATACGAAAACTCGTAGATGCTCAAGTCCCTTATTCAACCTGTCTCAGTGCGGTGGACATTAGGACCCAGCGGCAGAACTCTGAATCCACAGTGTTTCTGTTCACGAAAGTAATCACGATCGCGATTGAAAATAAAGTGGAAATAATAAAGCAATCGGAAAGAGGTGAAATTGGAAAAGCGTTAGGCTACAGTCGGTCAATGATCGGAACAATTTTAAAGGATAAAGTGAGAAAGGCTCTGCCCCGATGAAAGCTACAATTATTACTAAGCAATGCAGTGGCTTAATTATTGGGTTTTGGGGTTTTGGGTTTTTGATCCTCCACGTCAACCCGGCACGGTGGAGAGCGAACTCGGTAGCAGTCTGTCACTGGATTGAACTCGGGAAGAAGATCCCGAGCCCGGCGCTGAAACATACATTCTTAAATGTTTTATATGCATAGAAAGGTAAAATATATACTATATACTAAGGCTACATCCACACTAGACCGGATAATTTTGAAAACGCCGGTTTTGTGTAAAAACGATAGGCGTCTACACTATGCATTTAAAAAAATATCTCCGTCCACATTGAAACAGAGATCTTGTCAAATTTTGTCCTACTGCGCATGCGCAGGACACATCTACCAAAAACAAGCGGCATGTTTGGTGTTGAGTCTCGCTGTTGGCTCTCGCGCAGGAAGATTTAAAAGTAAAAAAGAAACAAATACTGAAGCGTATGGAGGCAACCTTCAGGGAGTTCACGGACTGTATGACCTGGCTGATAATGAACATTGAAAAACTGACTAACTCTGTTGCATTAATAAAGCACCTTGTTAAATGTGTAAAACATGTCTGCATCAGTATTATCTTGTATTTCCCTACAATATTACATTAGGCTGTTACGCATCTATTGTTAGCGAAGTACTTGCATAAATAGGTAAACCACCTTCATACGAGCAAGGACAGAAAACAGGGCAAAGTGAGTATACTTATTTATTCAGCAAACGCGAGAAAATCTGCAGATGCTGGAAATTCAAACAACAATGAAGGGTCTCGGCCCGAAACGTCGACAGTGCTTCTCCCTATAGATGCTGCCTGGCCTGCTGTGTTCCACCAGCATTTTGTGTGTGTTGATACTTATTTATTCAGTAAGTTATGGGTCAAAGTATTTGGTGAGTACATTTCTAACTCTCTGGCTTCAGTCTCGTTGCCGACTGTTTTGAAATTGTTAGGTTGCGTTCAAGAAAACAATGAAATAGTGCACTGCCGTCTGACAGCGTTTTCAGAAGTCTCTGGTTACCCCGTTCACACTGATCCGCTTGAGTAGCGTTTTCAAAAGTACCCACCCTGGAAAGCGTTTCTGAAAAGCTCCGGTTTCGAGGGATGAAAACACCGTTGTAGTGTGGATGGAAGGTAAAAACGAAGAGAAAAAGCTTCGGTTATGGATTTTTCCGGCGTAGCTTGGACGTAGCCTAAGACAAATGTTTGACTAACTGACGCTAAATAATACTGGATGTACCTGCTCCGACTTACTGAGTATAAGAGAACTTCCGATTTTTTTCGATCCCAATCCACGATAACCCATGCACATCCTCCCGTATATTTTAAATCATCTCTAGATTACTTATATTACCTAATACAATGTGAATGTTATGTAAAATAGTTGTTATACTGCATTGTTTAGGGAATAATGACAAGAAAATAAAGTCTGTACATGCTTGAATAACAAGTGCTGGAAGAGCACTTCCGGGTTTTCGCGATTCGTGGTTAGTTGAATTCGTGCACGTGGAATTCGCAGATAAGGAGGGCCGACTGTATTTATTTCCCCAGGGTGCCTGACATTCAGTTCCAGTAATACCCCCCAACACCTCACACTATTTTGGATCTCTAGATCCATCTTTCCAGACAATGTAAAGGGAATCAATGGTTATGAAGTTTCCAGTCTGGAACCACAAACTACTCTTGCTGAGGTTCTGTTCTTCAGCCTACGAGGGGCACAGTTCTAAGTGAGGTTTCAACAGCAACAACACCATATCAACATGTGCCCCCATGTTAAATCTGCGACTGATCTAATGCTACTTTCCAACAGGAGCTTAGGATACAGGCAAAAGGCAGATACTTGGATTTGGAACATTATCAGCCATAACTCACTGATGCTGGAAAGTAAGGCTGCAGCTGGTAGGCAAGTGCCAGCAGCGCAGTGTAAAGGCCACCAGCATTTAGTCCCAATCAGTACAAGAAATTCAAGGCTTCTGACAAACTGGCAGAAACCCACTACCATATATCACTGGCTGTGTTCTGACTCGGGATTTAACTTGAGAGCACAACGGCAGAGCACAATCATGGTATTATGCTGGGAAATCTGCTCACCAAGAAACAGGGACACTATTCATTTGAATGGGGCCAGTGGGGAGGGGGGGGGGAGGGAGGGCGGCGGCCAGTGAAGGGCTGTAATTGCGAAGGATATCACAACTAATATAGGTTTGAATTAATTTTTAAAGCACCCTTAAACAATAGAAAAGGTCTAAGTGCTTAACTTATTTACTACTTTTAATTAAAAAAAGAGAGAATTTAAAAAAACCCTATTTATTGGATTTGAATGTCTATGAATGCCCTTGATGACTACAGAAGTCTGAGGGCATAATTTTGTTGGCCAAGTGCATTTCTCAGCTCTCTCATGGGTAGAGCTTCTACCAAGCCTCACAGTTTTGAACTGGGTATGACAACAGCAAGGAGACAGCAACAAAATAGAAACACCTTCAGTCAGGACCAATGCTGTTGAGCTTGAGCACTTCACCGTTGCCAAGTTCCGGCCATGGTCTCTGTTTAGGTTACAGATATAGTTGGGGCTATATTGGTGACCCTTTCCTCATTTACTTCCCCCTCCCAAAATTGAAGGAAAACTAAATCATAAATACAAGGCGTGGTTACGATGATTGGAGCATCAAATTTACTAGCAATAAGCAGAAAACGCTGTTTATTTTTATTTCTGCAGAGATTAATTGAGGAGATAAACACAGTCACCAATGGTGTGGTAATGGCAGCTTGCCCTGGAATTATGAATATAGTCTTTGGATCAGACCTTAAATGGTAAACAATTTGATAGTTAAATGGATATTGCCAGCCTAGAAATTGTGTCATATGTGTATTCCTGCATATACTTAAAAACAGAGCTAGGGAATCACATCGATCAGTTTCTCATCTGAAAGCTTAATAAGGTAGATTCACAACACACGGTGCCCCAGACACCCACTCTCTCTCACACACATTAAAATAGTAAACTTATGTCATGCTGCGATGTGTTTGCTCAAAAATACCTTGATGGAACATGTGAAATTGTCCATAGGCATTCTAGGCACAATGCCCACCTCCCCCACCCCCGAGCAGCCACATGACATCATGCAGCTTAAATGCTCAGAGGCTGTTTATAGCTGTTGAAACGAGGATGAGGATTTTAACAAGCACATCTCTACCAAAATATTTAAAACTGTTCCCTCAAACTATCTGAAATTGCATTATTAGACGTAAAATTTAATCAAAAGTTCTGAAGTATTTACTTACTTGCAAAGCTGCAAACATCATCATTTCCTCCTCTGTGCACTCGATTTCTTCTAGAAGGATTGACCATTTAGCTTGTTCAAAAAGCTGATTGATTCTCACTGCATCATACTGCAATTTCAAAGAAAAACAAAACTTTAACAATTAGCATATCTTGTCCAAATGTGTACTCTTGCGTGCCAGCTAAATAACTCTGTAACTTCTTTATTATTAAGGTTTCTGTGGTTAAAATATTCATACTACTTCAGTTACGAACAACAAAAACCATGGCATTCCAAGTTGTGTTTTGTATGGGAATTGGATTATTATTCAGTAAAATAACTCAAGTCAAACATTGCCCTGTAATTTTGAGGATCTATATTCAAATTCTCTATTTCTGTTATAACCCGTGAAAGGTTATAGCAAAAAAAATTGAGAAAACTACAAGGGTTTAGATAAAACAAATTCATCTCTGTAATGAATCTGTAATCTGCATGCCCTGCATATGACAGAAATGTATTCTTGCTTTCTATTCTGCCATGATTAAATATTTCATGAAAACAGTAACATGCTTGGAAGACAACTAAAACACAAAAGTAGGTCTGATGACAATAACTCAAATTCTCTCTCCCTCGCCCACAGATGCTTTTCAATCCGTTGAGCTCTGCCAACATTTTATGTTTGTTGCAACAGAAAGATAGAGTGGTTTGATTAGTAATAGAAAATTAATCTGCAACAGTATTGGTTTAATTGTTTTTTGTGCTATGTAGCCAGATGTCTGTCATGGGTTTTAACAGTGATGAAGATTTAATTATACATTTCATTGAAACAAGTGAAGTTAGCATAAATCTAGTTTCGATCAGACTTTCAGTTACATTGAAAATGTACATCACATGTCACTGCCCCATATGAAGCTTTAAAATATTTCTGAAATACATAATAAATGGTCCCTCAATACATTAAAACAACTTACTTTTGGATTTAAATCAAAGAAGCTGTAATATTTGAACCTGAGCAATAATACTTCATTATCTTTTACGTCTTGCTCCATCAGAGACCTTGATGAATCTAGCCATCTACAAGAAAATATACCAAGTTGAAATAAATTGATGCTGGTATGAATTTCATACTTGAAAGAGAACAGAAAAAATACAGAAGGAAATACTGATGCTTACCCTTTATTAATCTTTGCTTTATCGAGTAGTGACTGTGGCTTGAATAGCTGTGCCAAGATATCTGGAGAGGTGATTGGCTGGCTCACAGCAAGAACACTGGGATTGCCTTCTGAGAGAGGGCTGTCACCAAACCAGGCGGAGGTCGGAGAAAGTGGGCTACCATCTCTTGAGTCATAAGTTGGTGTCATTGTTTTGCTGTACAATCCTGGACTTGAGTAAATACTCCCTGATAGAAACAGTATAATATAACTTTCTTCAACTAAATGTCACTTATGTTAGCAAGATGGATAACTGCAGAATTGGAGTTACATACGCAGAACAGGAATATCAAAAATCAAAAAAAAACCAGTATGAATATCCAAGCATGATACAACACTGCATTTTATTATAAAAATCAATGATAAATTGAAAGCTTACCTTTTGACGGACCAATATAAAGAACATCAGAGCCTACAGGAAGAGGAGGAAAAGAGGAAATGAGAAGGACAGGACAGAGCACAGGAAAAGGCAGGGCATAGCGTGGAGTGATTAGGCAGAGCGAAGAGTGAGCAGCAGAGTATGATGACATGCTTAAAGAAATCAGTGACAGCAACAATCACATAAAAAAATTTATTGTGACCCGTCATGGAGCTAGCTGAATTTTAGTACTACTAGTATCAGCATGGGTGCTACACATTTCAAGCAAGCGAATGAAGCAACTGATGAAAAAGAAACTCAATACGTCAAAAGCATTTGAAATTCAAATATTTACTTTTATTCTTCTTAGGCATAATATTTCATTCATCTTAAGATGGCTCTAGATATAACATTCTTCCATATAACTATAATACCTTTAACATTTTCCACCTACTAAATCTTTTTGTTAAGTGAGAAGGGAGAGATTGATTTACAAACTGCGGGTAAATTACAACAGATAAAGTGATTTTTATATTTGCTATGACTTTGCAGTTTTATGCCTAAAAAATCCAAAAAGAGATAATGTTCTTTTAAGACAATTATGGCTGCAATATCAATGCAACAAGTTTCCTTTCTTGTATCATCAAATTACTCAGTAGCCCAATTACAATCTTCTCACCATTTTGTTGATGTTTTGCCATAATTTTTCTAAATTATGTTCTGTAAAGATTCCTATTCCAGTTTTTCTACCAAAATTATATTTCAGTTCACTCCTTCTGGGGATTCCTTAATTTCTAATATGACCAAGAATTTTATATTCCAGAAAAAGCTTAGAAAGTCACTACTGGTGCATCGATCTCACAGGAGAGGTAGGGTCCAGATTAAATAGATGCTGATAAGGAACTCTTTACCTACCTCTTTGAGAAGATAGCTGGGCTTCCAATCAACCTATTTCCAGAAACTGCAATCCTCTTGGTTGAAATATTACAGTAATTTCTCTTTCACTGGTCTAAGATTTTGCATTGCTCTTGATCATTATTGTGCACGAAGGCAAGCAACCATTTCAAAGCAGATATGTAGACTTTTGTGGGGTTCCCACCAGCTGGGTTCTGGACATTTTCTGTTGCCGTCTTTACTGCAAATGGCCTGGTCAGTATTTAAGACTTTAGGGACTCCAGTCATTCAGACACAGGTTTTGACTGAATTCACTTTAGTGGAATCATCCAAGGTACTATTTCCAGTTAAAGTCAATGGGATCACATTCTCCAAAGAACTACTGAATAGGAATTTTTAAAATTGATAGCTCTATGACACCTTTCCAATGCTGCTGTCATTTCCTAAAATTAAATTACATTTTTAATATCCACTGTTACAAATATGAATGAATTCAACTTTAATTCACCGATTGTACTGACTGTAACACAAGTGGCTCATTAGCAAGTGTTCTTGAGTGGCAAGTAGTGCTCTCTTCACACAACTGCGAAACAAGGATCCATTTGGAGGAATCTTTCAACCATTTTCCTGGACACTCAAATGACAATTGCCATCATCAGCCATGAATTTGACCTCCTCCCCCACCACCCCATCCCAGCCTACTCCAACATCTGAAACCACATCAATGACCAAATGCTTAACGGCAAGTTCTTGGTAAACTCAGTGACTGCTGCAACATGTCAGAGGATTCTATGGCAATGGCTGATCACCTGGCTTCCCCAAGATACTTTACATCTATAAAACAGAAACCAGAAACTTGAAAAAAATACTACAAATAACTTGACAAGTATAGTTGCAACATCACAGGCTTGATTTTACCCAGGTCAACATACTCCACTTAACTAATAGCCCATCCATCACCTTGAATATTTCCCCCTTTGGCACTGCCCAGCAGTGCAAACCATTGACAAATTGCAATGCAGAAACATGGCAAGCCTTGTTTGACAACTTCTCCCAAATGCAACTTCCATTACCTTGGACAAGGTCAATAACCTTAGGTGACACGGTTGTGTAGGTAGTTGGCATGGCAGTGTACCGGTTAGCATTAATGCTTTACGGTGCCAGCAATCAGCAATAGCATTCAATTCCCATGTGACAGCATGGGTTTCCTCTGTGTGCTCCGGTTTCCTCCCATATTCCAAACACATGCAGTTAAGGTTAGTAAGTTGTGAGCATGCTGTTTAAAGTGCTCTGGAAGCGTGAAGACACTTGCGGTTGCCCCCAGCACATTGCAAAAGGTGAAGCAAATGATGTTTCTCAATGTATGCTTTGATGAACGTGACAAATAAAGCTGATACTTAAATATTTTTAGCATCTCTTCTAAGTTGAATACTACAGGTGGAACCCGTTTTTCGAACGTTTGCTTTACGACAGCTCACTGTTACGATAGACCTACATTAGTACCTGTTTTCGCTAACCAAAGAGGATTTTAGCATTTACGAAAAAAAGACACCTGTTTTATACGTGTGTTTACCCCGAGAAAGAGTACAATGACCATGAAGCCTTGTGTGGGCAGTTGTGTGCGTATGCATTTATGTATGTATGAGTGTACGTGCGTATGTGTGTACGTGTCAATTTTTCTTTCTCCAATTCAATTTTGGCTCGCTATCTTGCCAATTTTGGTAAGTGAAACTACACCGTACATACAATATTTCTACTTTATATAGGCTGTATATTTATCATATCATTCCTGCTTTTACTACACGTTAGTGTTATTTTAGTTTTTGTGTTATTTGGTATGATTCAGTAGGTTATTTTTTGGGTTTGGGAATGCTCAAAAATTTTTCCCATATAAATTAATGGTAATTGCTTCTTTGCTTTACAACATTTCGGCTTACAAACGGTTTCATAGGAACGCTCTACCTTCAGATAGCGGGGAAAACCTGTACTTCCATTCCAGGAATACTCTCAACAGTGAAACAGCAAATCATCATGATGAGTGTCGAAGTGATCAAACTGACTGATTTCTTGGAGATGCTGTAGATGCTGGAATTTAGAGCCAAAAATGAACCAGATTGGCTTCAGAAACCCAGTCTATTGTGCAGCATCTGTGACAGGGGAAAGGAATTGTCGACATTTTGGATCAAGACCCAGGAGAGGGTTGAATAATTTACATTTTTACTAACAAAGAACTCCCACCCCCACAGAAAACAAAATAAACAGTTAAATTACGATTTAATTAAAATTCGGCTGAGTGATGTCATAACAGCAACCTCCACTCAAAATCAGCCAGACTAAGGAACTTATTATAGACTTCAGTTAAGGGAAACCAGAGGTCCATGAGCAAGTTCTCATAGGATCAGAGGTGGAAAGTGAGAGCAGCTTTAAATTCCTGGGTGTTACTATTCAGAAAGGCCGGTCCTGGTCGCAGTACACAAGTGCAATTGAAAAAGAAACATGGCATTGCTTCTACTTCCTCAGCAGTTCAGCATGATATCTAAAAACTTTGACAAATTTCTATAGAGGTGTAGTGGAGTATACTGACTGGCTGCATCATGGCCTGGTAAGAAAACACCAATAGAAAATCTTAGAAAAGGTAGTGGATTTGGCCCAGTACATCATGGTAAAACCCTCCCAGCCATTGAGCACATCCACATGAAACGCTGCTGCAGGAATGCAGCATCTATCATGAAATTGCCCGACCACCCGGGTCATGCTCTCTTCTCACTGCTGCCATCAGGTAGAAGATACAGGAGACTCACGATAAGCACCACTGGGGACAAGAATAGTTACTACCCCTTACCCATCAGGTTCTCGAATAGAAGGAGAAAATCACACTCACTTGTCCCATCAATGAAGTCTTCCCACAACCAATGATCTCACTTTAAGCACTCTTTATCTCATTAGCTCATGTTCTTGCTATTCATTGCTATTTACTTTTATTTGTATCTACACAGTTTATCTTCTGCACTCTGGTTGACCTTTCATTGATTCTGTTATAGTTACTATTCTATTGATTTGCTGAGAATGCCCACAGGAAAATGAATCTCAGGGCTGTATACGGTGCCATATATGCACTGTACTTTGATAATAAAATTTACTTTGAACTCAAGAGAGGGATAAGTTAGGCAAGATGCGGCAGCATTAGATGGAATGATGCACAGATGAGTTGATGGGCAAATGGAGTCAGTTTGGGGGTCTGGGAAAGGGAAGAAGGGGAGGATGACAAGGACTGGAATGTGATAAATGGGGACAACAAAAGGCTGCGGATTCTGGAATCCGTTACAGAAGGTGACAGAGAATCAGATATTGGAGGGATGATGGGCAGATGGAACCAATTGAGTCATAGAGCCAGAGTCATATGCCATGGAAGCAGGCCCTTTCACCTAACTGTTAACTCCATTTGTCCATGTTTGGGTAATTTTCATCTAAACCTTTCTTACAATCTTTCCAGTAGGTGGGGGGGGGGGGGGGGCAGATCAAATGAAGGTAGAAAGGAACAAATAGGTGTGGATACCTTACTGTCAACTGTTACGCCTGTAGCCCCCTCCTTTGTGAGAATCGCAAGATCACTATTGATTTGGGTCAGGAGACCCAGGAAATGAGAGAGTGACATGTGGAATGTCTCGTTCCCCTGACGATATAAAGCTACGGGACACGGCCATTGTCTCTTGAAGCCGAATTTGTATATTGCCATACCGTGCTACGTGGAAGCCCTCAGGCAAAGTGGGCTGGTTGAGGGAGGGATTGTATCACCCCCAACCTGATTGACATCTGAGATCCTGTGAATCAGGATAAAAGAGGGTCTGTGGGAACAGCCCCTCAGATGCACCAGAAGAAACGCTAGCGATCCTGTAATAGTGGAAGCCATTGGAAGGAGGCCACGTGCGTTCGGTTCCGTTTGCCTGGAACTGGTGGTTTGTACCACGGAACACGGCTTTTAGCTAACAATGGGGAAACTAACTCCCCACGACTCAAAGGATTGGCATCATAAAAGACCTGGGCAAGTTTAACCCGTCTCTTTCTTAAACCCAAAACGCTGCAGCTTGAACGAACTAACAGTGACTTTTATATTTCCATCGGACAATACATTATCCCCTAGACAATGATAGAACTATTTCTTATTGATTATTATTATAATACACGCGCTGTTAGATTTAGTATTGATGACGTATATTATCTATGTTTGCTTTAATCTTATTTTTGTGCCCCTTTATTAATAAATACTGTTAAAAATAGTACCATCAGACTTCAACGGACCTCTCTATCTTTGCTGGTAAGTGACCCAGTTACAGGGTTTCGTATTAAAATTGGGGGCTTGTCTGGGATTTGATACAAAATTGGGAGGCCAGTGAATTGGGCTTGTAAGTCCAAAACTTGGATCTGGTAACACGGGTAGCCAGATGGGAAACCAGCAAAGACGGACGTGGGTGAATTTATAGAAAACCCGACTCTGGAGGCACAAGAGGCGGCCACCAAATCAGACTTGATAAATGTGGCGAAGGGGTTAAACCTCTCAGAGGTGAGGTTGTCAATGAAGAAGCGGGAGTTGCGAAGGGCAATAACTCAGTATTATATTGGGAAGAATGTGTTTGCAGCTGAGGTATTGCAAAATATCCCTGAAAAGGTACCAGCTAGTGGGACGGCTCAGTAAGATTTGGAGAAAGTAAAGTTGGAACATGCAATTAAGTTAAAGCAGCTGCAGGCAGCTGAGAAGGAGAATGAAAGAGCCGAGAGAGAGAAAGAGAGGGCAAGGGCCGAGAGAGAGAGGGAGCATGCGCTCCAGCTAAAGGAGTTATAGGTGAAACGGGAGCAGGAAAGAGCTGAGAAACAAAGAGAGCATGAACTTCGGTTAAAACAGCTGGAAGCAGCTGAGAAAGAGAAAGAAAGAGCTGAGAAGGAGAGAGAGTATGGGGAGGCAGAGGAACAGAGGAAACATGACTTGGAGATGGAGAAGTTACGGCAAGAGCCACGAGTTCCGGGGTCAGACCGAGAGGAGCGGTTCAATGTTAGTCGAGAGTTGAGGTTAGTACCTCCGTTCGAGGAGACGGATGTTGATAGTTATTTCTTGCTTTTTGAAAAGGTGGCAGTGAATCAGAAGTGGCCCAGAGATCAGTGGTTGGCGCTGTTATAAAGTGTGTTAAAAGGGAAGGCACAGTGGGCATATAAGGCATTGGCCATAGAGGAGCAAGAGGAGGAGAGTTATGACAAAGTAAAGGCAGCCATTCTCCGGAGTTATGAGCTAGTACCTGAGGCATATAGACAAAAGTTTAGAAATTTAAAGAAAGGGTGGAATCAGACGTATACTGAGTTTGCCTATGAGAAGGGGTGCTCATGGACCGTTGGTGCACAGCAGAGATATTGGGGGAGGATTATTGGCGTCTCAGGGAGTTAATTCTGATTGAGGAATTTAAAGGTTGTGTTTCGGAGGATATCCGGATGTATTTGAATGAGAAGCCGAATAAGTCCATCTCAGAATTTGCTAGGTTCGCAGATGTATATGCCCTAACCCACAAGACAAAGTTTTCCTTGAATAAAAGTTCCCAGAGAGACCGTGGGGATGATCGAGAAAGTCTGCCGGCTGAGGCAGAGGTCTCGCCGGGAGCTAGTGGTAAGGTTGAGGGGGAAAGGCCAGACGGCCAGAGATTTCCGGGTTTGACCTGTTTTAATTGTGGAAAGGGGGGGCATATTGCATCTCGGTGCTTTGCTCCAAGGAAAAAGACAGGAAAAGGGAAAGCAGCAGTCCCTATCTGATGTGCCGTGGTAATCAGTAAATCGACAAGAGAGCCCCGGATAGACAGAGTACGAGAAGGGTCTGAGACTTGTCTATCACACGGAACTGTGTCTGTGAGGGAGGAGACACACCAGTTCCTGTATGGATCTGGAGAGACACGGCAGCTGAGCTGTCATTGATCAGCAGTAAGGTACTAGAGCTTGGTCGCAAGATGAGAATGGTAGCTGTGAAAGGAATAAGTAAAAGGACAGAAATGGTGCCCTTACATAAGGTTATTATGGATTGTGAGCTGGTGTCTGGACCAGTTGAAATAGGGGTGCGATCAGACTTCCCGAGAACTAACGCGGACGTCCTTCTCGGTAACGATTTAGCAGGTGGGAAGGTTTGGGCAGCAATGACGATGACAAGCCGGCTGGTGAGTGTTGCGGCCCTAGATTCCAAGATCTATCCCGCATGCGTGATCACTCGCAGCATGTCGAGAAAGGCAGCTGAGAACGAGAGCAGTTTAAATCTGGCCAGTTTCGATTTGGCCGAGATGTTTTTACCGACCCTGTACCACTAGAGTTTAGAGGGTGGTAAAACGAAGAGTAGTAAAGTGAAAGAGGGTAAGGGAGAGGAGGTAGACCTGCCCTTAGCGAGGAGAAAAGTTCTAGAGGCAGAAGATAAAGATGAGACACAGATAGAGCTGTTAAAAGGTCCAGGGTTGGACCTGGATGATCTGTCTGGGTTGGCAGAACTGTTTGAAGAAGTTGAAAATGCTGGAGGTGTTCCCGATAATGAAATGAGGGCAGTCCTAGATGAAAAGGGTGCCCTTACCTTGAAGAAGTCTGCTGGGTTGGCAGATGAGGTTGTTTCAGCCCGCGGGGTTGAGTTTACTCCGGAAGGGAGTTGCCCAGAGAGTAGCTGGGAGAATCAGGGGAATTTAGAATTTGGACCGGGTACGGGTATTGAAAGCCTGAAAGAGGCCAATGTCCCGTTTGAGTATGTCCAAGATGGGGATGCACGTGGTACTGAACCTAGTAACGGAGCTCAGAAAAAGTCTGAGGTATTTGATTCAGTTGAACGGAACGGCCGTCCTTGTGGGTCCGATAGACTTGGTTCAGTGAAGAAAGGGTTAACCGTAGTAATAGTAGTAATAGTGGGAAGTGAGAGTTCCCAGGTGTTTGTGCTCAAAGTTAATGCGGAGCTCAAAGATGGGGAGATAAATATTATTATTGAAGGAAACGAGAAATATGTAGTTCCCAAATCGAATGAAGAAATTTTAAAACCTGTGGATCGCTTACAGATTAAGTTGGGAGATGACCGGGGGGGGGGCAGGCTATTGTTATTCCAGAGTGTGTGTGAAAAGGCAGAATTTAAAATGCTGCTTGAACAAAGAGTTTGAACTGAAAACACATAGCCTGAAGGGTCCTGAAGAGAGGGCTAGCCACCTGTGTAAAATTAAAGAATTGGATGGAAATTCAGAAGATGGTCTAAGTTTGGGACACGGTGTTGATAAAATAACCCCTATGGAAGAAGTGGGCAAGTGTTTATGTCGCCAGGGTACTAACCGGAAAAGAGGCGACGGTTAATGGGGATGCCATTTTTAAATAGCAAAAGTCAGTTGTACGGGATTTCGACAAAGCATGTGAATAATAAAGACAACCCCATGGAAGCCTGCCTGTTAAGTTTGAAAACAACAGAAAGATTAGTATTTGCATGAACTTTTGTAGATACACGTAAGCTAAGATCACAACTCCTTAGTTTTGTTTGCCGAAGGAAAGAAATAAAAATAGGTGGTTATTAAATTGAAGTCTGATGCTACAAGACTTTAGTAAGGTACAAGATGTTAAGATATTAAAGGAAGTGACACTGTAATCGTTAACTGTGTAGATGCTGAATTGAATGTATAACTGTATTACTATGTAGTGAAAAGGAAAAGCTTTTGTATTGTGTTAGATTCTACAATCCTGTAAGACTCTGTACTACTTCGTTTTAACCGCTGGTGAAAACGCGTTGAAGAAAGGGGGTGTTACGCCTGTAGCCCCCTCCTTTATCAGAATCACAAGATCACTATTGATTTGGGTCAGGAGACCCAGGAAATGAGAGAGAGACGTGCAGAATGTCTCATTCCCCTGGTGATATAAAGCTACGGGACACGGCCATTGTCTCTTGAAGCTGAACTTGTGTATTGCCATACTGTACTACGTGGAAACCCTCAGGCAAAGTGGGCTGGTTGAGGGAGGGATTGCATCACCCCCAACCTGATTGACATCTGAGACCCTGTGAGTCAGGATAAAAGAGGGTCTGTGGGAACAGCCCCTCAGATGCACCAGAAGAAACGCTAGCGATCCCGTAATAGTGGAAACCATTGGAAGGAGGCCACGTGCGTTCAGTTCCGTTTGCCTGGAACTGGTGGCTTGTACCACGGAACACGGCTTTTAGCTAACAATGGGGAAACTAACTCCCCACGACGCAAAGGATTGGCATCATAAAAGACCTGGGCAAGTTTAACCCGTCTCTCTTAAACCCAAAATGCTGCAGCTTGAACGAACTAACAGTGACTTTTATATTTCCATCGGACAATACATTATCCCCTAGACAACGATAGAGCTATTTCTTATTATTATTATACCCGCGCTGTTAGATTTAGTATTGATGACGTATATTATCTGTATGTTTGCATTAATCTTATTTTTGTGCCCTTTATTAATAAATACTGTTAAAAATAGTACCATCAGACTTCAACGGACCTCTATCTTTGCTGGTAAGTGACCCAGTTATGGGGTTTCGTAACACAACATATTCAGTTTCCTATTCTGCACTCATGGGGATTCGATCCATCCATCATCCCTCCTTACCTGGAATCATTTATCACATGTTCCTTATTCAAAAGATTCCAGAATCTGCATCTTTGTCATTACTTCTCGGATTCCAACATGTACCTCCTACCTTCACTCTCCTTTCCCTACCCTAACCCCAGCTCCATCTGCCCTCTTCACCTATTACTTTCAATACTTATCTCAGCCCTTCCCTGCCTATTTCCCCTCTACACTCGATGCAGAGTGTTGACCCAAAGCACAGACCGTCCCTCTGACTGCAAGGATATAGCCTGACCTGCTGAATTTTCCCAGCAGATTGATATTTGGCCCTTTGATGGAGAGCTTTGTTGCAGAACCCATATCCCATTACTCGTGTTGCTACCATGTCTCTCCTTTCATCTTCCCAACTGAAACAATCACAGGGGAGACATCCTTGTCTGAGGTGCCAAGACACCTCAACACCAACACCTCCCCTCTTCCCTCCTTCAGTTAAACATGTGGATGAACAACACAGGATACCAGATACATCCCCTCCTTGCCCTGCACCTGCCTTCCACACCTCCACATAACAACTGCTATTGTCCTGATCTTTACCTCTCCCAACCCCCATCTTCCATCAACTCCCCAGTCATCATGGACTCATCTTCACTACTGAGCAGGTGAGAAGGGCTCTGGGGAAACTCAGACAAGGCAAAGCATTGGGACCAGATGGTGTGAACCACAAGGTCCTGAAGGAGTGTGCTGAGCAGCTGTGTGGAGTTCTCCAGCGCATTTTCCATCTGAGTCTCAGCCTGGAAAGGGTCTCGACTGTGTAGAGAACATCATGTGTTGTTCCAGTACCCATGAAGGGCCAACCAAAAGTCTTGGGGAATGACTACAGTCCTGTGGGCCTGACCTCACACATCATGAACACCCTAGAGAGGCTGGTCCTGGCTCAGCTCAGACACCTGGTCAGATCAGCCTCGATCCCCTCAGTTTGCCTAACAAGAGCACACTGGAGTTGATGATGCTGTCTTCTACCTGATGAAAAGAGACTTCTCCCATTTTGATAAGCAGGGCAACACTGTGAGGATCATGTGCTCTGTTTTCTCAAGTGCCTTCAGTATCATACAGCCCTCATTGTTGAGGGAAAAGCCCCATTCAATGCAGGTTGCCACTTCATTTGTATCCTGGATAATGGACTACCTGACTGACAGACCGCAGCTTGTGTGGCTTCACAGCTGTGTGTCAGACATGGCTCTAAGCAACACTGGTGCCCCCACAGGGGACAGTATTGGCTCCATTCCTGTTTACCCTGTATACCTCGGACTTTAGATACAACACTGAGTCATGTTATCTGCAGAAAGTCTCTGATGACTCAGCGATAGTTGGATGTATAAAGGGAGGACAGGAGGATGAATACAGGGCCTTTGTCAAATAGTGCAAACTGAATCATCTGCAGCTCAACATCAGTAAGACAAAGGAGATGGTGATGGACTTTCAGAAGACTAAGCTTGCACTGCTCCCTGTTGCTATTGATGATGAGGACCCACAGTACCTGGGGGAGCACCTGGATGATACATTCTACTTCCTGAGGAGACTAAGATCCTTTAGAGTATGCAGGCCTCTCCTTCACATGTTCTACCAGTCTAATGTCGCCAGTACAATCTTCCATGTGGTGGTGTGTTAGGGCAATGGCATCACTATGGGCGATGCAATGGTGATGCAAATAGGCTCAATAAACTGATCAGAAAGGCTGGCTCTGTTATAGGAGTCAAACTGGATACACTGGGGGTTACAGTAGAACAAAGGACCCTCCAGAAAATCCTGACAATTCTGGACAATGTTTCTCACCCTCCGCATGCCACCTTGGTTGAATGGAGGAGCACATTTAGTAACAGACTAAGACAACTGTGCTGCTCCAAAGAGGTCATTCTTACTCATGACCATAAGGCTCTATAATGAGTCAACCTATAGCTGGGGAAGTGATGACCCCCTCCTGTTAGACTGTTTAATGTAACCTATTTTTTTTAAAACTATTTTCTTTCTTCTCTTCTAATATTGTACATCTGTGAACTTGTAATGTTACTGTGACACTGTCATTTCCTTTGGGATCAATAAATATTTATCTTATACAAATGTAAATGGAATGTTCACGTAGGCAACTTGCCAAAGCATGAAATTCCATAAAACAGAACAGATCCATCATATTGTTCTCCCTACTTCCCTCTCAACTTCTAAATTGCCAAATCCAGACCATCCTATTCTCTGTACCAGCTGACAATTTGAAGACTAAGGAACAAACTTAAAATCATTCCTATGCCTGAAAATCGAAAAATAGTTTAGTCTTCAAAATTATTCAAACTCCTTTCACTAGAAATTAAAATACAGATTTGCTTACACTTAATCATACAATGATTCAAAATATTACCAGCTTAAACAATTAGAAATACGCAAACTACAAATAATTTCATTATTTCATTAGCTGCAAAATATGCCATTTACAATGCAACCACCACCACACCACATCCTTTTGCTTTAAAAGTAAGAGGTGCTAATATCAAGTTTTCAACAGCTAGCTGCAAAATCTACCACACCACTGATGAAACTAATGTGCTAAAATGTTAGAATGGTACATCAGAAAGCTGTGCTGAGAAAGAAATTAAGAGGACATAAAGGCTATTATGACCATTTCAATATAATATTCCAGCATATCAGCAAGCATCAAGATAAATACAGATGGATCTGCAAAAACCAGCTTGAATGAGAGAAGTTGCTGACCCAACCAAGGCCTTCATCTAGGAATATTTCATCTACTACAACGATACCTCTATTCCATTAAAGAATATGCAATTGTTTCTTTAATGCTATAAAATATGTTGATCAGGGATATGTTGATCACTGCTGATATGTGGCCCAAAATGATCTCTTTTGTATCGGTCTCACATTTCCATTCCCTGTTTCTTTTTAAATATTCAACTTATTGTGTTGCTCCAAGAAATCCTGGATTTTTCTTTTCTAGTGACAATTCCGTCCCCAGTGTAATCAGGAAGGAGTCTTAAAATATCAAATTCCTGCATTCCCCAAACCTTATCTGAGAATCAGATTATACAGTAGCTCTAATCTGCAGGATTCTTTTAAATGAAAAGACATGGATTCATTTCCACCGCTTCCTTTCCTTCATATATTGTTCCCAACTCTTCAAACACACCCTCATTTTTTTGTTTGATGGCCTTGTACATTCATCAAGAAGCAAATGCTTCTATTGGCAAAAGTGCCTGGTGCAAGAAGACACTGAAGGGAAGAGATTTGGTTTGTGCAGTCAGCTGAGATCACAAACTGCGTGGTCCAATTGTTTTAAGGAAGTAAAATAAATTTTAATTTTCAAAATAAAAGTAGATTTTTTAAAAAGGATAACTACTCATGTTTCTGATTTCTGGGAGAATGGTTTGGTGAAAGTAGCTTGATCGACTGCTGTCCTTTTGATGAAGGCCCTCCACATTACTATTTCAATGGAGCAACAGTACATGCCAAATTTGGAGGACCACAGGGAAACAAAATTGATGGCTCCTTTAAGAGAGTCAGCACCGTTTGCATTCTATCGATTTTGTAAATGAGAATGGTTTGGGTGGCTGGCTAAATCATCAAGAGGTCTTCTTACTCTTCTTCGGCTGTCCATCGATTTTGATGATGACTGAGGCTTGGGCAAGGTTGTATGGAAGACCGGCAGTTGCCCAAGCTGCAAGTCTCCCCTCTCCATGCCACCGACGTTGTCCAAGGGAAGGGCACTAGGCCGATACAGCTTGGCACCGATGTCGTTGCAGAGCGATGTGTGGTTAAGTGCCTTGCTCAAGGACACAACACGCTGCCTCAGCTGAGGCTTGAACTCATGACCTTCAGATCACTAGACCGACGCCTTAGCCACTTGGCCATGCACCAACGCGCAAAGTGGTATTTGGTGGAATGATATTTGACATTGCAAGTAACTAAGAATCAGACTGCATTCTCTTTAATTTGCCTAAGGTTGTGCAACAGGAAATCTCATGTGGCTAATTCAGAACATTTAGGGCAAGCATTATACTCAAAATGAATGCTAACATTGCATTTGCCTTCCTTACCACTGACTTGAAATGCAAGTTAACCTTTAGGGAATCCTGCACGAGGATCCCCCCCCCCCTCCCCAATTCCAATGCACCTCTGATTTCTGAACTTTCCTCTCCATTTAGAAATTAGTCTACCTCTTTATTCCTTTTAGCAAAGTGCATGACCATACACTTCTCTATACTCTATTCCATCTCTGCAAATTCTTTGTCCATTCTCCTAATCTGTCCAAGTTCCTTTTGCAGACCTCTGCTTCCTCAGCATTGCCTGCCCTTCCACCTTTCTTTGTATTGTCTGCAACCCTGGCCACAAAGCCATCAATTTGGTCATCCAAATCACTGACATATAATGAGATAAAGAAGCATTCCCACCAAAACTGAGCCCTGTGGAATGACACTGGTCATTGGCAGCCAACCAGAAATCACTAGTCAAGATGGATGGGAAACAGAAAACATGAAACGCAAGGTCACTTTGCCCGATGTCTTAAACTGGATTTCGTTACTTAAATGGTAATTACGGGACATTTAGAAATTCATATAAAAGGGAAATTACCTTCAGCAAATTAGCTGGAGTTCCTGTTACAAACTGAGTGGATAAAGGGAAAGGAGTGATCTCTCTGGATTCCTGGATGACATATAGGATATCATATAAAAGGTCTTGCGTACAGCAGATGGTGCATTGGGAGAATGTGGGGTTATCCACTGCAGAGGGATGAAGAAGCATTTCATCTAAAGGGAGTGAAACTATCAAGTATTGCAGCACAAGAGGGTCCTGGTGCATAAAACAAAAGGTTGGCAGGCTGATGTATCAAATGATCAGAATGGGCAATGGTCGGCTAGACTTTACAGCAAGCATATAAACATTAAGATAGGGATGATTTGATGAGACTTCACAAGTTGCTATGGAGGATGTATGTACCTGTGATATTGTGTACTTTTAGCTTTCACATTTAAAGATATACTTGCATTGGAGGTTTGCAGGGAAAGTCCACTGGCGTGATTCATGGAATATAGGGTTAGACATACACTACAAAGAGAGGTTGAAGGTCTTTACTACTAAAACCCCCAAGCACAGACATGATTAACAACCATAATTGGTTGTTAATTCTACCTGCCACCATGCCCTCCCCAAAGATTACACTTAATCTCCCTGATTGTTAATTGCAATTCTAATTTACCAGATAACCCATCCATAAACTATGATAGATGCAGAGGCTACACTACCAGCAACTAAATAACAGTGGAGAGGAATGCAGCAATGTTTTCAGCCATGTCCAAAAACAGTCTATTATCACCCATATAATGTCACTGACATCAGAAGGAGTTAGGACAGACAACAGGATAATCTTACTAAACTTAACTTTGGAAGCACAGACTGAGAATTTCTTTAACATTAAAACAAACTTTGAAGCTGCAATACAATTAAAATCTGGATAGGTATGATGACAACTTCACTTTTAATGATAACAGATCATGAATACGAATTGAGTTTTATCAGTGAGCTCTCTCTGATTTGGACAAAGGGTTAGCTCATTGGATCCAAGTTTATTTCTAACCAAGTAGGAATAAGTTATGAAAACACAAAGAAGTATAATGAGTTGAGCTAATGGGGAAAAGCTATAATAGTTGGTAAAAAATAAATACAAATAAATGACAGGTTGACTAATTTGGCAAGCAGAATAGAAAAACAGATTATTTAAATGGCATTCAAAGTCACTGTAGTTTCTTGTGCAAGAAATACATTAAATTACAGCCAAGTAATTATGGATACTTGCCTCAAATGCAAGACAATTGGTATACAAGAGTAGTAAGCTTCGTCACTGTTGTATGACTGGTGAAACCACACTTTGATTATCAAGCAGATAAGATTCATCAGATAATTTCAGTTATAAAAGGGTTACTGTATATATGAGAAAAGAGTATGCTGATTTACCTGTGACATTGGAGATTAGAAATGGGAGCTTTATTATTACATACGAGATCTTGAGAAGATTCAACCATGAACATGCTAAGAAGCTGCTTTTTTTGTGGCGGTGATGGTAATGGGGTTAGGGATGCACCGAAGTGTTTTAAACAGTTTCTGAATAGGAGTTCCAGCTTTCAAGACCAAGATGAGAAGTGATTGCTTCTTCCTTAAGGGTTATTAATCTTTGCAGAGTCGTGGAAGTTGGGTTACTAAATATACTTGAATCTAAAAAGATAGCACTTCGGATAAGATGGGGAAATCAAGAGTTGTGGGAACAAGACAGGTGTTGAAGCCAAGTTCAGATCAGCCATGAACTTAAACTCAGGGGTTTCATGGTTTGCATCTTTAGCTTCAAAACCTTTTCTTATTATGTTATGATTTTCTAGAATTCATGTTGTACATTTCCCAACATTTTAATTTATCTTTTCTATTTGCATAGTTGTCTTCTGCACATTGGCCTTTTGGGTAGTTTTTGATTCTATTCTGTTTACTGTGTATGCCCGCAAGAAAATGAATCGCTGGGTTCTGCATGGTGACATATATGTAATAAATTTACTTTGAACTTTGACAATGATGCTGACAATCCAGGGCAATTGTTGAGTATTTGTCCACAAATCATTGAAGTTAGCAGGAAAGCTGGATAACTGTGGTTAAGGCAATGCGCAGGATACTTTTATCCTTTGCCCCTACTAGTAACAGGCAAGGGCAGAGATGCTGTGCTAGAACATACAAAACATTAATCTAAAGACAAGTGGTGGCCAGTTCTAGTGCCCACACTGCAAGTACGAGGCAATAGCAACAGTAAGCGTGCAAAGGAGAGACGGGAGGATGCTGCCAATGGTGGAGAATTCTAAAAATTACAAGGTACCATCAAGTCCGTGGTTACTTTCTTAGTGACAGTAGAGGTGCAGTGGGGGAAGGTAAATTTAAAGATGTATAAACTATGAAGTGTCTCAGTATGATTCCATTTTATTCAGATTCAGATTACTGTCATTTAGAAACTGCAAATGCAATGCAGTTAAAAAATGAGACAATGTTCCTCCAGAATGATATCACAAAAGCACATGACAAAACAGACTACACCAGCAAATCCACATAACATTTGGCAAACCCCAATCCAGAGTCCGGAGAGGCTGCTGTGTATTAATATCGCGCTATCGTCTTAGCACATTCCTAGAAAGGAGCTCCAAATCCACCAGACAAAACAAGACCAAAACCTAAAGCTACAAGACCTGCACAAAACCACAAAGTTACAACATATAGTTACAACAGTGCAAACAATAGCATAATTGACAAAAAAAAAGCAGACCATGGGCACAGTAAAAATAGTCTAAAGATGTTAAAAGACTATGAGTTCAAAAGAAACCACCACACAGTTTCCACAAGTCCTCAGGGTCCTGACAGACTCGCCATCCCATGCCGGCCGCAGAAGGGAATACCCCCGCTATGGACTTCCATGGCGCCGCCCAACTCAGCCTCGCAGACGCAGCACACAGTGAAAGCTCTGTCGAACCCAGCCTCGCAGACACAGCACACAGTGAAAGCGACCTGACCGCAGCAGACTCCGAGACCGTCGAACCTCCCAGCCTCCGACCATCCCCTCTGGCACAGCTTCTCCGAGCACCATCCTCTGCCGAGCGTATTATTTAGCAGTGGTCAGTACCCAGGTGGCATATATCTACATTAAGTCAGTGGAATAAACGATTGGAGGTTGAGAATAATTATCTCACTCAAAATCCATGGTTGGGCAGCATGGATGATGGAGCAAAAAACCTCCTCTGTACCATAAATTGTGTCTTGCAAGAATCTTCTCCCTTATGAGTTTTAACCTCAGCTGCAGCTCTAATGAAAATGGTAATTATCAGTCTCAGAGATGCAGTTCCATTGGGAATTCATTGCCAATAGTGAAACAGAGACTTAGCAGTCACTGAAGACCAGTTGTTCTACACCACCTCAGGAGGTTCTCTGACAATAGCCAGCTACCAAGGAGATCTGCAATACTGTAATCCTCACATTTGCCTTAAATACTTGCAGGTGTTCTATTATTGTTACTGCCTAGCAATTTACACTTCATCTCCAGCCTTCAAATCTACAATATCTTTAAATATTTTTGCAGAACTACGATTAAAACACCACCAAAGACTAGGATGATGAGTAACTTGTAAGTGAATTATCCCTCAGTAATGACAATATCAAAAAGCCTTTAAAAATAAAATCAAGACACCTTTACAACACAAATTTAAAAATCATAGTAGATAAAAGTGAAAATGTTTAGCAATCATTAAAATGACAGAAAGATAAAATAAATCAAAAGTGGTGACTGCTTACTATCAAACTCCTCCAAAGTTTACATTTTAAAGTCTCACTAAAGGTCTACCAGGGAAGTTTAGAAGATATCTACTATGAGTTTTTAAATAAATCTGGTCTATTTTCATCAAAATAAGGAGTAATGATAAGGGGTATACAAAAACCATCACATTCTGTAAAAGTGAGTCGTACAATTGATGCTGTACTGAAGTAATGCATTCATTTTCCTTCCAACCCATTAAGTATACTATATATGGAAGAAAAAAATAAATCCGCATGCCATCTGTCTATAACAATTATAAAATACCATGCGAGAACTAACATAAGACGAGCAATGAGATTTGGTCCATTTCCTAGCACAGCCTTTTGAAATAAGACTTCTTTAGTTACCAATGACTAAAGATTACAAACCAAGAATGAAAGTTTCCATTTTACAACTTACAACATTCAATCAAAATTACACAAGGTATGCTGCTCTGATTTGGCAAAAAGATTCACAAGCTTACGTTAGCTCTGAAAATGGATTTTAATTGAAGTTTGAAGCAACAAATAGAAGGATGTGTATAACATGAATTATCATTATTCAATAGACAAATTTTATTATCAAAGTACATATATGTCACCACATATAACCCTAAGTTTCTTTTACTTGCTGACATTTTCAAAAAATCTATAGGCTAACCACAACACAATCAATGAAAGACCACTCAACTAGGCCACTCAATTAGTATGTAGATTTACCGTCAAATAAATGAAATTTCTAGATTACAATTCTCACAGAAAACTTCAGTTATATTTTTAATTTTGCACTCAGCTTGGTGACTCCTGGATGTATATATCCCCATGACTGGGGGGGGTCTAAGACTCGAAGGTTGGGCTTTTAGGTAAAAGGGCAAAGAGATTCACAGAGGGATCAGAGGAAAGAATAGTATCTGAAATGCACCGCCTGAGTGGGTGATGAAGGCAGAAACTCTCACAACCTTTAAAACATTTTGGCGAGCACCCTTGAATTTGTCAAGGCACAGAAGGCTGTACATTGCTAAGTGATATTAACATCATTTAGCAATACACTGTCTAACATAGATGGGTCCTGGATGATTGACATCGTCACAGTGGGCTGAAGAGTTTGTTTCTTTGCTACATGCAATTTAAATTCAAAGCTCTGGCAATACCTGTAAAAACACAATGTTTTATTCATTTCTGTAGAGGATTTCCCACCCCCACCCCCCCACTGCATGCACTTATCAGACCTGGACAGGAGCCGATACACAAACACATTTTTACTTCTGTGCTCCAGGTTCTCATGGGTCTATTGTTGCCTTCTAATCACTATTAATTTTGGCCTTTTAACAGAAATTATAGACTGCAGAACAGGGCCTTTTGAGATACATCCACAGAGCCAAATAAACTCAATTTTATGAGTGTATCATTCTATGGCACTATTACAATCTTGAGTGGTTATTTAATAATAAAGCACAGTTGGTGTGCTGCAGAGAAGTAGGAACCAGATCTGCAGTCTTTGTACTGATTTTTATTGCAAGTATCTGCCTTCATACACTCAGTGGCCACCAAATAAAGTGGCCATTGAGTGTATGTGGTCTTTTGCTGTTGCAGCCCATCCACTTCAAGGTTTCACGTGTTGTGTGTTCAGGGATGCTCTTCTGCATACCAATGTTGTAATGCGTGGTTATTTGAGTTAGATGCCTTCCTGTCTTCTTGAACCAGTCTGGCCATTCTCCCCTGGCCTCTCACATTAACAAAGCATTTTCACCCACAGAACTGCTGTTCACTGATGGTACTATTTTTTATAAAATCTGGAGAATGTTATAGGTGAAAATTCCAGGTGATCAGCAGTCTGAGATATTCAGACCACCCTGTCTGGTACCAACAATTATTCCACGATCAAAGCCGCTTAGATCACACTTCTACACCACATTGATAATTGGTTACCTTTTCCACCTATCACTTCCCAGCTTCTTACGTTGTCCTGCTCCCCCACTCACCTTCTTATACTGGCATCTTGCCCCTTTCTTTCTGGTCTGATGAAGAGTCTCAGCCCAAAACGTGACTGTTTATTCGTTTTCATCGATGCTGCCTGACCTGCTGAGTTCCTCTGACATTCTCTGTATATTGACCTGAATCTCTTGACCACATCTGCATGCTTTTATGCATTAAGTTACTAGTACATTGAGTTGGTGATTTCAACGTTTCGGGAAAACCCCGATCCGCTCCATTAAGTGCAAAAAGTTTCCCTTAAAAGACTATAGATGACAACATTTGTGGCATGTGAATAACCTGTTTCCTGACGGCTAGACAACTGCTATATTGTAAGAACATGCAGTGGGATACCCCTGGGTTCTAAGGACCGCTGGTGCTAATTTGTAAAAATAAAGTGATTTAAATTCAAGAATTGTATACGGAAGTTAATTTGACAATATATTTAAATGAGATTGAGAGATGAGATATATTACAAATACATGCACAAGTTGTACTCAAAAGGAAATGGACTGAAGTACTGAAAGATAAATCATATTGTTACTGGCAGCACCAAAATGCCTTAGTTCTAATGATAAGAGCAAGTTCTTAAAACTCAATTAATTAACATAAAACCAGACACAAGGTTAAAAAATAAAATGAGATTGAGATTAGCTATGATTTCATTGAACAGCAGAACAGATTTGTGCACTGATGAGTTTCCTGTGTCCTGTTCAGTTTTTAAAACAAATAACATTAAGAGCACTGAAAAATCTGAAGATACAGAGAATGCAGATGCTGAGTCTAGAATAAAAACAAATCTGGAAAAAAGTAAGAAGCTACATTTGAGAGGGAGCTGGGAAGATTGCCAGTATATAGTAGTACATGGGGTGGGATTGGGTCAGAGACTGGTAGCTGATATGTGTAGATTTAGGTTGAGCGAAAAATCAATTGTAATGGAACCTTAGGTAAAGTAACCCTGAGAATCTACTCTTCCACAAGGTTAGCTAAAGAATCAAAAGTTAGTAAGCACCAACAATAAAGGAAATACTGAGCGGAAAATATTTCCTGCTGGAAAACAATCCATTAGGGAATTACTCAAAATTCTGGATTCACTTATAGACATCCTTCAGACAATTTATGAAGCCACTTATTTTACTTCCTTTATTACTTGTTTTCCTTTTTCCAAATATGATTCAGCTACTATTGGACCCTGTGATCTACTATTTGATGGTGTTTTTTTGGGGCTGAATGAGCAGTCTGGCATTTTGCTGTCTCTGAGGGAGTTTGATAAGGTTTCGAGCGGAATGTGCAGCCATGATCAACTCCATTTCTCTCCAATCTAAATGTTGAAGAAAATTGAAATCAGTGAGGCCAAGAGCAGAAGGCAAGCTGGTGTTCAGTGCTGACTGCCTGTGAGTGAGCAGTCTCTCTCTCTCTCTCCCACTTGCTGTGCCTGGAGGAAGGTGCCTGTGTCCAATTGGTATCTCACTCAATGCTGCTGGACTCCATGGGTCTTGGGAAAGGTTTAATTGATGCAGTTTGTGGACTGGTGTACATGTTACGATGTGTTTCTGGTTGCTTTCTTCTGTTGTTGCTATTTTGTGCCATTCTGATCTGGGCAAACTGGCTCTGTGGCCTGCATGCAAGGAACAACACAGTGCTAGACTGAATTGAACACAGCCAGAAATGAACATGCCTGGATTGTTTCGCTGACTTTGTAGCTTGATGTTTTATATTGTATTTTTGCTCTTTTTTGCCGTTCACACCATTTTTCTCTTTTTTTTTTGCAAGTTGGCGGTTTGATTTTTTTCTCTTTCAATGGACTTCACGTTTCTTTGTTTTGTGGCTGTCTGTGGGGAGAATCTTAGGGTTGTATACTGCATACACACTTTGATAATAAATGTACTTTGAATCCCTTTGAATTAAAATTCTCTTCATCAACGCTGATCTGTGACTACATTCGCAAAGCATTAGTAGGCGCAAAGGCCAGTTACTTTTAGTTCCAGTGCTGCACCAGCAACTACGCTTCAAAGAACAGAAGTTAAGATACTTGTTGCTAGTGATGTTATATTCTGTGGAAAATAGCACATTCATTAAAATGCATTCTAATAAGAACTTTGATCAACCACCACCTTTTCCTAAGTGAAGATATCTAATAGGATTAAAAAAAATGTAGGTAGCACAAATTGGAACTTCAGCAGATTTCCTTATCCAAATCCAAATGAATATGTTCCACATGATATGCACAAGGCTATCAAATACCGTGGATTCCAGTTAATTGGGACACACCAGGCCATGTCCATTTTGGTCCAATTCAGTGGCTGCTCCAATTAGCCAAAGTTCCAATGAAACAGTTAAAAAGGTATATATAAAAAAAGACAAACCACTGTTTGGCTGTGAAACAAATTTATGTATTTAAATGCCATATAGAACAAATTATAATGCAACTAATGTTACTACAGTACTATAAAGCTGTTTACTAGTTCCTAATAGTTATTGACGGAGGAATTAATCCAGCGTACATTGCTGTGTTCTCTTGATTGACTAAGTGAACAAAATCAATGCAGACATCTAGTGCAGACAATTGCATCCTCCAAATCCTTCATCTTTTCAGTGTAACGTTCAAACTGATTGTTGGCACTTTTAAAATTCTTTGTAGTTCCTAATTTCAAGTAGTGAAATCATTTCATTTACACTCCCATGTTTCTGGCATCTCTGAGCCTGAATGCTTGAAACAAAGTGAGCAAAACAGTTCTGAATTGTCTTTACTGCTTATTTCTCATGAACTATCAGTGACAAAAATCACAGATTTTTGAACACAAACACATACAACTGATGCTATTTACAAAAAACTTCACTCTAAGCATGGTATAGTGTCTAAAAACCACACAAGTGCACAGGATTGATCTAGTTAGAAACTGTTCATCAAGTCTCTTGTCCCAACTTAATGGCATAGTGTCCCAAATAAACACAGGGAATCCCGGCTATTTTCTCGATTAGATTTAGTTCTTCAAGAGTTGTCCCAAATAAACAGCTGCCCTGATTTACCAACAGCCAAATTAACTGGAATCTACTGCATTTCCTTTTCACTAGGATGCCTTACCAGAATCAAAAAATTTCACAACTTTAGAAGTTCCCAGTCTTTACTCTACACTAAATTTTGCATCATGTGTATATATTGTCAATGGCCATGCCAGATGGAAAAGATTTTGTGCTGAAATGATTTCGCTGACTACAATCATGCCCTTTCAGTCCATCAATCAGAAACTGCATCTTTATAAAAGAAATGATGGATTGTAGCTTCTTGGCTTCAAGCCCTAAATGCCACACCCATCTGTAAAACTTGAATGAGCTAAATGGTTCATGGAAGTTTTCAAGTTAGCTTAACAGAAGCTTTCAGCTCAGCTCAACATTATTCAGAATTTGAATTCAATTTTTCTAAAAATGAATGCGATTCAGGAAGTGTGGCACTTAGCCTACATACTGACGGTCATAGATAAATTGTACTTGACAAATGCTAGCTAGTTTTGACTAAATGCTATTATTGTTAAACTGTTAAAATTAGGCAATATCAAACTAATTTTCAACTTGCAGGGAGAAAAATGCTTTCAATTTGTTGCTGAGATTATGGATACTAATGCACATCTCTTTTTAAGGTGGAATTTGCAGTAAAATATTCAGCATCTGGGGAAAATCAATACAAGTATAAAGGTATAATTGCAAGGGCCCATTTTTATGCTGTACTTCTTTGTTGGCTGTGTGCATGTTATGAAAACAGCGATATCATGGCTGACTTACCATGCTGCCAATGACAGCAATAAAGCTGTCGGTGAACTATTTACTTAAACCCCCACACAAAAAGCGTTTACTGTATCATGTGTTTTTGTCAGTGAGAAGTAACATGCCCCTAACCAGAATATCTTTACTTAGCACTTTGGCTGCATGACTGTTAATTATTCCTTATCAACCCATACCCGAACATCAGTAATGTCTAATTGCTTTATGGCACAAGCTGCTTCGGTTGCAAAGCTGGAGCAAACAGTATTGAAGACTATGTAATTTTCAGCAATCACACCCATTTCCCACCTATGATGGAAGGTGGTTTATGATAATTATCTTCTGCTCTGAAAACAATTCCAATAAGCAGATATCTGTTGCCAGTAAATATCAAAGGACGTCTTTGTGTAGTGAAAGGTTGCCTGACTTCCATGAGATGAAAATTTGAGATCAGTTAGATAACCTGAATTACAAAGGCAGTCCAAAGCCTTACAGGTGATGGAATCGATCAAGCACCACAAACTTGCATATTGTGGGTATGCAAGGAGTAGCAGAGAGCTATCAGGGCTCTCACACAACAACTCACAAGGATAAAGGATTTTAAATTTTAGGATTATTCTACCTGGCAAATTGGCAGATTTCATAAGACAATGAAAAATGTTGGTATTTTGTGAAGCAAGAGGCAGTCCTAGATCATGCATGGAGAATAACTGTCTAATGAAAATAAAACCCAGTTTGCATAGTCTGCAATATTTCTAATATACACATTACCTCAGGAACTACAGGCTAGATACTGTACTGCTAAAGAAAGAATGTTCAGTTAGACAGTAGATCCTTAACTGCCTTAGAGAGCACTGATCATTTTGTACATCTTGTGAGGCAAAATACCTCATTCACATAGCAATAGTTTATGAAAAATTTCAAAAGGGGAACTTTAGTTTGGTTTCCTTCAAAAATTCTGGTTTAACAACTTGATGCATACAGAGCTGCAAGTGCCAGTTGTGACAATGTCAGATCAGCAGGTGAACCCTCAGTCAAAAATGGTGTTTTGCTCAATAGAAATGCCTGGGCTTAGATAAACTCTGAATATAAAGACCTTTCGATTTATGAAGAGTGCAGTGAAAGCTTGTAAAAATTCTGCACCTGCCTATGCCATAGCAAGGATCCAAGAGCAAAGGAATTGCTACTCCAGAGGATTTACCATTTTTCATTGGTCACTGTTGTTTTGAAAATCTTCACATTAAACTTCCATGTTAAAAAAATGGATCATTATGCATTAAAATTTAATTGAAAAAATGCAAAAAGGCACAAATTTAACTTAAAAGCCAATTATGCTTGCCTTTTCTTTTATGCTCTCAACCATAGCAAAGCTGTTTGGTTTCTTTCTAATATAGATATCAACTGAACTGCAAGAGCAAGAAGTTATTTGTAAAAGGCTCTCAGAATGCAAGTACTGAGCTGCATCCTTTTACCTGGTGTTTCTCTGGAAGTACTGTACATGAACAGTGATGTATAAAACTGACTGAAGACTTTGATACAATAGGAGATGGCAGATGAAACCCAGATACACTGCGTACATCAGGAAGATTGCAACCTCAGATGTCTCGGCTCTTCACATTCACATCTTTTTCTCTAATAATCGGAGAAACACTGTTACAGACCTGATCCTGGAGTGATTAATGGTCCCTCCAACTCCAATGCCTCATCTTCACCTTGGTCTTTTTCGTCCGTCTTTCGTTTTTTCTTTTTTGTTGGATCTTTAGGTTTTCTCAGCAGCGAGAGTTCTTCAGGATGCCTTATATCTGTTAGAACAGAAAAGCAAATTTAGAAACTGACAAGACCTCCAGTCAAAAAATTAACAACAAACCAGTGCTCATAAAAACCTTACAGAGAATGATAATTTGTAGAACTTAAACATGTGCAGCTCGATGCCCAAAAATTCGACCACTTAGCCATTAGAAGGTCAGTGAACTGTTGTTTTACTAAGATACCCAATTCAAATTATTTCTCATGGCAGAATGAACATGTCCTTTCACCTCTTCCACAGGGATTCAAAAACCATTTTATTCAAGTTGTGGTGACTGTTATACATAAAGTACAATTAAAGATGTGTTTAAATGAAGAGACTAGAACACTATTTGAGTGGAAGTTAAGTTAAAATGGGACAGTACTGCCAGTTGAATGATGTTTGAAGTTTAGGGGAGTCCTACAATTGGCGATGAGGAGCATAACTGTTAACTTGTTAGTTAAAAAAAATGCTGATTAAATCTAATTAAAGCCTTAAATTACTACACTTAATCTTACAGTCAGTTTCTTCGAATGACCAGTGCTTAAACATTCAGAATTATAAACATCAACTTTGGTTATATTTTTATTTCTTCAAAACATAAAGGATATCACTGCCAAAATCAGTCTTGTAATGTCCATCCCTTTAAACTCAACCACCTCCTCTGTGCTAGGCTTGACACATCAGTGGAAAGCTCATCACTTGATCACTGGAAGTAGTAACTAGCCAGATTGGATTTCTCTCTTTTTTTAAAATTGTATAAGAATTTCCATTGGCAAACATGAAAAAAATCTGCATATGCTGGAAATCCAAAGCAGCACACACAAAATGCTGGAGGAATTCAGCAGGTCAGGCAGCATCTGTGGAAATGAATAAACAATCGGCTTTTCAGGCTAAGACCCTTCATTGGGACAGAGCTTGTGCTTATACTGGAATTACTTGGCAAGCTGTGGATATATCTAGAGAATAAGCAGTTTGTTTTCAGGTCTCATATCCGGTATGCACAAGAGTTTCTTGGTATCCCAGAGAATGGATCAAATTACTTGAAGACTGGCTTCTGCGATCATAGGAAACTCAGTTGTCATTGCTAGACAACAATTAAAGAAGGTAGGAGGTGCCTCAGTGAACATGCCTATCATTTGAGATGACTATACCTAAAACCAATGCAGAGGACTAGGCGTAAGCTTTTAGAACCACCTCCAACTAACTGATAGAGGAGTTGCAGCTGCTAAGTTGTAAAGTGATATTTACAACTGAGCGGTAAAAGCACAGAGCTGTCACCAGATGGATTAGTTGGGAAAGTCCACAGCACAATGTGCCAACTGTTTACTCTGCACAGGAGTGACGTTGTATCAGCAGGTTGGCACCCCATTGATAATCCAGGTCTGCTGTTCTGTATTCTTCATTTACAACAACAATCATATCTTCAATCCAAATGTGCAGTGCAAAGAATATGCCTGGGGATGAGGTTCCACAAAGTAATAAAATAGAACTTTGCTGTTGCCAATGCTGATTTCCCCATATTCAATAGAAGTCTCTAACGGATACGTCCGTGGTTCTCTGTATTCACCCCATCATGTTTTAAGCAAGCTATACAGATGCTTGGACACCCACCTGGTATTCCAAAACACAATGTGGCACGATGAAGTTTCTGCGTTAACATTTCTTCAAAGTGCCACTTAAAGTAGACAAGTAATCATGAAACAACACTATTTCCACTAGGACAGAAGAGGCTACATGGAAAATTTCAAGCCTATATGAGAATTTGATGATAAAAAGTAAACATTTCTACTGTTGACAAAAGGTAAAGAGCAATTTTAAAAAAGTAAGTAAGATAATTAGAGAATTTTTTTGACAGTTCCTGAAACATGTAATATTTTGCTAGTAGTGAAAGAGGTGGCAAATTCCTCAACTCTTTGCAGGCGACCTAGATAAACATTTGAAGCAAAGAAACTGAGGGCTATTGGAAGTGTTCAACACATATGAGGACTTTGGACTGATGAAGCTGGAAAAGATACTATGGGATAAATGCACTCCACTTTTATTGAAGTATCGTCAATTCTCAGAGTTACCTGTGAAGATTTGTATGATATTGTACCATGTGCTTTTCCATATTAAGTGCTGGCATCATTGTTTTAGGTCATTCCAAATCTCGGCTGGCTACTAATGTAATACTGAACCTTGATTAGAATCTTGTATGTACATTTTTTTGGCTGGGACACAAAAGCAACTGACTTGCTTTAAAATCTATCAAACTGGAGTGGAAAATACTATCGAGGGCACAGTAGGAAGTGCACTCTTCCTGGGGTAGGGCAGTACAGGAGAATGGGTAGATTGTGAGGGGATCTACTCCCCTGAACTCCTGTAGTTTCTGTGAACTCCCAATACATCAGAGACAATTTCAATTGGATTACAAATGCTACTCCTCCTCTTTGAGTGAGTGTGAATGTTTTATTTTTTTAACAAGGTGGCTTTGAAAATATCCTTGGATTGTTCCTCTTCAATTACATGTAATTTTTTTTTCTGTGATAGAGCTCAATATTGAGCACGTCAGGCACATGACTGGCATAGATATAAGCCCAGCATAGACAACTGAAAATAACTGTGTTGAGTGCTGCAAGCATTGAATCACTTATTCTTCCAGTGAATTTGAAGGATTTTGACATCAGTGGACTCTTTCAATGTACTGAGGTGCTGAAGTTAAGCAGTCCAGGTCCTAGAGCATATTGGAGGGCAGGGACCACAGCTACCCAGTAGATCACAAGCTTTGTGCCAAATCTAGAAGCATTGATAGTCAAATTAATCAAAAATGACTAACGGGTGTCCTAGTGCATTGTAAGCATGTTAAAAAGAAGCTAATCACATTTTTATTGATCTTCTCATGAAGGTTTCTTGTTAAAGGGCAATACTGTACAGCAGGGACAGGCTGGCAGAGGACCTTTGTCTTGTACACGTCAAGTCTAAAACCCATCCCCTCATTTGCTTCAGTGAACAAGTCAACAATTGCCTGGAGCTCAGCTGCAGAGCATGTGTTCTTCTGTGCTATCAAGACCTTTTATGACCCAAACAACCACTTCCACTCAATGTCAAGAACATAGATGAACTTATCAGGGCAGAGAGGTACCAACTGAACAAGCACTTTGAAGAAATCTTCCATAACATCTCAATCCTTGGCGCAAGTGCACTTGACTGCATCCTCCACAGCAGCCTATACAGTGTAATTGTACAGCCTATACAGCTTATACAATGTAATTGCATAGAGACTCTTGACCATTATCAAGGCCATTATCCAACAAAAAGTAATTAGGCCTTACTAGAAGACCGCCTCTGCAATTTATCTACTTAATGTGCACCAGAGCAAGTCCTTCTGCATTCCTGGCAAACACACAAATTATTTTAAGTTCCTGGGATTAGAAAACCAAAGGATAAGAAGTTCCTTTACATGTTTCAAACCTTTTACTTCTACAATCTTTTGTCTCATTCCAAGTTCCCCAATGCTTTTGCTCACTTAGCAGCTTTTTTCCCTACATAAACTTAAAGTACAAATCAACCCTACATCGTATGGATTTCTCCAACAAGGCTCATTTGTGGACACTTACAGATGACCCAAAGATTGCAATTACACACTTAGGTCACAACTTCAAAGGTAAACCAATGTGGCTAAAATAAAGTGAAACACTCAAAAGTAAGTGAACAGCTGAATCATTGCAGCAAAAATACAGAATGAATTTTCACTGTTGAAAGTAAACTGCAACAGTAATGATGGAAGGGAAAAAAAGGCAATTCATTTGGCATCTGTACTCCTCTGGGGTTTGTATATCAGATGGGCTCATTTTGCTATCCAGTTATTTGCATGAAAATTATATGCAGGAATTTGGTGAAGTCCACATCTCCATATTTCCCATCAGGACAAAGAGAAAATCAGCAGTACAAAGGAAGTTTAAAAACTAATTATGACCATGCTTTCTAAACAATTGCATTTGAAGATTTAAATGATCTATGTTCTAAAATTGTGCTTCTGGAAGAGTTCTTGTTTTTTTCTTTTTCTTTGGTAACATCTTTGAAACTTCATATTTAAGTTCAATTACAATTTCCATGCTTAATAGCAGGGCATACCTGACAGAGTAGCTTACCTAGTGTGCTCATACTGATTATTTTCTGTTTGACCAGAGGAACTAAACATAAACTTCACCTGCACTTTAAGGATTTTCTCACAAGGTACAATGAAAGTGATGATTAGAAGAATATTTTCATTAAAGTGTTATTTGAAAACATGTAGCACAAAACAAAAATCACTACTTCTGTTCTATGCAATTTATTGAATCCCAAAATGCTGCCAACAGAAATCACAACCACAAATATTCTTCTTCTTATCACATAATTTTAGATCATTAATATTATGTTATATAATGTCAGTAATTAGTAATATTAGCAGTAGTATTATATTATAATAAAAATGCAATTAAAATTTAACAAATAGAAAGTAAGTCTCAACATGACTGAGATAGTGCCGTAATTTTATTTTGCTGGCTAAGTACACCTGGATATGTTCAGTGCCTGAAGAACATATTATGAACCAAAGACAAACTGCTTAAACAGAACAAAAAAAAAAGAAACAAATGCCAGGAGCAGGATCTTGCATGCGGTTTTCACCAGTTACTGTTCACAGTCAATCACAGGATGATTAGTAGTTAACGCTCAGCAAGCTCATCAAATCAGCTTTAGAACCATTTTTACTGAAAACACAGTTAACTCCCCTTCTAAAGCGAGAGTTTGGGATGGGAGAGGTTGGAGGTGAATAATCTGGAGACAGCTGAAAAAGAAATCTAAACTGTTTCCCAAAGAAGAGCCACTGGTAATGGTAAAAGACAGATGTGCTATAATGCTCTGGAATGGGAGCTGTAAATATACAGAAACATTCTTCATCCATTACAGATATTTTTACCCTTCCCTTGGGTACCGACAATTGTACCTAGATTAATGCTCAATCTGGAAGATTCCTGGGAAGTCTGATGGGAGGGGTGTGGAGTGAGCAGGAACTAAATGGATTGAAACTATGGTGACCACAGGGCCACGGACTTGACAGGGCTTCACAATGCAAGCCAAAGCAGTGAAGTGGCTCTGTGCCCACTACATGGAATCTGAGACTTAGTCATGTAGTCAGATTTATCCAACACAATGACAGGCCCTTCAACCCAGAGCTTGTACTGACTGACCGTCGAGCAATCATATTACTCCAATTCTACATCAGTACCATCTTATTCGCAGTGCTCATCAACTCCTCCCAGAATTTAACCCTCATCTACACAGATATAAAAATTGAATATGGTTCACTTGAACCGTGAGGTAGCTTTTCATCAGCTGCACTACTGTGATCAGAGAAAGCCCCCCGAATGTATCAGATTTCACCAAGAGTAAACTACATTATAAGCAATATAAAATTACACGTAGGCCGTGAAATAATGGGAGAAAAGATTATATGCAAGAGGAGGGAATAAAAGATAAGATGCTTAAAATTAAAATATTTTAAAAAAGTAAATATTCAGTAATAATTAAAATTTAAAAAATGATATTGTCATTATCAATTCCAAAGAGTAGTAAGATAGTTAAAACTCGATCCCTTGAATGGTCTTTCCTTGAGTATTCTGAACAGTTTTGGGCTCTTCATCCAAGAAAAGATGTGGTGGCATTGGAGAGCGTTCAGAGGAGGTTCACAAGGATGATTCTGGGAATGAAAGGGTTATTGTATGAGAAAAGTTTGATGGCTCCGAGTCTGTACTTGCTGGACTTTAGAAGGACTGCGGGGGGTGGGGGGTGGGGGAATAAATCTCATTGAAACCTTTCCAATGTCGAAAGGCCAAGCCAGAATTGAAAATACACTTGGACTAAGATGTTAACATCTTAGTAAATGACAGAGTAAATGTGGAAAGGTTGTTTCCCATGATGGGGGAGTTTAGGACAAGAGGGCACAGCCTCAGGATAGAGTGGCATCCATTTAAAACAGAGATGCAGAGAAATTCCTTTAGCCAGAGGGTGGTGAATTTGTGGAATTTGTTACCACAGGTATCTGTGGAGGCCAGGTTGTTGGGTGTATTTAAGGCAGAGCTTGATTGGTTCGTTTGGACACAGCATCAAAGGAGTCAGGGAGAAGGCCAGGGAGTGGGGCTGAGGGGTCTATGGTCTGGACCAGGGTTTCTTAACGGGTTTCCACAAGAGGTCGCTCAGGGTTCGACCAGAGATCGTGATTTAAAAAATAAATGTCGCTTTTTTGAATGCACAACTCGTGATGCTAGTGCTTGCAGTGGTGGGTAGTGACCGAGCTGCTCGTAAGCAATCTCAGCCCAGACAGCAGTGCGCAGTAGGACTGCGTTTATTTGGTTGAGCCCATTCTCAGTTCTTGATGCGAGATAGGGGAGGCCGGTAGCATGAAGTGCATTTTCCGAGCATTAATGGTCCCCGTGCTTTACAGGCATGTCAGACATGTGGCGATGTTTGAATTACAATCATGTGAGTCACTTCACTGTATTACTGCAAGAACAGACACACAAAAAAAATCTGTCTTTACAATGAAAGTTTCTTATCAATGGGTTGTACATGGACTGGTGATCCATTGTGTCTAGTCTGTGGCAAAACAATTTACAGATGCAGCAATGGCTCCAGTAAAATTGAAAGTACACTTATCTACAAATCACTGCCATATAACAAAGTTATTTTAAACAGCTACTGGAATATCAAAACAAACCGTAAAGCTTTTGTTAATAAAGTCACCGTCAGTAAACCCCACATTATTTAGCAGCAGAACTCATTATCCTGAAAAGAAAAAGTCACAAAGTTGGTGAGAACCTAGTAATGCCAAGCACATAAAATGCTAGGACAGGATGCAGTACCAGAAATTGAAAAGGTTTCATGCTCAGTAATGATGATGGCCGGCTCTTCGCTTGCGAAGATGAGGAGGAAGAAGAGTCCTCAGGAGCGGTGGTACAATCGTTGGTGACTGCAGGGGCCAATTCTGGATTTGCAGACTCCAGAGTAGTAGGGACATGGGAACAGCTGGGATGTGGGTGTTTGGGTAGTAGGATCCTTCCTGTGCCTCCTCTTCTCTTCAGCAGTTGTTCTTCTGCCAGGGATCAGGGTTTTCCAGCGATCTTTATCACAAGCCAGCTGCTGCCACTCATTGACCTTGATATTTACCTGAGAGAGCTGCTGCTCAAGTTAGTTTTTGTACCTCTTGTGCAGGGCACCATGATCTCTCTTGCCCTGATAAGTGTTCTCCATAAAGTACTGCTTTCAGTAACCTGGAGCTGTCCATGTGAGACATGTAACCTGGCCAGCAGAGCTGCCTGAGCAGCAAAATGACTTCAGTGCTAGTTAGTTGAGCCTTCTCCAGGACATCGTTGTTGAGGACATGATCCTGCCAGCTGATGCCCACGATGGAGCAGAGGCAGCGCTGATGGAAGAGCTCGAGCAAATGGATTTGGTTGTGGTGCAAGGCCCAGGCTTCAGAGTCTGATAGCAGTGTTGCAACAATGGCAGCCCTGTACACCTGGATTTTTAAGGACGGACACAGCTGGTGGTACTTCCACACACACTGGAGGCACCTGAAGGCACTGCGAGCTGATTGTCAATGTCCCTTACTACCACAGTGTCATTGGAGATGACACTGCTCATGTAGGTGAACTGCTTAACCATGGTGAGAGGGCGATCACCAATGGTGATCCAAGTTGGGTTGTAAACGTCAGCAGGGGGCTTCTGATGGAGGGTCATTGCTTTCTTCAGACTGACCGTTAACCTGAAAGCACTTGCAGTCTTGGCAAACTTGTGGCTGCAGCCTGCCGCACGTCCTCTGGGTGCATGAGAAGAACACAGTCCTCCACATATAGTAGCTCAAGAATGGGCTCTTACATGGTTTTTGTTTGGGCAAGGCGGCAGCCATTCTCAAACAGTATGATACGTTGATGTATTGATGACATGTCACATGATGCTGAAGAGGTTTTGAGAGGTAAACTGAAAAATAACAGCTTCTCTATCCAGATTAACGAGTCAACAGATTTCACCAATATGTAGCATTTGTAAGATTTGTAAATGGTGGTGAAATTCAAGAAAACTTTTTCTGTTGCAACAAACTGCCTGAAACAAGCAAACACCAATATATATTTAACGTTTTATATTCCTATCTGGATACAAAAGGCCTGTCTTAGAGGAATTGTGTTGGCATCTGTACTGATGGTGTCCCATCAATGGTTGGCTCCATGAGAGGTTTCCATTGTTAAAACAAACCCTGATATTGTCACAACACCCTGCTTTCTTCACAGCGAGGTGCTGATCTCAAAATCTCTGAGATAAAATGAATAATAGTTAACTTTAATAAACAAAGACCAGTTCACATGAGAATGTTCAAAATCAGTGTGAAAACCTGGACAAAGAGCACTGCAATCTTCCGCTACATACAGACATCTGGTGGGTTAGCAGAGGAAGAGTTCTCAGCAGGGTGTTTTAGCTGAAAGAAGAATTGCAGGAGTACTTTCAAGAAAATAGTAGGCCAGATTTTGTTGAGTGCTTTGAAGATGAACAATGGCTGCAGAAACTAGCCTACTCTGCAGATATTTTTCAACAAATCAACCAGTTGAAAAAGTCTCTGCAAGGCCCTGGAGAAAATGCTTTGACTTCAAGTGACAAGATTCTTGGATTTAAAAGGAAACTGAATCTTTGGAAAAATCATGTTGCAAAAGGAAATCTTGAAATGTTTCCACTACTGCTTGGGCTTGAGAGTGAGGAAGGATTAG
Organism: Hypanus sabinus; assembly: GCF_030144855.1. Taxonomy (NCBI): domain Eukaryota; kingdom Metazoa; phylum Chordata; class Chondrichthyes; order Myliobatiformes; family Dasyatidae; genus Hypanus; species Hypanus sabinus. Next base: position 160,129,925 of record NC_082707.1, on the reverse strand, counting down.
AAAGTCATATTGAAAACCAGTTGGAAGAACTGCAGAAAAAAAATTGAACAGTATTTTTTCTTCCTTTCAACACAAGTATATTACTGGGTGAGGGACCTTTCTCTGAATCTTCTGCTCAGCCTGACAACTTGACTTCGAGAGAAGAGGAAGAACTTTGTGAGATGCAGTCTGATCGTCACTCAAGATGAGGTTTACTGACCTGCCCCTGGATGCTCTAGATCTCTGTGAAAGTAGAGTATCTTGCCATTCATAGGAAAACAATGAACATTTTGCTGCTGTTTTCAACTTCTTACATGTGTGAGCCAGCTTCTTCTTGTTTAACAAGCATCAAGAGCAAGGATAGCGATAGTCTCATTTCAGTTGAAGGTGAAATCCGTGTGTGTTTATCTCAAGGTTGACCCAGAATTAAGTATTTGTGCAGCAGAAAGCAAGCACAGGTTTCACATGCTAGGTCTATATTTGATCTTGATCATGTCACTTAGTAAGAAACTAAGAAACAAAGGTTATGGAGAGAAGGCTGAGAACAGGGCTGAGGAAGAGATAGAGAAAAGTATCAGCCATAATTGAATGGCGGAGCAGACTCAATAGGCCAGATAGCCTAGGCCTTATGGAAATTGTTTATTCAAAGCCTTATATAAAACTGTGTCTTGGGCTATTTTTTTAATTCATATTTCTCTGGCTTATAGTTTTTAGTAACTTTACTATTCAACATTGTCAATAAATTTTCATGTTGTAAATAGCATTAATTAGTATCAATTTACAACCTTTATTTAAAAACCTACCAATCCTATCTTCAGAAAAAATAAATTCCATTTTGGCTTATGCCAGTTATTTAACTGAAATTTGTTATGTTTTCCTTATGAGTTTTTAAAATTTATGAAAGGTAAAGAAAGAGGTTAATTTCAAGAAAGGTAAGCTAAGCTTAACTATCTGTTTCTTTTCCCCAAGAAAGGTTGGCTGAAAATTCATTCTCTACACAAAACAGCACTGGCAATTCTACAACTTACTAATCAGGCTAATGTACCGGGAGCTGTAGATTTAATAATTTTTACGCAGGGGTTCTCTGAGACCCGAAAAGTACTTCAAGGATTCTTCTAGGGTGAAGAGATTGAGAAAAGTGGGTCTAGACCAATTTCATGATTTTTACATTTAACAGTGTGAGCACAGTTGACAGAGACTCCTGCCCTATTTATTCAATGAAAGTTAATATTAATTACCTCACCATTAACCTTGTGGAAAACCTGATTCACTGTGGATGAACTGATCAAGTTTCTCCAGCAATTCAACTCCAGAAACAACATGATGACGGAGTTTTAAATAAAATGTCAAAATTAGCTGCAAGTTGTACCAATTAAAAACAGTTGGATAGAATAAAGAGGCAGTGTAATTTTGGTACTCACTGAACGTCTTGGAAATGTCAGAGACAGCTTTGAAGACTCTGTCCGAGAAATTGACCTTGACCTTCACCATCTTCATGTTAGGCAGCTGGAGGCGAAGTACTTTGTGCTGGGGTGTGAACATCAGTTTAGCATCAGCTTGCACACCATACTTGTCCAATGTCCAGTGTGTTTTTAGAAGCCAGGTTTTCTTCTTTTCCCACCACAAGGCATGATCTGACCAGTCTTTTTTCATATCTGCAAAACAAAGGAGTTTCAAACTTACGCTGATGCAAGGAATGGCCTAATTTTGCTCCTATGTCCTTTGTCTAATACAGTCGGCCCTCCTTATCCACGGGTTCTACATGCGCAGATTCAACCAACCGCGGATCGGGAAAACCTGGAAGTTCTCTCTCCAGCACTCGTTCGAGCATTGTTTACCTCGTGTCTCATGTACAGACTTTTTTCTTGTCATCATTCCCTAAACAATACAGTATAACAACTATTTAATTAGCATTTACATTGTATTAGGTACTATAAGCAATCTAGAGATGATTTAAAGTATACGGGAGGATGTGCATAGGTTATATACAAATACTATGCCATTTTATATAAGGGACGAGCATCCGCGTTTTTTTGGTATCTGTGGGGAGTCCCGGAACCAATCCCCCATGAATAAGGAGGGCCGACTGTATACAGATTGCCCATTTTGCCCATTAACATAGGATCCAGCTGTAAGTCAAACGTATGAAGAATTCAATCACATGTCAACTTCTAGGCTTATGCTGTACATAAGCATCCTTCCATCATTCCTCAACTCCAGCAATACCCTTCAAACATCTCCCTCATTAGCTTCCCATTAAATGTATCCACATTAGTCACCTCTATCACTTATTGTAGTGAGTTCCAAATTTTAACCACTTTTAATTCCACATGAACTTGGAAAGGTACAGTCCTTCCCACAATTGAGCACATCTACTTGAAGCGCTGTCGCAGGAAAGTAGCATCCAACATCAGGGACCCCACCGCCCAGGACATGCTGCCATCAGGAAGAAGGTACAGGAGCCTCAGGACTCATACCAACAGTTTCAGGAACAGTTATTACCACTCAACCATCAAGCTCTTAAAACAGGTGGATAACCATCCATCATTGAAACGTTCCCACAACTTGTGGACTCCCTTTCAAGTATTCACCTCATGCTCTTGATATTTATTGTTTATTTATTTATCATTTCCTTTTTTTGTATTTGCACAATTTATTTTCTTTTGCACACTGGTTGAACACCCAAGTCAGAAATATCTTTCATTGATTCTATTATGGTTATTATTCTATCATGGATTTATTGAGTATGCCCACAAGAAAATGAAGCCCATGGTGACATGTATAATCAAAGGTCACATACTTACTTTAAACTTTTAAAGTGACAATATGCTTAACGGCCCTTGTTTGACTCTGCACAATTGGTCCTGTATCCCATTTGGTCTTCATTCTGGACAACTGACTTACAGGATGTTTATTCTCAGCTGATCGCTGAACACCATCGCTCATCATTTGAGTTCACATACTTAAGATAGTTTGCAAGTCCTATAATCTTCTTATAATGTGGAGACCCAAACTATACTGCAAGTGTGATCTCAAAAGTTCGATACTCCATTACAATATCCCGTAGATATTTTATATATGGCTATAAAACAACCTTGACATTCATTCACAATACCTATTTTTCATTTGCATCAGACCACACCACCAACTTCCTCAACTCTTCTAACAAGGAGGTTTACGCTTTCCTGCACGTTTGTAGATTTTGATACCAAAATATATGACCTGAGTTTTCTATATTAAAATTTATTTCCCAAAACACTGACTCTACAAGTCTCCCATGCTTACCCAGTTTTGCCTTAATTCTCTACATTAGGCACCTCCTCTGCTCAATTTGAGACCAACTGTTAAACCTAACTTTAAATTCCCAGATCACCTGTTTGAATGGAAAAACCACCAGCCACTACAAGGGGTTTTCTTTGAAATGCAGTCATTGACATTTAAGAGGTCCATATGGAAACCACTCATTTAAAAAAAAATAACTTTCTTAGTGTCCATAGAAGAGGAAAATCAGGGCAGTGGAAGGAGTGGTTACAAGTTTTTCCAGAGCTTGAAATTTAACAGTGCACAAGTTGCATTCAACTACATGGATACGAATTGGCACAGTTCAATGGCTTCAAACAGCCTTGCATACTTCTGGAATTTCATCTATGCTTCAACGTGCATTTTTGCACATGTTGTGCTCTCAGCAGGCAACTGGGTCAATCAGAGAAAACAGATGCAGTCACTGCTTCCTGAGTAATAAAATTTCAAAACATTGTTTTGTGATTATTCAGAGGGGTGTAGTGCAGAACCCCCAATAAAATGTAGCTGGAACCAAAGAGGAAAAATATGTTCAATAAATATTATACCTACATTCACTTACCCTAAAATAACATAGTGGATTCCAGTAAATTAGAAAACATCAGAACCAGTACATTTTGACCTAATTAAGCAGCTGCCCCAGTTAGCCAAAATTACATGGAGATAGTTAAAAACATTATTAAAAAAAACAAGCTACCATTTAAATGAGTAGCAAATTATGTATTTACATGAAATACAGAACAAATTAGAACATTACGAACACTGCTACAGTACTATAAAACTGTGCATTAGTTCCAAATGTTTATTGAAGATGAACTTATTCAGTGTACCCAATGAACAAAATTATGGCAGGCACTTAGTGCAGGTAATGGACTGCCTTCATATAGTTCTATCGACAATCGCATCCCCCAAATCTTTATTTCCATTTTAACATCCACGATGATTGTCAATATCTTCAGATTCTGCGTAGTTCCTAACTTGCTGAAGTAGTGAAATAATTTCACATTCACTCCCAGGCTGAATGCTTGAAAGCACAGTGAGCAAAACTGTTCTGAACAGTCTTACTGCTTACTTCTCGCCAACTAGGAATGACAAAAATCACTGTTTTTTGAACACAAATACATGCATCTGATGCAATTTAAAAACTGTTCACTCCAAGCACAGCGTAGCACTTAATAGCCACATAAGTGCACGTGACTGATGCAGGTTAGAATCTGTTCAGCCACAGCCTCTTGCCCCAATTAAGTGGCATAGTGTCCCAAATAAACAAAGGGAAACACAACTAGTTTAATCAATTAGTTTTTGTTCTTTAAGAATGCTCCAAAAAAATCAGCTGTCCTGACTAACCAATGGCCCAATTAACTGGAATCCATTATACTACAATTTTTATATCAAAGTATAGAACACAGTTACAATGAATGGATTCATTCTGCATAACAGCTGACTCTGATAATCATTTATCCCTGCCCCCCCCCTTACCCCCATCCCTATCTATTATTTTAGTCTGGTTCTCTTTCTCTTCCCCCCCCCCCCCTCACTATAATCTCCCCCAGGACCTACCTTTCTTTCTCTTTTATTTCCCATAATTCTCCACCTTCCCCCAGCCCATTTCCCTCCAGCCTATCACTTCCTAGCTCTCTACTTTATCCCTCCCCCCACTTCTTATCCCCCCTCGACCATCCCATGTTACTTCACTCCTGATGAAGTGTTTCGGCCCGAAACGTCGTCACTACCTCCTCCCATAGATGCTCTCTGGCCTGCTGAGTTCTGCCAGCATTTTGTGTTTTTATCTAATAATCATTCTCTATTTGTAACACGAATGGTCACATTAAAAATCCTGCATTATGCCTGTCAACTTGGGTATCTAAATTGCTTCACATTGTGATTATTTATGACACTTGCATTAGCATTAAAAATATCGAAGATAAAAAAATTAAGCAAGCATTAGCTGTCGTGATGGAATTATAAGTCCTTGTTACCAGGTGAAATTAAGCGACAATTTGGAGTTTTGAGATTCCTCAATGTTCAAAGATTCAAAGTACATTCTTTATCAAAGTATGTACACTACCCTGAGATTCGTCTTCCCACCGACAGCCACAAAACAAAAAAACACCACAGAACCCGTCCAAAGGAAACATTAAATACCCAATGCACAAAGAAAGAACAAATCACACAAACGGCAAAAAATGAGTGGAAGGCACAGAATATAAAACATCAAGCCACATGAGAAATTGAAGCAGTCTAGGAATGTTCAGTTCAGTTCAATTTAGCGCTGTTGTTAGCATATTTGGAAGACATTATGGCAGAATTCATTACTGTTCTTAAGGTTAACATTTTAAAAAATTTGGCTCGTTATGAGCACTTCCAGTCAGCCGCTGGCCCTTTATGCTGTGATTTTGCTCCCCTGTTCTAACCTATGCCGTTCTATTATCTACAGCTGTTTAAAGGCCAAAATGCCTTGTTCAACATTTGAAATGTTCAATAAAGCTGCTACTTATTCAGCTATCCACTGACAAACTTAAAGTAGCACACATTTTAGTGAATTTGCTTTATACACGCTTAGAAAATTCAAAATAAATCCCAAAACAAAATGCAAAACCAAACCTTGCAAGGAGTTTCCTCTGTCAACATCTGTGTACCAGATGCGTTAGTACGCAGTAAATGCACCTTGCTGTGCACACATTGCTCTATAGTATCATTACCGTGGAAATGGGAACATGTGCGAAGCAGAAAGTTAACAGCACCTTTTTCACACTGTAACCACATTTCTCCAAAAGGCAAAAAGAGGGGGCAAAGAAAAAGGAATGGCATGTGAAATAGTAAAGACAGGAAAGAAAACATGGACTGGGCAGCATCTGACAGCAGGAAAAGAGCATTGCAGTGTTCCAAAGGGCGGGGCTGAGTCACCTACGAGAATACCAGGTAAAAGTGCCACAAAGTTGCTGCAGCATATTCGAAGAGACTCAGAAAATGTTTCATCAGGATATCATTTCACACTTGCGTTCATTGATGCAGGAACTTTATATTGTATTTTCTACTTCTTGCAAGGCCAAACCTTTGTATATGCTTATCCTTAAAATTCTTGAGAAATCACCACAGACTCTGCGACTTTGGAATACGTCTAACGCTGGAAGATGCCACCTTACATGTCATGATGTTGGTGCTTAAAGTTGGGAAGGTGGCCGACTTCCTTTCCAGGAGAAGACTGTTTGGATAAGAGGAGTTTATGAGCCAAATGGAGGCAAATGGAACTAGCTTGGAGGTCACCATGTTCTATGCTGTATCACGCTACACCCTGGAAACCAATTAAATGAAGGGAAATCAAGTAGTGGCATATTCAAACACTCACTGACTTTGTGAATGCTACATTCAAAAGTAAATAGACAACCCTTCCCCATCATAATCCTCTAAATCACAACAATCATTTCTAATGAAATTATTAATCTATTTTAAACTGCATGGTCCTTTATCTGCATAACAAATTGAAGGTACATTGAAATTTTTATGCCACTACAGAAAACTCTTGTATACACAGTGTCAACATGTTGAGAAACTGCTAGATATTGGCAAGTGCTCAATGATTGTTGGGCAGTCATTTCTACCATGTTAGCATCGTCATTACAATAAACACTCCCAGAACAGGGATCCAGCGCATCAACACTGCCAATGACAAAAATTCCGAGTAGGTAGGAATATTTTTAATTTGAACAAACAATAACTTCATTATTTTCAAACTTCGAATTAAAATGTCAACTTTGATTTAGTATTAAGTAATCAGTTTTCTTTAAAAGAAACCTACCTTTGAAAACGAAAGGCCAAGATGGCACTACACCTTAGTTTGCTTAATCTAACATTAAATTGGTTAAAAAGATTTCTGTACATCTTATAACAGTATTTCCAGATTTATAGACAAGTCCATAGTACAGTTATCAGGCTGGGTTTTCCATTGTTTGCAAACAATACAATCTATAATTTCTCCACTTTAGATGAACGAATGTACAGTGATAAAAGTATTCAAAGCAATGGGTGCTTTGGTGGCCAGTAGCCATAAAATCTTAATCAGACGGCCAACCTGAATAAACACAGATCTGCACAACATAACTAGTCTCAAATGTGCTCAGCACAGGAACTCAGGTGATACTTGTGAAGATCTGCAGGTCACCTGGGTTCAAAGTTCATTGAATTGAGCAAAAATACAGTGGATTCTGGTTAGTTCAACACATCGGGACCAGTACGTTTTGGCCCAATTAAGTGGCTGCTCCAATTAGCCATATTCGCATGCAAATAGTTAAGTATAAAAAAGATAAACTACAGTTTAACTAATAAATTAGGTATTTAATAAAAATACATAAATTAGAATACTAGCAATACAACTACAGTACTGCAAAACTGTTTATCAGTTCCTAATAGTTATCGACAGAGGAATTCATCCTGTGTATGTTGCCATGTTCTTTCGATAGAGGTTTCAGTAAGATACCCCACCCCCCCCCATTCTTCTGAGCTCCAGGGAGTTCAGGCCCAGAGCCATCAAATGCTCCTCATACACTAACTCTCTCATTCTAGGTTTTTAAGAAGCCTTCTCAGGACCCTCTTTAATGTCAGCATATCTTTCCTAAGAAATAGAGTCCAAAACTGCTCACTATATGCAACATGGTCTGAACATTATAAAACTTCTCTGCGTAATACCCTTGCTTTTATATTCTAGTCCTCTTTAAATAAATGCTAACACCGTATTTGCCTTCCTTACTACTGACTCCAGGGAATCCTGCATGAAGACTCTCAAGTCCCTTTGCACCTCTGATTTCTGAAATTGCTCCCCAATTAGAAAGTAGGCTGCCTTTATTCCTTCTACCAAAGTGCACAACCATACATTTCTCTAAACTGTATTCCATTTGTCACTTCTTTGCCCAGTCCCCTAAACTGTACAAATCTTTCTGAAGACTGCCTGCTCTCTGTATCATCTGCAAACTTGGTCACAAGTTCATCAAAGGCATCATCCACATCAATAACATACAACTTGAAAAGTAGTAGACTCAAAAACAACCCCTAGCCACCAGCAACTGACTATAAAGAGCTCCCTATATTCCCTCTCTTTGTCTTCTGACAATCAGCCAATCTTCTATCCATGCTAGCATCTTTTCTGCAATACCATGGATTCTTACTGTTTTGCAGCCTCCACTGCGGCACCTTATCAAAGGCCTTCTGAAAATTCAAGTAAATATCATCCACCAACTCTTCTTTGTCTACCCTGCTTGTTACTTCCTCAACTAATTTTAACAGGTTTGTCAAGCAAGATCTCCCCTTAAGAAAACCATGCTGACTTTGGCCTATTTTATCACATGCTTCCAAGTACGCCAAGACCTCCTCTTTAATAACGGACTCAAACACCTTACCAACCACTGAAGTTGGTATAATTACGGGCTATAATTGCTTGTCTTTTGTCCTCCTCCCTTCTCAGGAGAGTGGACTGAAATATGTAATTTTCTCCAGACCATTCCTGATTCTAATGATTCTTGAAAGATCACTACCATTGCCCCCTCAGCTGCCCCTTTCAGAACCTTGGGGTGTAAGCCAACCAGTCCAGATGACTTATCCACCTTCAGACTTGGAGCTTCCCAAGCACTTTCTTGTTAATAATAGCAACTACACTAACTTCTACCCCATGAGTCTCTCGAATTTCTTGTGTATTGCTGCAATCTTCCACCGTGAAGACTGACTCAAAATACTTGTGCAGAGTGCTTAACTCTTCTACTTCTCCAGCATCATTTTCCAGTGGTCAGATGTCCGCTCTTTCCTCTCGTTTACTTTTTATATATCTGAAAAATCTTTTGGTATCTTATATTATTGGCTAGCTTGTGGCGACCCATTTCCTGGTGTATCCGAACCGACTCACAATTAGATAGCCTACGGGGGTTTGCGAGCACAGAGCTTTGGAGCCTCTGTGCCATGGGGGGCCGGTTGACAGAGGCTTAAAAGTAAGGCTGAAGTTTTCGAATAAAGTTTTTTCCTTCGACTGCAGTTACCAACTCCGTGTCGTAATTTTAGCGCTGCGTGTAGCACACCTCTACAAGCTCACCTTCATATTTTGTCTTTTCTCCCCCTTCTGTTGCAGTTCCCTTCTGTTTTCAAAAATTTTCCCGTCCTCTACCTTCCTACTAATTTTTGCTATATTATATGATCACTCTTTTGCTTTTATGCTGTCTTTGATTTCCCTTGTCAGCCTCATCCTCCCTTTATATTGTTGCAAATTCTGAATTATTCATAGAAATTCTTGTCATTGCTGCTCTACTGTCATCCCTGCTAGGGTCTGTTTCCAATAAATTTGGTCAGCTCCTCTCTCACATCTCTGTAGTTGCCTTTATTCAATTGTAACACACCAATACATCTGATTTCAGCTTCTCCTTCTCAGACTGCAGGGTGAATTCCATCATAATATGATCACTAACTCCCAAGGGTTTCTTTACTTTAAATCCCCTAAATAAAATCTGGTTCATTACACATCCCAAACCCACAATTGCCTTTTCCCGAGTGGGACTGACCGCAAGCAGCTAAGTAGGTATTTTACAGATTACTTCTCAGGATCCAATTTTCCCAGTCTATTGGCTTTCTGACTTTCTGAAGCTTCCACCTCCCCCTCCCCCCGCCATATGATCTCTCATTTTAAAAAATCTCTTTACCGTTATTTTAAATGCCATGAAGCGGACTTTTGCAGCAGCTATCGAGGTGGCAGGGAGAAAAAACACTGGAAGAGGGTATCAGACCCTCAGTCTGCTGCAATTCATTTGAAATCAATAGCAGAACGCTTACACCGGCTGCTTTTAACGTACTTCATCAGAGTCAAAACGGATTTGGTCAAAACCCAACCCCAAGGACAACTTCTCAGGTTTAAACGACTAGGAAATCATGAAAACAACAAAGTAAACCAACATATATTTGTTCAGTTTTGATAAACATTTGTCCTTTTTTTCTCTTAACATGAATTAACTGCGTCTGGCAGTGTACCTAACATAAACAGTGGCTAAAGTGGCGATGATGGTGGGAATAGTTTCTACATGAACAAGGGTCAACTTCCATTTTCTTCAACTTTTCAAGTGTATTTGGATTATACGATACTAAATGAAAACAGTGACATCCCTGAACTACTGCTAAATTTTTGAATCCAATATAGGAAAATGCCGAATACTTCCATGCAACCTAGAAATAAAATTAATTTTGTATGCATTACTTTGGATTTCTAGCATCTGCAGAATCTAGTGTTAATGATTCAGAAACAATGTCTTCCCCTCCACCATCAGATTTCCGAAAAATCCATGAAAACTACGTCATTATTCTTTTTTTATTCATACTATTTATTTTTGGAATTTATAGTGATTTTATGTCTTTGCATTGTACTGTTGGAGGAAAGCAATACATTTCACCTTATATACACGATAATAAATCTGATTCTAAATAGTAAAAGAATCAAGACTTCATTGTATGTTTCAAGGAAGACCTGGGCTTTTAAACATGGAATATTTGCTTTCCTATTCATTTATACAGAGCCCAAATGTTTTACAGAATAACAAACAGTCACTCAGTTCGATGTGCTTGTACAATTTTTCTATAAAGAACTACAGTTTGCAATTCATTCCTTTCCTTTCAAAAGGAATCATACATTCATAAAGTTCTCTTTTAAAATAAACCCTTGATTATGCTTCCACCAACTAATTTGCCTCATTAATCTTTCAGGACTGAAATACATTATTCTCATTTACCAATCACTACCAAGAAACATTTGCTGTTTTACAGCAAAACTCATCAAGCACCATTCTGTCATAAATTCTTCAGTGAGGCTGCCAACTTCTGGTTTAAGATGGCACTACTGAAGTTGGGCAATTGTTTACTGGCAGTTTTCAAAGCAATAAATATGACTAAATAATTAGTAACACTTTTTACGTGGAAATTGCAGCAAACGATCACTGCAAACAATGAAGAGTTGAGTGAAGGCAAGGCTGATCTGAGGGTGGAGGCGTGTGGCTGTGAGATGGAGTTGGAGTGAGGTCAAGGCATGTTTGAGACTAAGTTGGAGAAAGTGGAATGGAGAAAAGTTGGAGTAGAGCTCGTCCACCTAAATCCGGAGCAAGCTTGGATCTATTTAGGCACAGGGCTGATTTGGAAAGATCAATTTCATGCCGGAACACGGGGCCCAGACCCTATGAGAGCAGTGGAGCCCGGGTTTGTGCGTGAGGGTGACCCAGTGTTTGGACAGTTTAAATGCTGTGTCCAGATGGACTGATAAGGCAGAGTGTCAGGACCAGAGACGAGGGTTGGGGCCAGTTCTGCTTTGCAATGTTTTACTGCGCTCTTCTCAGAGTGGAGGCTGTGTCATGACCTGGCGGCTTGGTGCTTAGCATCTGTAGCTTTGTGGCGATTTGCTCTACTCTGTGACAAAACTGAGACTGAGGCGATGGGCCTGCTCCGGGTTTTGGGCTTATGGACTCAGTTTCGTTCTGAACACCGAGGCTTGCATTATTGTTTGCATGATTTGCTTTTTTCCCCCCTCTCTGTGTACATTGGGTGTTGCTCTTACTTTTTAATTGGGTTCTTTCGGGTTTCTTATTTGTGACGAATCTCATGGTTGTATAATTTATGCATACTTTGAAACTAATAAATTACTTTGAACCTGAACCAGATTCCATTCAAACTTCATTTGAGAAAATACATCAAGCAATGTAAAAGAAGAGCTGGGGAGGGGGGGTGTGACTTGGGAGCATAAATGCAGAAGAGAAATATTGATGTACTTACAGATTACAGGCAGAAATAAACATGGCTGTGTATCAAAGAATTACTCCAAACAATGTCACTGCCAGGCACATGAAGTGATTGTGACCATCAGAATCAGAATCAGAATCAGAATTTAATCGCCAAGTACCTGTACACATACAAGGAATTTACTTCCGGCAGATGTTGTCTCTCTGCTCATAACAGATGATAAATATAAATGAAAATATAGATTATACATACAAGTAGTGCAATCCAAGTAATAGTTAGCCGACAGTTAACCGGCAGTTAACTGTTCAGCAAAGTGACCGCAGTAGGGAAAAAACTTCTCCAGTGCCTACTAGACGGAAGCACTTAAAAAACTGGTAACATGAATGAGGAAGATCAACTGACCAGGGGCAGCAAACCTGAACCTATGGCACATGTAAACATTTTATTGGCATGCATGACGCCCCTCGATTCTTTAAACTCCACCCATAATACAGATACATACTGATCAATTTTTACTGTGAAGCAGCAAATTAATTTTTACTAACAAAGAACAGTGAGATGTTTTCATGCCAGTTCTGAAACTCTAGAGTTTCATTCCTGATAAGTTTTACTGTCTGAAAAACCTTATAGTGGCAATATTAACAGTATTTTGATTGGTATATTCATGTGAGTCAATGTTTTCAGTGATGAACTTGGTCAATTATAGTAGCAGACATACTACTGAAGCTGGTACTCCATATAGAGATCTCAAAACAACCAAACACAAGCCGGATATTTAAAAATTGTCACTGTTGCTACAGCAACGAAAGTCTCACTGAGAGTAAAGTGTGTTTATTTTCCTCTCCTTGATCTTTTCTGAATATACACCAAAACTTATAATTTCACCATCACATTTCTTATGTTATATATTAGGTACAATAATAATAATTACACTTAAATAAGTAAAAGGACAATTTTTTTCCTTGGACCTATCCATTATTGGTAGTAATTCATTAATCAACATGCATTAAAACAGAAACACGAACATTCAGCAGTTCCTCCTGCCATTTGCCATTCTTGCCTAAACCTCCAGTATCTTTCTCCCTCCTTCTCACCATATCCATCATGCCCTTAATTCATTACAAGGAAGAACTACCACATGAAGGAAAGATTACAACTGATGTAGCTCATCTGGGAAACCAGGTAACGAAACGGCAAAAGTAATTTACCCCACAGATGTATGAAGTGGTGTAACTTGGAAAGTTAAATTAGGGCAGGCCATACACAGTGAACATTTTTGAATAGAGACACAGTTTGCTGTAAGTGACAAAACAGGGAGACAGAAAAGTGAGAAATGCCTTTGAACATAATGAATGTAAGAGTCAGGACATTATAATGCAATTGCACAAATTGGTTAGGCTGAGTAGCTGGTTGCTGCACTATAGAAAGGATGTGATTAAGCTGAGAAGATGCAGAAAAGATTTAAAAAGGATGTATTTGGAGTTGCCAGGAGAGGTTGGATAGGATGGTTCCATTTTCCATGCAGTGAAGGAAGTAGCAAGGTTGAGGTAAAGTGATGGTAAGTACAGTCGTCCTTCACTAATCCGATTACCTGTAATCCGGTTCCTTCGATAAACCGGTACTGATTTCAAATTTTCCACACAACTGTAATTTCAAATTTCCTGGGCCACGGTAACAATCTGCTGTGCATTGTTTTGGTTGCACTAGATCTGTTCACGTATTGGCGCGCTCTTATAAGCACAGACAGGCGATTCCTGCCTGTTTTCTTGCATTTATTAATATCATTTTTGTGAGGCGTGGCCGGCTGGCACCTGCTCGTCTCACCCGCCAGCGGAGGAGTAGCTGGTATGCGCTGGATTGGTCCGTCTTCTTGCCCGCCTGCCAGCAGTCGCACACTGCCCTCTGGTGTCGCCCAGCCGGCGCTCTGTTCCTTTCTGCCTACTACCTCAGATCAGGTGTGGCGAGGGAAGAGCCCAGCGCCAAATCCCCAGCCCCCTGGCAGTTGCGTGAAATGTGGCGTATAGAAGGCCTCCTTTCTCCGACTTCTGCTTCTGCTCACCCGGATGTGCTGCCACCATCATCAACAGTTTTTGAAGAAACCGTTGTGCCAGTTTCAACACCAGTTCCTGATGCTTCACTCATTTTTTAAGATGAAAATGTTGATGATCCTAACAACAGCATACTTGCAGACAAGTAACTTTGCTGAAGGTATATTAAACGTCTCACTTTAGAAGCGGAAGTGCACAATGGTCCTGTATAAGTTAATTCCTGTACATTTACCTGTACCCTTTATTTTATCTGTGACTGAACAGTATATTACTTCATTAAAATTTCACTTGCTACTCATTTCATATTTCTGTTTCATTATTATCTAACTTGTACTGATTTAATGATATTTTAAAGGTATGATGAGGCGGTTAGCTATTGCTTTATATGATCCTTCTGTAATTTAACATTTTCACTAATCCAGCACTCTGCAGGTCCCAATGGCGCCAGATTAGTGAAGGTCGACCTGTATATAAATTTGAGAGGCATTGATAGGATCTGTTTCTCTAAGTAGGCAAGTCTAAAACTGGGAGGCCTAGTGTTAAAGTGAGACGAAAGAGGTTTAGAGAGATTTGAAGTGGCAATGTTTTCCATATAAAGAGCAATTGTCATCTGCAGGTAGAGGCAAGAACAATAACAGCGTGTAAGAGACATCATATAGTCATTAAATGAGCAAGGCACGAGAGGGATACAGAATCAATGCAGTATCAGTAAAGACGGGCATGATCATCTGCATAAACTCAGTGAGCCACAGGCCTGCTTTGTACTGTACAATTCTATGGTAGTCATTTAGCCTGCTGGATCTATGTTGGCTTTCAAACAGCATTCAGATTTGTCATACACTCCCATTCTTTCCCTTTGATGATTCCACTTTTGGATTTTTATTTATCCATTTCTCTCTTGAAGGATGGAATTTGACATTAGCAGGCTTTGTAAGATTGAAGATCATTTCGCCAATCTTTGCAAATCAGCATTCGCAACCGTCTGATGGGCATCCGGGTTTATCAAGGAATGGACTGGGATTTTGTATCCACCATCTAAGGGAGGCAGTAATTTAAATCCATGGAGAATAGCTAATTCCACATGCTAAATCGAAGAACTTTACATTCCCCACGCCATTTACTTGCCAAGCAAAGTGTGATTCTTTTTTAAATGGTAACAATTTACGCACGTATGAAATCACTTTTGACTTATAAATATTTAAAGTGTCTGCTTCCATGACTCTTTGATGGGACAGAAAACATCTACAACTCACCATCACAAGAAAAAAAACTGCACACCATCTGCTTCTTAGACATGCAACTTATTTTTAAAAACTGTAAAAAGCTGCTTTATTTTTAAAACTGCTTCTCCAAAGAGAGAAAACATTCTCTCCACATTCCTCAGGTTGGGCTTCAATCAAATGTTTGTCAGTTCTAAACTCCAAGCGATACAATCTTAGCCTGCCCAACGTAAACTTCTTAGTCAAAATCACCCGTACCAGGAATTCATCAAATGAACCTGTTCCAAATTGCTTTCAATGCATTAATATCCTTAAGATGTCCAGTGGTGTATGTATGTCCGGAAGTTGGCTCACTAATATCCTACATGACCAAAACATAATCTCTCTACTTACAAATGATTACTTCCACAGTAGAAAATAAAATTCTGTAAGCTTTCCCAATTATTTATGTATTCTGCATTTTCGCCCTTTGTCAATCAAACACGGAGACTCCAGTCCTTGGCACTTCAATTGCATGCTTCCTTTACTTTTCCTTTCCAAATAGACACAGTCATATTTCCTCATATGATACAGCAATCCAATAACAATTGTTAATGAATGTGTACAAATGCATTGTGACTCACTATGTAAACTGAAGCTCAATTCTGGAAAAATAGAGTGTGCCTCTGTGCAAGAACCGGGAGTCCCTGATGGCAATTGGACAATTACACACCAATGTGAACTGTCAGTTTACGGAGAATAAAGTCAGTAACTGACAGCACATGAGCCTGAGAGTAGTGTAATTCAATGAAAAGTTCAGCTCCTCAATGTTCAAAGTACAGTACTGTATTTATGCCTAATACAATCTCGAGATTTGTCTCCTTATGAGGAGCAACAAAACAAAGAAACCCAAAAGAACCCACTAAAAAGACCTTGAAACACCCAATGTGCAGAGCAAAAAAAAAACAAATTGTGCAAACAGTATAAGCAAGTAGCATTTAAAACTGAAGTTTGTAAAAGCAAATCTGTCCAAAAATCCCAAAACTATTGTTTATAACAAATCTCATTCATCCAAGCCTACTCCAATACAACCTGAAAATTCTCACTCCTCCTTTTCTAACAACAGGCTCCAGCTCAAGAACTTCCAGAGCCGATCTTTCCAATTCTGTTCTATTTCTTCTGTATGAGTCCCTCGCATCACTGAGAGACTCGTTATTTAAGTATGAATTACTGGTTGCATTTCTCATGGTATCTAAATTTAAGAGATACATTCTGAATAAACATTTCTTCCTTCACCATTCCCAGTTTGAAGATATACTTTATGGATGGTTTAGCATTTGATGCATATGGCTTACAAGGTGTTAAATAGACAAGTGGGAATGCAATAATTTTCAAAATTTGTTTTGAGTGAATATATGAATCGGCTTTGTACAATTCTCCATCTACTCACTTGACTCCCATCCAGTTGCAAAACATTAGTTCTCATTTCCTTGTTAAACTTGTGGTTCCCCTTCCTTTTTTTACTCATTTCTAACTATCTTTATGACCAACAGCCTTGTCTGCCTTCCATTTCTTCTTGTGCTTTCTTTTTCCCCCACACGCAAAACCCTCCAAAGTTCACTCTGGTATTACCCCTCTCAAACTTGTGGTTGCTTCAGTTCTGAACTCCACTGGACACTGCAGAGTATCAGGATCTTGCAAGACTAAAACTCCATCTGAAGATAAATACATTCAACAAAATCAATCACAGAAAGAACAAAGGCAGTACATAGAATCACCACCAAGCCAACATCTAGATTGGAAATACAGTGATCACTTCTTATTGCCAGATCAAAATTTTGCAAGCCCCAAACTATCAACATTCCTTCAACACTGCTTCTGTGAAATCTCAAGCGCAGTCAGCAATGCACAATAAATGCAGATGCTAGGATTGATTTCTAAAGAAAGATCAAGGATTCAAAATCAAAAGATTCAAAACATATTTATTATCAAAGAATGTACAAATTACAAAACTTGCAATTTGTCTGCTTACAAGCAACCACAAAACAAGAAACCCAAATAACCCGAATTTAAAAAAGACCAAAATCCACTGCACAGAGAAAGAGGGGAGGAAAGAAAACATCATGTAAAGAATAGAAGCAAGCCAACAGCATCCCGAACCAAACTGAGTCTCAGATCCACTCCTGGATTTCAAGGCTGATGGTTTTCATTTGTAAATCTGGACTTCAATTCTATTACTTCCAGGACAGCAACTGTAAAAGTCAAATATAAAGTATGATTTCCAGATTTAATTGTTAAACCTCAAGGTTCAAGTACTGTATACAAGTTTGGATTCTTTCACAAAGGAAGATCATATTTTAAACAATATCAATATTTCTTAAATAAGAGCATAAGACATAGGAGTAGAATTTGGTCACTTGGTCCATTGAGTTGGCTTTCTCATTTCATTATGGTGGATTCATTTTTCCTCTCAGCCCCACTCTCCTGTTTTCTCCCCTTAACCTTTGACACCCTTACTAACCAGAGACATATCAAACTCCATTTTAAATGTAGCCAATTGGTTCAATGAATTCCACAGATTCAGCATCCTCTGGCTAAAGAATTCCTCCTCATCTCTGTTCTAAAGGGGCATCCTTCTCTTCTGAGGCTGTGCCCTGCAGTCCTAGACTCCCCCACTTTAGGAAACACCCTCTCCACATCCATTCTAACTAGGCCTTTCAAGATTTGATAAGTTTCAATCATATTCCCCCAACACCCCCATTCTTCTAAACTCCTGTGGGTACAGGCTCAGAGCAAACACTCCTCATACTTTAACGTTTTCATTAAGGCACAAAGGAAACTGAAGCGTGACATGTTTATTAGTATTACTATATTGAAAAATTCCTTAGAAGTGTATTGGCAAAATTGCAGTAGATTTCCTTAAGTGAGGTCTACTGCCCCTGTATTTGTAAATGTTATAAATTTTATTTTTGACCTCAGTAATGTCTGTTCCTTCCTGATTGTATATAAAAAAGGAGCCACTCTGAAATTTTCTGAAAAAAAAAGTTCCTTTAATCTACGGAATGCCTTGCTGTAAACTTTATTCTCTATCTCTGACATTTGAGAATGACCTCTTGTTGCTTGCACCAATTTTTAATTGTTAATTTGCTGCTCTTTAGTTTAGACAATTATAATAATGATTTATTTTCACTCCTTTGATTTCCTTAATCTCACGTCAGATACTAAGACCTAGCAGTTAAAAACTGAAACTTAAATTCAAGATTGTTTGTAATTTTCCTGTTAGGATGCTCTCAACTGTGAACCTGTAGGAGGATGTGAGTACAGATGTACATAGTAATATGTATTTAATATCTCAGTAATATTTGAGTAACCTCTCTCCGACACCACTGACTTCATCATCTCTGAAGAATTTCCATCCATTGCCATAGTTCCCTGACCCCGCACTACTTGCTTCTACCTCCTATCCTAGATTCACAAACCTGACTCCATTCTGCCCCCTCGGTTCAGTCCCTTCCCACTTACATCCACAACACTTCTCATGCTCTTGACCTCCTTATTAACTTTATTCCCTGATCCTAAACCCCTCCTCTTCACCATGGATGTCCAGTCCCTATGCACTTGTATCTCCCCATCAAGAAGGCCTCAAAACTCTCCGCTTGTTTCTCATTAAAACCAACCAGTTCCCCTCCACCACCACCCTCCTTTGTCTGCCAAAAATGCTCCTCATCCTCAACAATTTTTCCTTCAGCTCCTTCCACTTTCTCCAGACTTGAGGGGTAGCTATGGGCACCAGCCATGCCTGTCTTTTTTTTTGCTACGTAGAGCAGTTGATTTTCCAAGGCTTCCCCGGTAATGCGCCCCAATGTCCTCAGCTACACTGACGACTGCATTGGTGCTGCTTCATGCACTTATGCTGAGTTTATCAATTTCATCAACCTTGCTTCTAACTTCCACCCTGCCCTTAAATTCACTTGATCCATTTCTGACAACTCCCTGCCCTTTCTCACTCTCTCTGTCTCCATGTCTGAAGACAAACTGCCTACTGAGATCTTTTATAAACCTACCGATTCCCACGGCTATCTTGATTATACCTCTTCCCACCCTGTTTCCTGTAAAAATGCCATTCCCTTTTCTCATTTCCTTTGCCTCTGCTGCCCCTGTTCCCAGGACGGGGCTTTCCTTTCCAGGACATCAGAGATGCCCTCTTTCTTCAAAGAACATGGTTTCTCTTCCCCACTACTGATGCTGCCCTCCGCGATTTCCTTACCCACTTACCCCTCCTCACTAAACTCCCCCCTCAGCTCTTGTACCTGCAAGTGGCCCAAGTGCTACACCAGCCCATTCACCTCCTCCCTCACCTCCATTCAGGGCTCAAAACAGTCCTTCCAAGTGAGACAACACATCACCTGTAATCTGCTGGAGTCGACTATTGTGCTCAGTGCTCTTGATGCAGCCTCCTCTACATTGTTGAGGCCGGATATAAACTGCGTGACTGCTTCGTGGAGCACCTCCGCTCTATCCACCAAAGCAGAACTTCCCGGTGGACAAACATTTTAATTCCTATTCCCATCCGCATTCCGGCGTGTCAGTCCATGGCAGCCTTGTGTGCCAAGATGAATCGGGGTGGCCTTACTTCTGTCTGGGTAGTGTTACAAACCCCGTAACTGGATATCTTACCAGCAAAGATAGGAGTATCCATTGGAGTCTGGTGATACTATTTTTAACAGTACTTATTAGTAAAAATACACAAAAATAATATCAATGCAAATATACAGATAATATACATCATCAATACTAAACCTAAAAGTGCGGGTATAATAATAATCAATAAGAAATAAGCTCTATCGTTGTCTAGGGGATAATGAATTGTCCGATGGAAATATAAAGTTCAGTTCAAGCAGGCTGCGGGGGAGGGGGAGGGGGAGGGGGAGGGGGAGGGGGAGGGGGAGGGGGAGGGGGAGGGGGAGGGGGAGGGGGAGGGGGAGGGGGAGAGGGAGAGGGAGAGGGAGAGGGAGAGGGAGGGGGAGAGGGAGGGGGAGAGGGAGAGGGAGAGGGAGAGGGAGAGGGAGAGGGAGAGGGAGAGGGAGAGGGAGAGGGAGAGGGAGGGAGAGAGAGAGAGAGAGAGAGAGAGAGAGAGAGAGAGAGAAAACAGCCATTGACTTGCCGACTTTCCTTTACGATCTTGATCCGTCGATGCGTTATTGTTGTGGCCATTCACGTATGACCCCTTCGTCCTTTAGCTAGACCGTTCTTCCGTGGCAGACTCGTCACCCAGGCAAGGGTGGACACACACACAAGCCCCCACCGGTCTCTTAGCGACTCTCCTGGTGCGTCTGAGGGGTGTCTCCCCAGACCTTACTTTTATCCCCACTCACGGGGTCTCAGGTGTCAATCAGGTTGGGATGATGCAACCCATCAACCAGACCACTCTGGTTGCCCCCTGAGGGGTTTCAATGAATAGAACAGTACTCAATACACAATCCTTCTCCAAGAGACAATAGCAGTAATCAGTGGTTCCGTTCCGCTTTTGTTAGGAGGAGACATTCCACTTTTGTGTATCTCTGCATTGTCTCTCTCTCATCTCCTTGGTATCAGACCTGAAATAGTAGCAATTTTGCGATTCTCAAAAAGGGGGGAGGCAGGTGACTTTGCACCCTTCTGCCCATCAGAGTTGCCCCTCATTCGTAACAGTAGCCTCCAACCTGATGTCATGATTATCGATTCCTTCCCTCCCCCTCCCTTTTTCTATTCCCCACTCTGGCCTCTTAACCTCTTCTCACCTGCGTATCACCTCCCCTGGGTTCCCTCCTCCTTCCCTTATCCTATGGTCCACTCTCCTCTCCTATCAGATTCCTTCCTCTCCAGCTCTTTATCTTTCCTACCTTCCCCCTTCTGGACTCCAAAGATGAAGGGTCTCAGTCTGAAACTGTTTATTTATTTCCGTAGATGCTACCTCCAGCATTTTGTTTGTATTGCTTTGGATTTCCAGCATCTACAGACTTTCTTGTGTTTATAACCAACAAGCCACAATGGGCTTGTATGTGATAATAAACTGGAAAGCTAGGATTGTGGGTGCACGAATTGCTGAGATAACTACAATTCGATAGGAGATCCATCCACCAGCTACATGCCTCATCCCCTGCAAGAGAGTCAACTGAAAGTGAATTAAGATAGATACTGGATGATGCTACAGAAATGTTCTAGGATGGCATTGGAAAACACAAAACATGCCAAGTGTAAAACAGTGTTAAGTGAAAATGCAACAGCCAAATTTTACAAAATATGTCCAGTTCCTTATTTGTGATTAAGTATCCTGTGAGCTAGATCGCATGGAGGCTGAAGGAATTATTTCCAAAGTTGAGTGGAACTCATGGGCAGTGTCAGTAGCCAAGAAGAATGGGTCTATCAGAACCTGTGGTGATTTTAAGGTCAACAACCCAATACCGAGAGTAGATCAATACCCTCTACCCAGGATAGAGGATCCCTTTGCAAACCTTTCTGGAGGGAAAGTGGACTCAGCTGCCGACCTACAGATGGAGGTGGGAGATAATCCAAAGTGTTTCTCACCATAAATGCTCACAAAAGGCTTTAGTTGCTATAATAGGTTTATTTTTGGATTAGCACTGCATCCGCACACTGGATTTAGACCAGGTGCTACAAGGCTGCCCAGACTCTCAGTGTTACCTGGATGACATATCTTTACCGGTAAGGATGACAAGAACATTTCCAAAATCTCAAGACTGTGTTAAAAAGTTAAGATTATAGGCTTAGAGCATGATGCAACAAGTGTGAATTTTTTTTAAACCAAGCATCACTTACTGTAGTCACCATTGATGAACAAGAATTACACAAGTGTGCTGAGAAAATTCAAACAGTGGCGGATGCCCCAAGGTCAAAGGACATGTCACAGTTGCAGTCCTTTTTAGGATTTGTCAATTACAATTTCTAAAACCAACTATCATGCTGGCAAACATAGCATCTCTAGTAAATAAAACTGACAATCTCAGAGCTAGGGTGCTGTATCAGACTGCATGCGTCCTTCTTTAATTTATGAAATCTTGGTTAACCCTTTCTGTACTGGACGCAACGATTCAAATAGACAGGTTCACAATACACTGTCCAGATAGGTTGGCCAAGTCTTCCAAAAGTAGAGATGGAGGTGTATGCCTCATGATCAAATCCTCATGCTGTACTAATGTGTCGGTGATGTCCCAACATTGGTCACCAACCTGGAATACCTTACAATCAAGTGCTGGCCATCTTACCTGCCACGGGAGATTTCAGCGATCATTTTAGTAGCGATGTACATTCCACCTCAGGCCAGTGTCAAACAGGCTCAATAAGAACTGAGCAATGTAATCAACAGGCACAAAACAGCACATCCCAATGCATTCCCCATCACTTGGGGGATTTTAACCAGGCCAGCTTGATAAAGTCACTGTAATCACCCACAGTACCAGAGGAAATAACACACTAGATCACTATCATGCTAAGATTAAGGTGCCATTCCACACCCACACTTTGGCTGTACCTCTACTCCCAGTGTATAGGCAGAGACTGGAGACTGCAGCACCAGTAGTGAGGAACAAGAAGGTTTGGACAAGGGAAGCAGAGAAGCGCTTAAAGCACTGCTTTGAATCGGTGGACTGGACTGTACTCAGGGATTCATCTTCCTTGGATCACCTAGATAATGCAAATACTCATATCAGGATGCTGTTTATTGACTATGGTTCAGCATTTAGCATAATTATTCCTATAGTCCTGATTGAAAAACTACAGAAACTGCAATTCCCTCTGCAATTGGATCATCAACTTTCTAACCAGATGACCACTATCTATGCATATTAGAAATAACAACTCCACCTCATTGATAATTAATACTGGCGCTCCACCGGGGTGTGTCCTCAGTCACTGCTCTACTCTCTCTACGCCCATGACTGTGTGGCTAGGCATAGCTCAAATGCCATCTATACATTTGATGATGATACAACCATTGTTGACAGAATCTGCAGTATACCAGCTGGTGGAGTGGTGTCACAGCAACAATCTTGCACTCAACGTCAGTAAGCCGAAAGAGCTGAATGTGGACTTCAGGAAGGGTAAGGGGAGGGAACACGAACCAATCCCTCATAGAGGAACCAGAAGTGGAGAGAGTGAGCAATTTCAATTTCCTGGGTGTCAATCTCTGAGGACCTAACCTGGATACAACATATTGATACAGCTATAAAGAAGACAAGACAGCGACTATATTTAGAGTTTGAGGAGATTTAGTTGTCAACTAAAACACTTGAAAACTTGTACAAATGTATCGTGGAGACATTCTGACTGACTGCATCACCATCTGGTAATGGTCGGGGTGGGGTGGGAAGGAGGCTACTGCACAAGATCAAAGTAAGTTGCAGAAACTTGTAAAATTATTCAGCTCCATCATGGGTACTAGCCTCTGTAGTATCCATAACATCCTCAAGGAGCAGTGCCTTAGGAAGACAGTGTCCATCATTAAGAATCCCCAACACCTAGGTCATATCCTCTTCTAATTGTTACCGTTGGGAAGGAGTACAGAAGCCTGAGGGCACACAGTCAGCGATTCAGGAACAGCTTCTTCCCCTCTGTCATCAGAATTCTAAATGGACATTGAACCCATGAACACTACTTCACTACTTTATTTACTTCTGCTTTTATTTTGGCCTACTTATTTTTAGCTTAATTATTTAATTGACATATACATACTTATTGTAATTCATTTTTTTTCCTAAATATTTACTTATCATGTATTTCATTGTAATACAGATGTAATGTTAATGAATTTTACAACACATCAGCGATAATAAACCCTATTCGGGTTCTGATTCACTTTTAAGTCTTGTTATGCTGACCAGTGGGACATCCGTCGACTCACTATTCTAGGAAGAAAGATCACAGAATTCATAATGTACAGCTAATACCTTCAAATATAATTTCCTTATGTTATACCCATAACAGTTCTGCTGGTTACAAATTACAAGTTTGCAGTTTGTAGGAGTCAATTACTCAGACAGTTCCTATACACACAAGCCTAATCAGGCTAACTGCCACCCCTCCCCCCTCCATTATTAGCAAAGACATTTTGGAAATTAGCCACTTGCTGATTTTAGCCAGAGTTCGATTTGACTCCAGACCACAATCAGGTTTAAGGCAATTGTGAAGTGTTACCTGGATTACTCAGCAATCAAAGGTCTGCACAGCCTGCTGTAATTCACTTTCCCCAAAACAAACTTGGCAGTCTGACGAAAAGCCGATCACCACTAAGGTACACAAAATGTTTTTTGAGGGACTGCTTGGGTCCATCACTGGCCCTACCAAGATGCATGGACATGGAGATTCTAATTCGAATGAGGAATACAACTAAATTTATTTCTAATATGTATTCTTTATTCCGGGATCAATGCCCAAAGCTTGGTATATACAGACCGAGGGAGAGATGGGAGTCGGATTTGGGCATTGTAATTGAACATCAATGCTGGTCACATCTATGTTTGGGGTAGTGTTACCACTCTTATCAACTCTAGATACAGAATGATACATATAAAATTTTTTACATCAGTTGTATCTCAAACCTGAAAAAATACATAAAAATAAACCAGAAATTTCTGACAAGTGTTTCAGGTGTGACATAGATATTGGTACCTTTCTGCATTCCACCTGGCTATGTACAAAACTGAGATCTTTTTGGATAGATCTGGGGGAGGTACTGGGAAAGATTCTGGGGATGGAATTCCCTCTAGACCCAGAGTTATTTCTTCTGGGGAACTTGCCAGTTTTGACAGTTAACCTCCCCAGGAATAAATCCAAATTTATTAAAATTGCGCTGTTAGTGGCCAGGAAATGCATAGCAGTAAGATGGAAATCCGATTCCCTTGTACATATTGATCGTTGGAATAAAGAAATGCAAATATATATCCCTTGAGAAGATTCCTTATACCCTTAGGAATGGATACACTATGTCTGAGATTTGGCAACCATATTTGGATTACTTAAATGCCCAGATTGTTTAATCTATTTATTTTAATTTTTTTAATATTAATATATCTCTTATTATAAGCTAGTTTGTTTAATTGTATTTTAAACTGACTGAGAACTGGATGCCTACTCTTCTTTTTCTCTCTTTTCTTTCTTCTTCTCTCCTTTCTTTCCTGTCTTTTGTTTTTTTTTCCCTTTTTTTTCAAATGCAGGGAGATGGTGTTGGGATAGGGGTTCTTTATTTCCTCTTGGCCATATTAATGTATTTGAACTATTTTTTTTCAATACGTATTAACTGTTGTATTAATTGAGTCCTTATATTCCTTCTCTAAAAAAATTAAATAAAGTAAGAGAAGGTACACAAAATGTGATCTTCACCACATCTCCCCAACAAAAATCACCACAACCTGAAGAAAATCAAGTCAAGCAACGTTACCAAGACAGAAATCTGTAGAAGGCAACTAAAAAAACTGAGTAAGACACAGCAATTGAACAAAAGTGCTCAAGATAACTTGCCAAGCCATTGCAGATTTTCTACAGCAGCTGAATATTTTGTTCAATACATAGCACTGCATAATAATCCCACGCTAAACAGCAAATCCAGCACCCTGCATGGAGCACTGGCAAGCAACTTCCTGCAGTTAATACAAAATTAACAAAGCGCACAACTAAAATGTGGCTTCTGCACGTACTTTGCAATTTTAATTTCTACACAAACTTTAAACAAGAATAAAAATTGTTATTTTCTCCATCAAGGAAACGATGAATATACATATTGCATCTTGAGAGAAATATTTTTTTTGATTTCTTATTTTTCTGTTAATCTGGAGGTAGTACTGAACAGTCATAGTTCAGCAAGACAGGGGAAAAGGAAAATCAGAGTGGAACGCATTGCAGCCGGAAACCACTGGGCAAGGCACAGCTTGCAATTCTGACCAAATTGCTTCCTGAACTCTGGGAAGAATGAAGCTATGCTTAAGCCAAGCAAGACATTTCAGCAAATTTCTTCGTGTACTAAATAGCAGAGGGTGAGAGTGGGAGCAATGAGGCAGATGGATGGCAAGCCTTGTAGGTATCTAGTAAAGGCAATTAAGCAGTCATAGAAACGTGTATATACATAATCTCTGATCAGAGGAATTAGTAATTAAAATAGTTAATTCCCATATCTTAACCTGTGTCAACCTCTTCCTGAACATCCCTCCAGTTCGTGCTGCTTCAGAGCTGTGTGTCAGACATGGCTCTAAGCATCACTGGTGCCCCCACAGGGGACAGTATTGGCTCCCTTCCCGTTTACCCTGTATACCCCGGACTTCAGATACATCACTGAGTCATGTTATCTGCAGAAAGTCTCTGATGACTCAGCGATAGTTGGGTGTATAAAGGGAGGACAGGAGGATGAAAACAGCGCCCTGGTGGAGGGCTTTGTCAAATGGTGCAGGCTGAATCATCTGCAGCTCAATATCAGTAAGACAAAGGAGATGGAGATGGATTTTAGGAAGACCCAACCTGCACTGCTCCTTGTTACTATTGATGGTGAGGACCTACCTGTACTTAGGGTGCACTTGGATGACAGACTTGAGCGGGGCACCAACACAGACATTGTACAAGAAGGGCCAGTGTCACCTCTACTTTCTGAAGAGACTGAGGTCCTTTGGATTATGCAGGCCTCTCCTCCATATGTTCTACCAGTCTACTGTTCCCAGTATAATCTCCTGTACGTGGTCTGCTGGGGCAATGGCATCAACACAAGCGATGCCAACAGGCTCAATAAAGTGATTAGGACAAAGGACCCTTTGGAAAATCCTGGCAATTCTGGACAATGTTTCTCACCCTCTGCAATGCCACTTTAGCTGAACAGTGGAGCACTTTTAGTAATAGACGAAGACAACTGCTCTATTCCCAACAGTGCTATATGAGGTTATTCTTACCCTTGGCCATAAGGCTCTATAATGTCAACCTATAGTCAGAGAAGTGATAACCCCCTCCTGTTAGACTGCCTGAGATAACATTTTTATTCTTTCTTACTTCTCTTCTAATATTTGTATCTCTGTGCACTTGTAATGCCACTGTGACACTGTAATTTCCTTTGGGATCACTAAAGTATCTATCTAACATAATCACAACTGATTGTTTTATTGAGTTGGGACAACTTCAAGAGAGAAATCTACTAGCTACAATTCAAGTTATCAGGGTCAACAAAATAAAATTTAAAGGGAAACAAAGTCTGAAGACCAACTTCAGATGAAGAGGTATCATGATTTTAATGCCTACAATTTCAAATCATTGGATGCAGCTAGTCCATAAGACCTCAAGTCCATTCATACAGAATGTTCTCACTCAAGTATATTGGCTTCTCTCAGAGACCTATAGGTAACTATCAATGCATCAAAGATATCTTCTCAACAAACTGCTAATTTGACATGGAGTGCTCCTTACAAAATCTCCAGGAGTAATCTTAAAGAGGGATAAAACAAGTTACCACAAACAAAACTGAAATCCTTCCTGTGTTCTGGTCAAAGAATGGCATGAAAGGAAAAGGTTTCAACTCAAGAGGCAGTGACATCAGAACTGAGGAAAGAGGATGCTTTCCATTGGGTTAATTTCAATCAAAATATCAGGGAACAGTGTGCTAGTAAACTCAAAGCCTAGGTCTGTCAATAAGTTTATGTTAAATAGTCAGGTGGGGAGGTGGAGGTGCAGGGAAAAAATGGGGTATGTAGAGGATGCCAGTGAAGGCAAAGTTAAAAAGAGAAAAGGCACAAGCAGTTAGTGCACAGTAGTGAAATGCATTATGATAACTAGAGTCCGTCAGGATGACTCACAGCACACGAACATAACCAGTGACACCTTCAAGTAGAGTCAAAGTAGGGAAGAAATGGTAAACTAAAGAAACTACTGATCTTTATCTGACTGCATACAGTTCTGTAGCAAGACAGATGAATCAAATGCAACAAATAGAAATAAGTAGGTATAATCTAATAGTCAGAGTGAAGTGACAGTGGTTAGGTATTAAATAGAGGTGTACAAGATAATGAGAGGCATTGATTGTGTGGATAGTCAGAGGCTTTTTCCCAGGGCTGAAATGGCTAGCATGACAGGACACAGTTTTAAGGTGCTTGGAAGTAAGTATAGAGGAGATGTAAGGGGTAAGTTTTATTACGCAGAGTGTGATGAGTGCATGGAATGGGCTGCCAGCAGTGGTGGTAGAGATGGAAATGATAGGGTCTTTTAAGAGACTCCTGGATAGGTACACGAAGCTTAGAAAAATAGAGCGCTATGGGTAAGCCAGGGTAGTTCTAAGGTAAGGACATGTTCAGCACAGCTTTGTGAGCCAAAGGGCCTGTATTGTGCTGTAGGTTTTCTACGTTTCTATGTTTCTTCTATGCTTCTATTCAAGGATAAGACTTTAACTAAGATTCTCCAATTACCCTTCCTGCAAACACATGCAAACTCCCTTTCCCGACCAAGTATTTTTTAAGGCATTCTGCACCTGGATGTTATTCCACATTAAAAGTGCAACAAACAAATTGCAGTGAAATAGGTCGATGTTAAAAATGCATTGCAAAGTAAAATCTAAGAACATCTTTGATAATGCAGAGAATAAACAGTTCCAAGACTGTTGAGCACAGAAACTGCAAAACTTTAAATAATCTTACTTCATTTCGCCTTCATTTGAAAAGATGGACAACTTACCGTGGAAAATATTTTGATCATTAAGAGTGCATTGATTAATTTTCCAAGGCAAAATTGTAATCTCATCAAAGTGAAGGGAAGTTTCTCACGCAGTTACCTGTGTGCCACGAGACAGATTAACACTTAAATTTGGTCAGTGAGATGAGAGGGTTTTGTCAAGGCTATGACTCCAGAGGTATAAGGTCATGAGGGGAATTACAACGGTATACAAAATTATGAGAAGTAGGTAAGATGGACCCTGATCCAAAGTAGAAGAAATGCCAAGGTCATGAACGAGTAATCAGTTTTTGGTAGGACCAAGAAGCACCAGGAAACTTTATTGGAATTGTATACATACTCCATAAACAATAGTTATAACGTAGGTTATAGTAAAATCTGGGAAATTCAGAGGCATTTTCAAAAAAGATAACACCATTGTCATTCAGACTATATAAAGCAAAATAAAGCAGTCATTAATTACATGGAGCATAAAAGAGCAGTAAGTATGTTAAAGCAGTAAGAGAAATTCCCATTTAAAATCTAACATTGTGTAATAAAAAGGGTTAATTAATAATCTAGCAGTTAAGGCTTTTTGTTTTAGTTAAGAGTAGTCATGTTGTAGAACTTCACACGAAGATTGAAAGTGAAAGTGTTTTATAATCTAAAAGAAATAGACCAAAGGTCCAAAGAACTCACTGGCTATGGCTGATTGAGAGAAAAAAAATTAAAGGAATGTTTGATATGAACTTTGTATTTGAGGAACATAAGCCCAAATGAAAAGAGAACCAGCTTTGGCAGGTGAGGGCTATTGTTGGTAAAGGAAAAGACTTAAAATATTACCAAAAACAACAAAGCAGCAATCATGTAGATGGAGAATTTTCAGAAATGAAGACCAAGGCACTGATAAGGAAGAAAGAGGAATACTTAAGAACTTGAATGATTGTCAACCTTCTGTGAAAATCAGAAAAATCTCTCTGCTTAGGGATATACTTGCAACAGAAACCGTACAATTTAGCTCACCAAATTTATTCTCGAGTCAGAAAAACTGGTGCACAACTAAGGATTAAAAACTTCAGAAAATATTTCTGCTCTGTATAAAGTATGAAAGGCAAAGGTAAATGAAACAAACAGATTTCTGATACAACTTGACACAGCGGTTACAGGGTTAATGTTTTCCTTGTCTGGGATTAGGGGTTACCATCTTGAGACACAAGGTCAGCCTTTCAGGACTCGCACAGGAAGAAATTACACTGCCCAGAAGTGCATTAAAGACTCAATGATTCTTCGGATGTTAAGGAGTTAAAGGAATATACTGCAATAGTGGTCACCAACCTTTTTAAGCCCAGATCCCCTACCTCGGTCTTAGTGAAAGGCGAGATCGACTAGTTACATGCATGTGCACCAGGGCAGAAAAGACGAAGTAAAACCCCGCAACCCGGAAGTAGAAATAATGTATAAACATCAGGGCTACCCACCCTTTTGTGCACCGCGGACCGGTTTAATATTGACAATATTCTTGCAGACTGGCCGAGGGGGGGTGGGGTTGGTGTTAAACACGACCAGAATACACCGATACAGGTTCTATTCCGCAATTTTTTCCATGGCTCTCGGCACTTAGTTTCGGTCCTGCTTGCTCACGTTTTTTCTGCTGAAAAATCTCAACGCGTTTGTCTTTAAGTGTGGGGTGCTTGCACTCAGGATGCCGAAGTCGTTTTGAGGGCTTCATTGCCTCGGACAGCCTCCCGGCCCGAACTGCAGCCTCCGCCTACCGGCCGTCAGACGCCTTGGCCAGGTGCGGCTGGGGTGAGAGGACAAGGTCAGGGCTGGAGAGGTCCTCGTGCCAGGGCTGCGGCGGTCAGAGTCCAGACAGAGCGACTGACTGAGCGAGGAGAGTGACAGGCCCACCCCCTGCCCCCTCCCCCTTGTAGGATCTATCTGCCGACAACAGTTTGTTTTAGTGGATCGCAGCGCGGTAGCTGCTCTGATACTTACGAAACCTTGAGCCCGAATTAGGTCGTCTGCGAATATTTTAGCACCAGGTTCCCCACGAACATTGGTGCAGTGAACAGGTTTAGAGGCAGCGCCCATCTGTCCACGCTCTAGCCCAGTAGCAATGGCACTTCCCGCCGGCCGCACGAGGCGAACACTGGCGCGAGGGTACCACTGCGTTTAGGTGACTGATGACCTTGCGTGCGTTCAAGTTCAACAGTGAGCGTGACAGAGCGGGGAAGCTACATGCATGTGCACTGGGCAGAAAGAACGGAACTAAAACTCCGCAACCCGGAAACACAGTATTTGTGTATTTATTTTTCTTTTTTTCGGGATCTTCTGGGAAAGTCTCAAAGATCGACCAGTCGATTGCGATCGACGGGTTGGCGACCACTATACTACAGGCACAGTTGGTATGTACAGTCAGCCCTCCTTATCTGTGGGGGATTGGTTCCAGGACCCCCTGTGGATACCAAAATTCACAGATGCTCAAGTCCCTTATTTAACATGTATCAGTGCGGTGGTCTTTAGGACCCAGCGGAACCCTGGACTTTATTTAACCTGGCTTCGTGCGGTGGACATTAGGACCTGGCAGTGCAGCTCTGAATTCAGTGTTTCTGTTCACAAAAATAATCACAATCACGATTGAAAATAAGGTGGAAATAATAAAGTAATCGGAAAGAGGTGAAACGCCATCGGTCATTGGAAAAGCGTTAGGCAAAAGTCAGTCAACTATCGGAACAATTTTAATGGAGAATGTGAAAGGCCCTGCCCTGATGAAAGCTACAATTATTACTAAGCAACGCAGTGGTTAAATTATTGAAATTTTTATGCTTCTTTAAGTGTTTTATATGCATAGGAAGGTAAACTATGTATTATATACTAAGAAAAACGTTTGACTAACTGACGCTAAATAATACTGGATGTACCTGTTCTGACTTCAAATCCGACTTAAAGACAGACTCAGGAATGGAACTCATTCATAACCCGGCGACTGCCTGTGCTTTTAAGTCACTTCTAGATTACTTATAATACATAATACAATGTAAATGTTATGTAAATAGTTGTTATACTATATTGTTTAGGAAATAATGACAAGAAAAAATAGTCTGTACATGCTCAAGCAACGAGTGCTGGAGAGAGAACTTCCGGGTTTTCCCAATCCGCGGTTGGTTGAATCTGCGCATACAGAATCTGCAAATAAGGAGGGCCGACTGTATAATCATCTATCAAAAACTCTCAGCTTTTGGTAATTTTGTTTATAACTTGTTATTCTACAGCACTGGTTCCTGATCACAAATTGCTAAACTAGTCTGTATATCATCCAGTTGTTCAAAGACGCCACAGCGCAAGTCTCAGGTGCTTTGGTCTCTTGCATGCCCATTTGCTTTTGCCTTGCTATGGGCAAGGGCATCCACAACCACCCCAGCCTCTCCAACTAAGTCTCCTCCAACAACCTGTAAACTTGCCTCACTGACCAAGTCATAGTTTTAAAGCCAACGTGCACCTGGATGCTTTTCCACATAAAGGGAGCTACAAATCGCAGAAACATAGGTTGTTGTTCGAATTTGTTGCAAAGCAAAACCTGTGGATATTTTAGAAAATGCAGAGAATAAACTATTACCAGCTTGCTGAGCCACAGAAGTTGCAAACATGTCGGCAAATCTCTAAATATTTCTACTTCATTCTGTCTTCACTTTGAAGTGGTGGCCAAGTTTCAATGAAAGCTACTTTGATCATCTTCAAGAGTGCATTGATAAATTTCTGGAGGGACTTTTGTAATTTCATCAAACCGAAGAGAAGATACAACTAACACTCACAACTGGAGCTGTGTAAAGAGCCACAGAGGTATATAAGTCACAAGGAAGTACATAAGATGGATGGTTAGCCTTTCTCCTCCACAGCAGGGGCAACTTTTTCTACAGAGAGTGATGAGTACATGGAACGATCTGCCAGAGGAAGTGGTAGAGGTGGGCGCAATTACAATATTTAAAAGATTTTTGAACAGGTAGATTATTAAAACAGGTCTAGAGGGATATGGACCAAATGCAAGCAAGTGAGACTAGTTCAGGTAAACAGCATGGTCAGCAAAGGTAAGTTGGACCAATAACACTGTTTCTGTGCTTATGTACACAATAATTTGGCGATTATTTACATGTTTATAGACATATTTGAGACTCACTTCTTCTGTAACATCAGGAGTCATTTCAAGTACATCATCTCCATTGCTCGCAAGAAATAACAACAATTGGACTGACAATTAATCACCATTAATAAGTTCAGTTCAAAAAATTTACTCTTGATAATTTAACAGGCTTGAACCATATGCTACTACTTTGACCACATTGCCCTCATTCCTTCCATCTGTATAATGCATTTGGATTCTTGCAATTCTGTTAGGCACTCTCTGGGCCCAAGCAACCTTTTAGCTATCTGCACCCCATGACAAGTTACAGTAAGGAAAAGCAATGCTTAAATTCAAACTGCCACACCCACTCAAAACTTCAAAAACACCCAAGGTCTCTGCTACTAACTTTATTATGGTGTAATCAGTACAAGTTGAAAACTGAAGATGTGGAAAAGGTCATCAATTGTGTGCCAAAACCAAAAGGAATCAATAGTTAGGATCCGAATGATTCAACCACCACAGAGAAACAAGTTTGAAGAGCACAACACTCATTAAAAAATCTATATTGATCACAATGGGAGTAGATCTGGAGGGCTTTAGCATATCAGTGCTCTCAGCCAGGCCAATGTTCACCATATCAAGTGCCAATCTACTCAAACAGCTTCCATGGGTGGGCTGCATCCTTTGCATGCCTGACGCTGAGCTCTGACCTCATAGCAAACAACTTCGAAAAGGAAAGAGAAAAAATGTTTCAGGGATACTGCCTCACAGGCTCCTGTCAATCCCTTGTCCAGAACAACTCAAATTCTTGAAGAAAAATTCAGAAAGATTCCATTTTTTAAAAAACTTTTTGGGAGTATGAAGCCACATGCCAACAGTGAAATGTGAATCCAATAATCCCAGAAGTCCTCTCAGCCAGGCAAGGTACACCTGTTCCAACTGCACAAGACACCACCTCCTCAGAACCAATTCATTGTCTACCTTGCTGGAAATGTCTATGCCATTTTTTTTTGATGAAGCTAGCAGCAGCTTTTTGTAGTCTTGTTAGGGAGTAGTACTGTAATTCTTCTCCTTTTAAAAAAAATACTACAGCTTGAAGATATCAGAAAGTGAATTCACAGCTTCAGACTTACATAGTGTCTTACAGAGATGCTCAAACCTGCAAACACTAGCACAGCAAGTGGAATGTGGACAGAAACCAGTATAGTAGCGCGTAGCCTCTGAAAGGTATATATGAAATTTTCTCTAGTAAAATGATGGCTTGAATTCTTAAGAAAAATTCTTCAGCATAATTAATGCACTGTAAAGACATTAATTTGCTTAAACTGTGCATATTAATTAGAATTATCTGACAGGTTTTTAATGTATATTGCAAAGAAGTGAATACTATTCTGCATTATATGGTGATTGAACTTAACTTTGGAAATGTAGAACGACATCAAAAATACATTATTCCATTTTTGTTTAAGTGTGTGATTAAGTTTAGTTCACCCAATGTAGGTAAATATGAGGTTAGCTTCTGTGGACCTGAAAATAGATTAAAGTGCTCATAGTAAGTAGCAAGTTCAAAAGCAATTTACTAATGCTGGGGTGGAGTCTTTGATGAGGAGAGAAAATAATCTTTGGCTAATAGGAAGTATTGCATCTGAAGGACTGAAAGGCTCACGCTGGCTCTGCTGAGATGCAAATCAAAACTACTGCATGTTGTTCACTCCCCAAGAAGTACATATTGCCCAACAAGAGCAATATAGGATTTGCTAGAATCTGACATTGGCTCCACAGGGATAAATGCAACCCATAATTTAACAGAAGGGGCAATTAATTTCATATTTAAGAGTTGACACAGAACCATTTAGAGAGACAGAAAAAAATAAATTCCGTTAGCTGCAAGAGGTTTATACCACAGAATTTAACCTAAAATTAGGTACAGCCCAATTAGGTTCAGAATGAAATCAGAAAACTCTTTTACATGCAGAGTTTGTATGTTCTTCCTGTGACTGTGTGAGTTTCCTCTGGGTGCTCTGGCTTTCTCCTACAGTCTGAAAATGTACAGTTGATAGGTTAATTGGTCATTGTAAATGGTCCCATGGAACATGGAAGTTACAGAACCTGGGCCTCTGTACCTCCCTCTGCAATTGGATCCTTGACTTCCTAATCGGTAGACCACAATCTGTGCAGATTGGTGATAACATCTCCTCCTCACTGATGATCAACACTGGTGCACCTCAGGGGTGTGTGCTTAGCTCACTGCTCTACTCTCTCTGTACCCATGACTGTGTGGCTAGGCATAGCTCAAATACCATCTATAAATTTGCTGATGATACAACCATTGTTGGTAGAATCTCAGGTGGTGATGAGATGGTGACAGGAGCAAGATATACCAAATAGTGGAGTGGTGTCGCAGCAACAACCTGGCACTTAACGTCAGTAAGACAAAAGAACTGATTGTGAACTTCAGGAAGGGTAAGATGAAGGAACACATAGCAATCCTCATTTAGGGATCAGAAGTGGACAGAGTGAGCAGTTTCAAATTCCTGGGTGTCAAGATCTCCGAGGACCTAACCTGGTCCCAAAATCCTCATATAGGGATCAGAAGTGGACAGAGTGAGCAGTTTCAAATTCCTGGGTGTCAAGATCTCCGAGGACCTAACCTGGTCCCAAAATCCTCATATAGGGATCAGAAGTGGACAGAGTGAGCAGTTTCAAATTCCTGGGTGTCAAGATCTCCGAGGACCTAACCTGGTCCCAAAATCCTCATATAGGGATCAGAAGTGGACAGAGTGAGCAGTTTCAAATTCCTGGGTGTCAAGATCTCCGAGGACCTAACCTGGTCCCAAAATATTGATGCAGCTATAAAGAAGGCAAGAAAGCAACTATACTACATTAGGAGTTTGAAGCGAATTGGTATGTCAACAAATACATTCAAAAACTTCTATAGGTGTAGTGTAGAGAGCATTCTGACAGGCTGCATCACTGTCTGGTACGGAGGGGCTATTGCACAGCAGCAAAAGAAGCTGCAGAGGGTCGTAAATTCAATCGGCTTCATCTTGGGCACTAGCCTACAAAGTACGCAGGACATCTTCAAGGAGCAGTGTTTCAGAAAAGCAACGTCCACTATTCAGGACACCCAGCACCCAGGGCATGCCCTTTTCTCACTGTTACCATCAGGTAGAAGGTACTGTCAAGTCAGAGTTCTTGTTCTTTGAACGTGTGCAGCTTCCCCACTTGAGGGAGATTGAATGTGCCTACCCGAAGGTTTTTTAACAGGATTCCACTCAATGACCAAACATTTTCTCTCAAACATTTCCTTTTCTCTCCTTTTATTTTTCGCAAGTGCGGCAGTTTGATAGTTCCATTAGTTCCATCAGTCAATAATCATTAGTCATTAGTAATCAGTCATTAGATGGGCTGCCTCTATGGACTTTGTAGACGGATTCGACCTGCAGTCTCTGTTTCTCTAATAGACTGTTATGTTTTCAAACCAGGCGAATTCTCCCAAAGGTTCCCGAGCTCTTCTTAAACCACGCGCCATTTCAGAGAAGCGCCTGCGTGTGATGATCCCCGTGACGAAACTAGCGCTAACCCGAACGCAGTGACGGCTGTGCTCTTTTCCATGAAACAGTCTCTCAAGTTATACAAAGTTCAGCATCTTACCGCAGATTCCAAGGCTGCTCCCTGACTGCCGCTGTGATGCTGCGGGGTCCTCTCTATGTTCCGGGCAGAAGCAGCACTCAGGCAGTGGGTTCCATCCGGTCTATCAGTGGATTCTTGCTATTACTTTTAAATTTTATTTACTTTTGTCTCTAGGTCCCAATACGTTCTAGAAACCCCAGTTTGACTTGACAGGCACACACTCAGTGATTCAGGAACAGCTTCTTCCCCTCTGCCATCCCTAAAGGGATACTGAACCCATGAACACTACCTCACTTTTAAATATATGTTATTCTGTTTTTGCATGATTTTTATTCTATTCAATATACATATACTGTAATTGATTTGCTTATTTATTTTACTTTTTTTCTTCTATATTATGTATTGCATTGAACTGCTGCTGCTAAGTTAACAAATTCCACGACACATGCTGGTGATAGTAAACCCGATTCTGATTAGGCAAGGGATAAATTGGGGGCTGCTGGGCAGCATGGCTTGAAGGGCCAGTTCCACAATGCATCTAAATAAATAAATAAGTAATAATGGAGTAAAAGTTTAGAGCAGTACTCCACAAGTCAGCAGTTGACGCTAATTCACTTATCTGCTTTAGGATTAATGGTTTTCTGTAACCAGAAGGTAGACACCGTTGACTCATAGATCGACTAGAACACAGGCTCAAGCCAGATGGCTTGCATATGTTCACAGTGTGTACTTAAACAAGGAAACAAGGAATAAGAATAAAAAAGTACTCCCACAGATTTAAAACTGGAGTAATTGGAGAAAGAAGAGATTGCAGATGCTGACATATGGAGGGTAAAGAAAATTCTGCTGGATGAACACAGCAGGTCAAGTGACATTTGTGGAGGCAAAGGATAGTGCATGTTTTTGGTCAAGACCCTGCAGGATGTCCATAACCACAAAGCTACCTGGAGGAGTATTAAATTTCCAAAATTCAGTGACTGAAATCATGAATTCTGTTTCAATTAACTTTATATTATAAACTTTAATATTCAAGAATATGCACAGATAACATGTTTGTTCTTTTCCTAAAGTTTATAATTTCTGCACAAATAACTTTGGGATTAAAATTGTGCAAGTCCCTATATCACAGGGATTATTTTCATGGATCTGTACATGCAGGACTGGCTGCACCTTAACCAGAACCAGACTAACTTCCTTGTAAGAAGGTTGGCCGGTGCTGCTGGGCACTTTAAACTGAGTTGGCGAGAATGGGGACAGGCACATAGAGAACACTCGACAGCTCAGTACACAGGAAAGCTCTTTGGTCTGAAAACTGTCTGCCGACGATGGTCCCAATTTAAAGTGCACATCAGCCTGCATGTGAGCTACATCCTTCTATTTCTTGCCTATTTCTGTGCCTCTCTAAAATGCTTCCTAAATGCTATTAAACCTGCTTCCGCCACTCCCCCGGCACCCACTACTCCCTATGTGAATAAACCTGCCTCGTGAAACATCTTTAGCCTCTCCCACTTTATGCCCTCTGGAATTTGACATTTCCATCCTGGTAATCTGTCCTATCTGTGCCTTTTCTGATTTCATGTACTTGTATCAGGTCACCCATCAGCTTCTGATGCTCAACAATAAACAATCCAAGTTCATCCAACCTCCCCTTAGTGTTAATACTTTCTGATCCTCGACGTATTTTTGAGAAACTCTCCTGCATGCTTTCCAAATCCTCCACATCCTTTCAGTAATGCAGAGATTAGATCTGCACATAATTCTCCAAATGTGGCCTGACCAAGATGCTATACAGCCACATCGCGACTTCCTGACTGCCCGAAGTTCAATACCTCACATTTATCGAGATTAAACCACATCTGTCATTTCTGTGACATTATTTCTAACAGGTCTATATCCTGTTGTGTCCTTTGACAACAGGGGTCAGCAACCTTTACCACTGAAAGAGCCACTTGGACCCGTTTCCCACAGAAAAGAAAACACTGGGAGCCGCAAAACCCGTTTGACAGTTAAAATGAAATAACACTGCATACAACGTTTTGTTTTGCCTTTATGCTATGTATAAACAAACTATAATGTGTTGCATTTATGAAATTGATGAGCTCCTGCAGAGAAAACGAAATTACATTTCTGCATGCAACAGAAACATTTTGAACTCCGAAAATAAGACGTTGGGTTGAAGGTTACTTTTAAGTAAAATACTCAATGTCTATTTGAGTCCTTCTTGTATTTATGAAAAACGCTAAACTTAAATTTGCCGCCAGCAGCAAACCAAAAATAACGTCAGCCAGCTGTCAACCTGAAAAATAAAAGGACCATTTCACTGAACAATGAAAACATATGAATATACGTAAAATAATAGGCAATTAAAATATTTATCATACTTGGTCAGGTTGACTCACACCTGACAATGCAGTCGTATTCAGTAGGGATGGATCGATGCTTAGGGGAGTGACCGGGAAGGATAATGTGTTTTTTTCCTCTCTGAACTCACAGAAGAGTTTCCCAAACGATGTTTGCATTGCGATGATTGCAGAATGTAAATACTCCGAATTTATCATGTCGTGACCTTGTTTGAACTCTCTCAAATTGGGGAAGTGAGACAATGTGCCTTTCTGTAAATCTCTGGCAAGCACTGTCAACTTGCGCTTGAATGCCAAAACATCCTCCAACATGTGTAGGGCTGTACGTCCTTTCCCCTGAAGAGCTGTGTTCAGCGTGTTCAGGTGCGCTGTCATGTCTACCATGAAGTGTAGCTTTTCCAGCCACTCTGGCTGTTCCAGCTCAGGAAAGGTGAGCCCTTTGCTGCCCGGGAAAGTTTTCAATTCTTCCAGACACGCGACAAAGCGTTTCAGCACCTCCCCTCTGGACAGCCAGCGATAAAAACACATTGTAGCGGTGTGCTACACGCAGTCAGTAAACTGCAGTCAAAGATAGCTTTATTCGAACTAAACAGCCTTGCTTTTAAGCCTCCCTCAACCCGCCCCCCATGGGCGCGGATGCTGCAAAAGACACGTACTCACAAACCCCCGTAGGCTATCTCCCTTAGCCTGAACGCTGGCTAATTGTGAGCCGGTTTGGATGTGTCAGGAAATGGGTCGCCACAACGTCTTATTTAGATTGTACAAGATCACCATAATCTTCAAATTTAGAATTACATTTCAAAAACTGACAAACCAACATAAAATACAGTTTAATTAAATACTGACCAATTATTTCCCAAAGCAACAGGGAGCCGCAGCACAGACGTAAAAGAGCCACATGTGGCTCCGGAGCCGCGGGTTGCCGACCCCCGTTTGACAAGATTCCTCACTATCCACAACTCACTAATCAGCCCATCTACATTTTAGTTTATATAGGGAACCCAGGCCCAATCCTTGTAGAACACCATAGGACACAGACCACTAGCCAGATAACACCACTCCACAACTCCCCTCTATCTTTTACAGCCAAGCCTATTCTGAGTCCAGTCTACATTGACTTAATTTAAGCCGCTGCTGAATCAGCCTAACATGAAGGGTCTTGTCAAAAGATTTATTAAAGAAGACCACACAACAGCCACTCCTTTACTTCCATCATCTCAAAAAACTCAGTCAAATTTGTAAGACTAGGAAAGTTCACCTCCAATCAATCTATGTTTTTTCCTGCTTGAATAGATCTTATCCACAAGAGTCTTCCCCAATAATTTCTCTACTGCTGAAGCCAGGCTCACTGGCCAATAATTTCCTGGCTTGTCTCCATTTTCCCTTAAACAGAAGAACAACACTAGCTATTCTCCAGTCCTATGGGATTGCAACTGTGCCTAAAGATACAAAAGGGTATGTCTTGATGATATCAATCTCCGCTCATGTCTCTCTCAATAACAAGAATTAGTTATCAGGCTCAGTAGCACAAGAGGCAGGTAAGCGCACATCAGGGAAATGCAAAGTTACTTTAATGCAAGGAGTCCATCTAGCAAGATAAATGAATTTAAAGCTTTAATTAACACAGGGGGTTTTGAAATTTGTTGTCCTCCCTGAGAAGGGGCAGCACTGGCAGATCAACATGCCAAGGTGCAAAGTATTCAGGCAAGACAGGTAGGGAAGTAAAAGATGACAGCACTATTAGCCATTACATTTTGTCAGTACTGAAGAGAGCATATCCTAGATAGGTCCAGTCAGAGGAAATAGGAAGGTCCTTAATGAATGACTTGCTTCAATACTCACTAGTGAGAGGGACCTTAATGTTTGTGAGGGTTGAGTAAAACAGTGTTATATGCTCATCTGCTAGAACAAGTCAAAGATAAGAAGATGATGTGCTGGAACTTTTGAAAAACATTACGGTAGACAAGCCCTGGGGTTTGATGGGATACACTCCAGGTCACTACGGTAAGTGAGCTAAGACTGCTGTATCTTTGGCTATGGTTACAGGCCACAAGAGGTGTACCAGACAACTGGGAGGTGGCACATGCAATTCCTTTGTTCAAAAAAGGGAGTTAGAATAATCCTGAGAATTATAGACGAGTGAGCCTTGCAACCTTTTCTCACCTTCCTAATTCCTTTGTTAAGTGCCTCCTTACATTCTTTTGTACCCATGATGGGATTTGCTCATCTTTAATTCCCTGTACTTGTGATATTTTTACATTTTTCACTTTATCCATCCCTCAACAACGTTTATATCCAGGGTTCCCTAAACTTGTTACTCATGATTTTTTACCCTTGCAGAAACATGGAAAGTTAGGATCACCCTCATAGCTTCTAGCTCCAGACACAGATTGTTATCCTAATGGGGTCCTTCTCTTTCTCTGATTATTCTTTTGTCCTTGGTATACTTATATGAAACATTAATCCTGCCTGTCAATACAGGAGATGGTGAGTACACGGAGTGAGGAAGGGGCTGGCAAGAAGGAGGTGGCTCCACGTTACAAGAGAATCCCATGGCATTCCATACATACATCAGAGCAAGAGGATGACTTGGCAAAGAGTTGGACACTCAGGGATAAAGAAGGGAAAACTTGTTTGGATGCAGAGGATGTGAGTGAGGTGCTTAGTAAGTAGCTTACATCAATATTTACCAAGGAGAAGGATGTGGAGGATAGAGATATCAGTGTTGAGTGTATTGATATGCCAGGGCTCTTCAAAATAAAGGAAGAGGGATCGTTGAGTCTATTAAGAGCATTAAGGTGGATAAGCCCCCAAGGTCTGATGGGATACACCCCAGGTTATTGAGAGGGGAAAAGAAAAGATTGTGGGGGCCTTGAACAGCATCTCTGTGTCCCCTCTAGCCACAGGCAAGGTCTCAGAGGACTGGCAAGTGGATGATGTTCAAGAAGAGAACCAGGGATGGTCCTGTAAACTATAGATCGGTAAGGCTCACATCAGTGGAGGTGAAGTTACTGGAAGAATTCTTAGGGACAGGATTTATGTGCATTTGGAAAATCTTGGTCTAATCAGGGAGAGTCAGCATGGCTTCATGCAGGGCAAGACATATCTTTCTAATTTGATTTGTTTTTTGACGAGGTGACAAGGGTGACTGATGATGGTGGAGATCTGGATGTTGCTTACATGGATTTTAGTAAGGCATCTGATAACGTTCCTTACGGAGGTTTCATCCAGGAGATGGCGAATTGGCTGTTTGGATTCAGAACTGGCTTGCCCGTGGGAGACAGGGGGTGGTGGTCAAAGGGACTTATTCGAGCTGGAGATCTGTGATTAGTGGTGCTCTTCAGGGATCTGTACTGGGACCTCTGCTGTTTGTAATATATATAAAACCTGGATGAAAATGTAGATAGTTAGGTTAGTAAGTCTGCAGATGATATGAAGACAGCCGGTGTTGTTGATAGTGTAGAAGACTGGCAAAGAACACAGTGGGATAGAGATCAGTTGTGGGTATGGGCGGAGGAAGGGCAGATGGAGTTTAACCCAGATAAATGTGAGGGTAGGTCAAAAGGAGACAGTACACTGTTCAGAGCAAGATCCCAAACAGTGTTGATCATAGCTCCCTGAAAGTGGCTATACCAGTTGATATGGTGGTTAAGAAGGCATATGGCATGCTTGCCAAGGCACGGAGTTCAAAAGTCAGGAAGTTATATTGTAGCTTTATAAATTTCTAGTTTGGCCACATCTGGTGTATTGCATACAGTTCCGGTCACCCCATTATCAGAAGGATGTTGAAACTTCAGAGAGGGTGCAAAGGAGGTTTACCAGCATGTTGTCTGGATTAGAGTACAAATACTATGAGAGGTTGGACAAATTTGGGTTGTTTTCTCTGGAATGGCAGAGGCTGAGGGGAGATCTGATAGAGGTTTAAGAGATTATGACAGGCATAGATAGAGTAGACAGACAACATCTTTTCCCCAACGGCTGAAATGTCTAATACCAGAAGGCAAACATTTAAGATGAGAGGGGTGGTTTCAAAGGAGATGTGAGAGGCAAGTTTAAGCATAGAGTGGTGGGTGCCTGGAAGGGTGCTGGGAGAGGCAGAAACATTAGAGACTATTAAGAAAAGTTTAGGTGGGCACATGAAGGTGAGGGCAATGTTGCAATATGGATGTTGTGTACTCAAAAGATTAGTTTAGATATTCATTTGACTACTAGTTTATTTGGAATATCTTGGCAGTTGTCTGACGTATGATGGGCGATGTATAGTTGAGATCAGAAGGAGAATAGGTAAGGCTAAGACCCAGTTCATGAATTTAAAAGATCTACTATGCAATCGGAAGGTAGATATCCAAAGTAGAACCTGTTTCCTCGAATGTTACGTATGATCAGTGCTGAGGTATGGATCAGAAACATGGACCCTGAAGAAGGATGACATGAAACAAATTAATGCTTTTGAAATGTGGTGGTATTGATGAAGTTGAAGATTAGCTGGGTAGAGAAAATTTCAAGTGAGAGGGTTTTGTCCGAAGTTGATAGACCACAGACATTGCTGAAGAAGATTATGAAGTTAAACGCTATTGTGGACACGTTATGCGGAGAGATAACATCTTGTCGGACTTGCTATATGGAAAGGTGGAGGGAAAGAAAGGAAGAGGAAGGCAAAGAACAACTTGGCTGGATAACCTCAAGGATTGGACCAAGCTGGACAAGACTAGGGATGTTGCGGACAAGTGTCGGGACAGAGCGGCGTGGAGGGAGATCGTCTGCCAAATGGAAATTCCAAACCTAACGACGACAACATTGTGGGCCAAAGGGCCTGTTTCTGTGCTGTACAGTTCTTTATTCTAAAACTTTTCTCCACATCAGGAAGCAGACAAGGAGGAGAAAGATTTAGGATAATGGGAAAGAGATTCCAAGGGGACCTCTCCTCCCCCTCCTCCAAGAGATTGGCATGCAGCTGGTATGCACCGCCAAAGAGTTCGATTAAAAGAGGGGTGACGGTTGCTGACAGCATTTGTGTAACCTCCGGATGAGAACTTGAATCACTTATGCATAGAAGAATATGGAGCAAATGCTGGAAGACAGAAGAGCATCAAAATTTTGCCGTTGCTGAGCATGGGTGTGTCAGCCCGAATGGTTCACGTCCATGCAGTATGCCTTTATGACCTCAACACTAAAACAAGTTCATAAATTAGCAAGGATCTATTCATCAACACTGGAAAGTATTGCCGGAATTACACACACACAAGAATGACAAATAGCTGCGCTGCTGTAATCTGTAACCTTTCCTGAACAGGAAGTGACTTGCACTGTTAGGCATGTTTTACCCCTCAGCAGCAGTATTCCTGGAGGAAGCAGCAATTTTGGCTGCCAGAGCTTTTCCTGTGCAATATGCAATCCTAACTATAATAGCTTTAAGATTTCCCATCCCCCAATAGCAACCACTAAGGTATTTCAGGATTAACCTTCTCAAATGTAAAGAAAACTCTCAATGACCTGCTGCTGCTTTTCCTCACTGCATTAATATCTATTCAGCTGTGTAGTTAATTTGCAACAGAGAACTT
Source organism: Hypanus sabinus (assembly GCF_030144855.1). Lineage (NCBI taxonomy): Eukaryota > Metazoa > Chordata > Chondrichthyes > Myliobatiformes > Dasyatidae > Hypanus > Hypanus sabinus. The sequence goes on along the minus strand of NC_082707.1, from coordinate 160,085,306 downwards.
TTAGCTTGTTACCTCCTTGAAAGAAGGATTGTGGGAAGGGGGTAGGGGCTACAAGAAGGCTATTTTTAAAATCAGATAAAAAGGATGTTGTTGAACAGCTTGTATATAAAAGACTGCAGAAGGACAAGTGGTTCAAGTTGTACATGGGATAGATTCACAGGACACAATCAAAACCCAGTGCATGCAATTATGTACAGGCAAGTCAATATAAAGACTTGCCTAAAAGTTAGGTAAAAATGATCAAAAATCTCAAACTCATTAAAACCTCACCAATGAGTAAGTGAGTAAACGGTGCTCATGATAGTACGTATGTATTGTGGCTTGTAAACTGGTTTTGATAGATAGATTGACTATGGTGAATATAAATAAATCATGACAGCTTATGCTTACAAATTAATGTACTGAAAATAAGACCCAGAGCACAGGAAGCAAGCTTTGTTTAGAAACTACACAGCATATGAATTAAAAAGTTAAAACTACCATAATACATCTTATTCATGAATTTAAAAGGCACTTTAAGAAAGCTGTAGTAATTTTGTTCCCTGAGAACAGCAATAACTTTTAAGACATCTCGGGATTGGCTAGACACTCATGAACAAAATGCTGCTGTGATAGCCACAAAAACCTCCAAGTTTATAGGCAGATGGAAATTATGATCTCAAAATCTGAGTAAGATTATCCAAGAAAGGGAATGAAAACTGAGTATCCATTATCCCATCAATGTAATAACTTTGTAGCAGCCACACCACTTAACTGTAGGCTCGATTTTACTACAAAAATGCACAAAAAAACTCTTCTAAAAATTTTCTGTTTAAATGATGGTAGAAAACATCCTATGTTTCCCTCTCCCACTTGGATCATGGCACATGCATGATTCTCTCATTTTCCAAACTGAAAACAGGACAAGGAAACAAGCACGTTGAAATATTCTGCTACTTGAGCCTTTAATTTACTAGCAACATACTAATACACCTGAAATGGTCTCTTGTATTAAATACAAAGAAAACAGCCTGGAAAAGTACAAGGGGTAAAGGAAAGAGGAAGTAATTTGTACTTTAAGGATCAGATTTAAAAGTAAAGATGTTGGAGAGACAACTCACTTAGTACCTTTATTAAAAACACACCATTTTGTATATCTCCAGAAATATTTGAACTGTGCCTACAGTTCACACCCCATAAACAGTTCAATAGCCCAGCAGATGCATTAATGAAAGGCTGAAGCTGTTTTATATTTCGGACAAAATGCAAGTGCAGCTCATTTGGGGCAGGTGCTTACACCTGGCCTCCAGGCAGGCTCTAAGTTAACTGATTGGCCTCTCAGGGACATGGTGCCTACTGGAGTAACTTAAGTCTCCATGGCAACTACAATACTCTTCTTTGTACCAAGATCTTAACTAAAACATCTGGCTGAAATTTAAATACACAAAGTGAATGAAAAAAATTCTGTACAGAAAGTGCCCTCACCAAAGAAATACAGCAGTGTTGGAATAGAATATTGGGTAGTACTTTCAACAATTCTTTATAATCTTCTTTAGAATGCTTTTCCATTTCACTGCATGCAGTTAACCTTTCATACGGTGATTCTGGTTGAAAGCACTCCATTCAAGCCACACAATGACAAACCAAATCACCTTTAATAGCATGGCCTCCAGCTGGAGAACACAATAATAATGTCACATGCCTAAAGTTGTTATTATGTAAAGCAAAAAAAATCTCAAACTGGTTTCCTCAATGAATTTTAAAAAATCAGGCAAATCAATCCTCACACCATTGTACAAATGGGATTTAATGTACCAAAAAGAATCACCAAGTACAAATGGGATTAAGTGTGCTAAACAGACAATTTCTGAGCCACTAACTGAATCAACATTGTTCTCGTTCCACAATTCAGACATTGCGTAGGTATGAACTCAATCACAGGAGACTTGAGTGTTGTAGCACAACCCTGGCCACTCCATTATTCATATACATCAATAAAACCCCACGTGCCAATTGTGCCCCAAAACCTTTATTTCAAATAAAATATGTACACACATGTATTGGAGGGGTCGTGACTGTCATGTGCCCACTACCTGGTTGAAAGAGATGCCACCTGCCAATCAACATTCGACCCCTCCTCACCCATCAATGCACACCTCAACATTGGCCCCTTTAATTTGTCTTGTACTTGGCCTCGGGCAATTGGCTTTTGTAATCAGCTTAACTTGGCACCGAGCCATTGGCTTCCTTGTGAACTACCTGGGCTGGACCTATCAGTCCTGCTGCACTATGAAGGGTGCCACATGGGCTTGACTCGCTCTCTTTTGCTATCTCTGAGGGACTGCCCTGCTCAACTCCAGGATGAACCGTGGAATGACGCCGGAGAAACTGCTGGTGAGCTGTGCATCGAATAGGGTTGGGAGCGTTGATTATTGTCCCTAATAGCACAGAGCCGTGCCCGCAGAGCCAAGGGGTGGTGGGTATCGTATTGACTTTTCTCTTGGTTGTATGTTTGTGGCTGCATGTACTTTGTTCCCATATTGTTTTCCCACGTTCGTTATTAATTGTCCACGTGTGTTTTATTGCCGATCCAACTACTGTAAATTGTGTGCATGTGCGTGTTGCTTCTGTTGCCATTTTCCCACGTATGCCTTCTGTAAATAAAATCCTTTACTACCCAAGACTGTGTGTCCTTGCCTTTGAGATCTACCAAATCTGTTTCCTCATTCGCAACAACATATAACGAAGCACTTCTGAAGTGATGGACAACTAGGACAGGACTGGCTTCAGAAGTTCAGGAGGCCTTTCCCCACGAACACCGGAAACACCAGGCAAGGGGAAATGTACTTAGCAGGGAATGTTAATGAGCTTAGCAACAAAATTTAGAGTCAAACCACTTAAATATTTTTATTGTGAAATTCATTGTGAGACAAGACAATAGAGTATCAGGAAGATCCTAGGTGATCTGAAGATCAAACCTGGACTGAAAGTTAAAGCCCAATATTCAACATTTTCTGAAAAAGTGCTCTTCACTGATCTTTTCCTACCTCTTCTATAAAAGAGAAACAATTTCTAAACAGGAATGGAATGGAAAGAAAAGGGGTGCAAAGTCCATCACTATAAACATAAGGCTCCCGAACCAGTTTGGATAACTTCACTCACAACTCTGAACTGATTTCACAACCTACAGACTCACTTTTAAGGACTCTACAACTTGTGTTTTCAGTATCTTTTTAAATTTACACAATTTATCTTATTTTGCAGGCTGATTGGTTGCCATTCTTTAAGTATATATTTTCATAAATTCTATTGCATTTCTTTATTTTCCTGTAAATGCCTGCAAAAAAATTAAAAATCAAGGTAGAATATGGTGACATACACAGTATATACTTGGATATAAATTTGATTGACTTTGACATTGTGCCATACCACATATAAGAAACACGATGGGACCAAATGGGTTCATCTACAGGGGTTCTCAATCTGGGGGTCCATGGACCCCTTGGTTAATGGCAAGGGTCCATGGCATATAAAGGACTGGGAAACCTGCCTCATACCTAGCGCTTTGACCTTTTGAGTCAATAAATATGCTGCAGGTAATGGAAAGGCAGAGCAAACAGGTGGTTTAGTGGCATCTCCTGTAGCCCTGGAGAGAAGTCTAATCTTCAATAAGCCTCTTGATCTGTCACTATAGATTCAAGTCCCAGTCCAAAATGTAGAAACACATTTTAGGTGGTCACTATGCCAAGTTCACATGCTTCAACTGAAGTTAAAAATAGAATGCACTCATGGACACGCATTCAATGGGAAATTTAATCATAGATCTCTAGGTTCAGCAAGTTCTAAAAGGGGACAATTTGCACATTCCCTTGGATGGCTATGATCAGGAAATGCAGTGATAAATTGCACAATTCAATTGACTATCAATGTACTTGAAGACCACAATTATGTGCAGAACCATTAATTTTTTTGGAATCAAAGTAGAGAAAGGACAACCCTGCTTCATAAGATGTCTTCAGTCTGTATCGAGACAGATGCATTCAGATGTTCAAACTGAGCTAGCTCAGGAAGATAACACTGCAACCAAAATTGAAAAGGATGTTCTACTGAAGACACGAGTTTTCCCACACCCCGTTTTTGCTTTGATTCTACAAAAGAGATCCAAAGGGAATTTAATGACTAAGTGGCGGCAATTCTTCTCATCTATCTGCCCCACCACGCTTCAAAAAGAACCACATATCCTATTGACTGAAACATCTTATAGAGGAAAAAGATGCATCGATTGTAGCAGACGAAGATTAGCTCGTAGCAACTTTTGCTCAACTTGTTTTTATATATTGTAGAGATAAGATGCTGAGGCAGTGTATAAGATGATGAGAAGCACTGATTGTGTGGATAGTCAGAGGCTTTTTTCCAGGGCTGAAATGGCTGCCACGAGAGGGCACAGGTTTAAGGTGCTTGGGAGTAGGTATAGAGGAGATGTCAGGGGTAGGTTTTCTATGCAGAGAGTGGTTAGTGTGTGCAATGGACTGCCGGCAATGGTGGTGGAATCTGATACAATACAGTCTTTTAAGAGACTTTTAGGTAGGTACATGGAGCTTAGAAAAATAGAGGGCTATATGGGTAAGCCTGGTAATCTCTAAGGTAGGGACATGTTCGGCACAACTTTGTGGGCCGAAGAGCCTGTACTGTGCTGTAGGTTTTCTATGTTTCTAGATACAGCATGGTGACAGGCCCTTCCAGCCCAGTGAGCTGCGCTGTCGACCAAACTCCCGTGAACAAATAACCTCCCCACACGCTTCTGGACTGTGGGAGGAAACTGGAGCTCCCAGAGGAAAGCCATGCAGTCACAGGCAGAACATACAAACTCCTTACAGACGGTGGCGGGAACTGGACTGGGTTCGCTGGCGCTGCAATAGCGTTACACTAACCTAGATGCTACCGCACCACCCATAACCATCCAGAAATTCCCATAACTTCTCTCAGATCAATCAGAGAGAGTCTACATTGCAGCCTCGAAACATAGCCCAGACCCAAATTCAATTTACTTCTCCACTATAATCCATTCTCTTGATTCCCAGTTACAGTCAATTTGCCCAAACCTTCATCTCCCTGCTTCAGCTTCTCTTGGAAGATAAAATTAAACATCATCATCTGCACAATGTGCGGCAATCCCATCATCAATTTCTTCCCTGAGGAATACAGCAATACATAGATTCTCCAACACCTTTGGGAATTTGGTAGAGCTGGACTAGCAGATTTTCTGGAGGCTTGGATGCTATTCATACCCAAGCATATTTTTATCTTTACATATTACAAAGCAGTATAATAAATTTTTCAGTGAATATGGGAAGTTAAGTCAAGCACTCTGAATCCCAACTCCAGCTACAAATTCACCCAATGTTCCTGACTCCTGGTACTTTGGACCCCAATCTTGGCCTGCAGTGAACCCTGGATCCTGGATACATACCCAACTTGCACTCTGAAGCCTATGACTCACATTGAAAGCTAACAAGTGGCACAGATGATAGACCTTTAGAACTTCTGAAAATTCAGATGCCAGACAATCAAGGTATCAATGGTCCCAGTATACTAACCCCAAGATAGCTGAGTTTTTGGCTTCCCTTTATCAGACTATTTCAACAATCTCTTTCTGCATTACCATTCTGCATGCAGTCTCTCACTTCTCCCAACACAAAACAATCCCCCCAAGTGCCTTGCATTACTTTTAGCTCTTTTGTATAACTCTGGAGTTACCCAGATAAAAACTTGCAACTAAAGTGAAGATCAATAGTAAAGAGATTCAAGAATACATAAATTCAATAAAGTATTTAAAACAAATTAAATATGCAAATTAACCTCACAGCAAAGTCCAAAGGGAATCAAAGACAAAACAATGTCCTAACATTAAGTATTGTGAAACAGCACCATGCTCTTCTCATGCAGACAAATGCATTTCAAGGCATTCTACTGAGCTATGATGAGCTATAATGATCAGATTTCAACTGCCCACTTGAAATCAAGGAATATGCATGTCACTTTGTATGGAGACATTTACTACAGTTTGGTGAATTTCTAGGCATACTTCTTTGATGCAGACATCATAACAAACAGAATTATTTTATGCATTTCTCCCTTTCATATTAAATTCATCTTTTATTACTGTATATTTAATGGAATCCAAATCATATTTTCCATTCAGAATTCCTTTACTTTTAAAAATGTGTTCTCAAAGCTAAATTCATCTGCTTGCCAGTTATCAAAATTTAACTGAGTCTAATCCTATGATAACCCATGTGCTTTCAAATGATTCACAAAATATACCCAAAAAAGGAAATTCCACTACTACTTTGAGCACTGATTTATCCAAACCTTGTATTCATTTAATGCACTAATGCTACCCTGCTAATAAACAAGTTACCCATGCTGCCCCATACTCAAGTGCTGGCTTGAAGTTTGAATGCAACTTCTGCAAACACTTCCATACTTGTCCAACTTGCTTTCTGGTTCTTTAACACAAGAGATTGCGTAGATGCTGGAAATCCAGAGTATCTAACACACGCATACACAATTCTGGAGGATCTCAGTAGGTCAGGCAGTAATTATGGAAAGGAATAAGCAGTTGCATTTGGGCTAAGACCCTTCATCAGGGCTGACTAAGCTGAAGGGATATGGGAGGATGCAACACAAGACAGACTACTGTGGCAACAGCCTCTCCCGTTATGATTCCCAATTAATCTTCCACTAATTGCATGTACTGAGATGCTGTAAAGATACAAGCTGCACAAGGACATCAATAACCACAATCTCCATCTTCCTTTACAAATGGTTACTCAGACATCTCTCCACAATGCTTGGCTCTTCACCTTCTCCACATCATAAAGACGCAACAGAAACTCTTAACACATTACGTAATACAAAACGCACTTGCAGAGCTGGCTTCTAGAACATCCTTTGCATCCAAAATGCTCAACGTACCCTCAGTGGCCACATTATTCTGTACATGTGCACGTTAATGCAAATATCTAATCAGTCAATCATGTGGCAGCAACTTAATGCATAAAAGCAAGCAGACATGGGTAAGAACTTCAATTGTTATTCAAATCAAACATCAGAATGGCGAAGAAATGTGATCTACGTGACCTTGACCATAGAGTGATTGTTGGTGCCAGACAAGATGGTTTGAGAAACTCAAAAACTGCTGATCTCCTGGGATTTTCACGTACAACAGTCTCCAGATTTTAGAGAATACGAACATTTTTTTAAAAAATCCAGTGAGTGGCAGTTCTGTGAGTGAAAATGGTTTTTTAAATAAGGGAAGTCAGAGGAGAAAGGCCAGACTGGTTCAAGTTGACCGAAAGACAACAGTAACTCAAGTAACAATGAGTTACAACCGTGGTGTGCAGATCATCATCTCTGAATGCACAACACATTGAACCTTGAAATGGAGAGGTTACAGCAGCAGAAAACCACAAACATACACTCAGTGGCCACTTTATTAGGTGCAGGAGGTAGCTAATAAAGCGGCCACTGATTGGACATATCAGATGTCAGCCTATCATTTGGGACCTCAGTTATTAGTACACAGTAGCTACAGTGCTAATCATCTTAAGATATTCCACAATAGACAGCTCCATTTATGATGGAGAACAATTCACATCTTATAGTTTAAATTAAAAAAGATGGTTGTTTCTCCACAACCAAGACCGATTAATGCCCCATCTTATCTGTGACAGCCGTTTGAAAATGCATGCCCTTGATAACCACAATCATAATAACTTACAGAAATCAATAAGTGGAAAATGCCAGAAATATGTCAAATTAAAAAAGGAAATTGAAAGACTATGGAACATGAACAGAGTATACATTGCCCCAATAGTAATATCTACAACTGGTATCACCCCATAGTCGCTACACAATACCATTAAACAATTAAGCCTACACAGCAATATTTATGTAAATCTCTAGAAAGCTAAAATGCTAAACACTACTATAATAGTCCAAAAGTTTCTAGCAATTTTTAGAAATGAGTGTGCTTGGCTATGTCCATACCACAGGTTTTACCAGCTTGAGCTGAGTATGAATGAATAAAAATATCCTTATTTAGAGCACTTTTCATGCGGATGTAGTTCAGGGTGCTTTATATTGGGATAGAAGTACAAACATGAAAATAAAACAAAAATAAAAAACAATTAAAATAAATGACAAAATGATGTTAGTAAAAAGTAAGGTTAAATAGGTTTTGAATTAGCATTTAATAAGTGTCAGCCGAGTCTGCATCCCTTCTAGCTTTAGCAGCATAGTTCTAAAAAGCTGACCTGCCAATTATGTTTTGAGGGAGATTATTCAAATGTAAGAGACCAGTGGAAGAAGACCTGAAAGGTCGAGCAGGATTATAAAATGAAAATGATTCTGTGATGTGCTCTGGTCCCAGAACACTATGAGCTTTAAAAACAAGTAAGAGAGCTTTAAAATCAATTCTAAAATAGAGAGGCCAATGCAGAGTAGCTAATGAGAGCGATATATTTCTTTATCCTGGTGTTGGTTAAAAGTCTAGCAGCAACGTCTGAACGAGTTGAAGTTTGTCAGTTGATTGCATTGGAAGGCCAGCAAAAAGTGCATTGTGGCAATCTAGTCTATTTGATATAAAGGTGTGAATCATATGTTGATTTCTGATGCTGAAGAACTTCAACTCATACAGCTAGGGTGCTACAGACTTTTGCACAGAACTGTATTTGTCAATGTGGAGCAAACAGCGAGTTTGTAAATCTGGCAGGAGCAAAGGATGTTGGAAATGGCGAGGGTGAAGCACAGCAGGAGGAGTGTGGGACAGGTGGGAGAGAAGGAGTGCCAGGACGAGGGGTGGTGTGGGTGCAGAAACACCTAGTCCCGACACACCAGGCAAGGTCATTTGATTCCAAACAATTGGTTTATTGATAATTACAGAATGTTTCTCTGGTGCTTTCTGCTTACTCCCTTTCCAAACCAAGATTCTCCTATCCCTGACCCCTCAGTAGAGACCCATAACAAAATCAGGCTCATCATCACTCGCATGTCATGAAATTTGTTTTTTTTTGTGGCAGCAGTACAGAGCAATACATAAAACCACTACAGTATCATGTAATATTCAAGTGTAGAAATGCTACTTTTTTCACTTTCTATAGGTGGGATTTAAAATTCAAATCTGAATCAAGGATAACACCCAGGCTTGTTACTTCTGATTTTACAACAGGAGTCAAATCCGCAAGCTTGTCAAGGAGTTTAATCTCTTTTGGTTTTGGGACCAACCAAAAGTATTTCAATTTTATCTTCATTTAATTTTAGGAAATTATTGCTCATCAATTTGTTTACTGCAGCCATACTTGAAGTCAGAGAACACAGGGTGTTATCATCGAGCTTAATCGAGATATACAACTGTGTGTCATCTGCAGAAGTGTGGTTTATGCTCTCTAGTGATGTCTCCTAAGGGGAGCATGTACAAGGAGAAAGCAGCAACAACAAAAAGTACATATCTCTTAGAAAATTGGTCTCCAAGTCAGACAAAAAAAAATTCTCTCCGATACATGAACAAAACCGATTAAGGGCACTATCAGAGAGGCTAACCCAGTTTCAAGGCAATCTAGGAGAATGTTGTGGTCAATTGTGTTGAAAGCAGCTCTTAGATCCAGGGTCTATTGGTATCAGTGCTGAGCCTAAGGTCATTGACAAATTTTGATAAGGGCTATCTCTGTGCTGTGGTTTGCTCTAAAGTTTGACTGAAACTTTTCTAGAATATTATTCAGAAAGTTGTTGAGTTGGTTGAAAGTGACTTTCTCAAGAATCTTGCCCAGGAAGGAAAGATTTCATGATACAGGGCTGCAGTTAACTATCAAGGTTTGGTTTTTTAAGTAGGGGTTTGGCAGCCACAGTTTTGAAGGCATCTGGAAAAACTCCAGTTTCAAGGGATGTGTTAATAATTTACCGAACAGAATTGAAAACACTATTAAAAGAGTCTTTAAAAAGTGTGGTAGGGACAGGATCAAGACAGCAAGTAGATGGCTTACTCTTTGTTACAATCTTATAGAGTTTGGAATCAGAAATACTTATAATTTTGACATGGCTGCCCTTTTCAAGAGGTTGGCTGTAGAGGTTACCTGTATCTTTAGCTAAAGGAAGCAATTTTGTTAATAAAAAAGATTGCAATTTCCTTGGATTTTGTGGAACTATATGCCTTGACTGAAGACGTTTTATGTTGTGTAGGGTTCAACACTTGGTTTATAGTTGAGAACATTATTCTTGAATAGGCATTATTCTCTGTAATAATCTTTGAAAAGTAGGCTTTTCTTGCAAAGCATACGGCAGATTTAATGGACCCTAGTTTTTTCTTGTCCAGTGTTCCTCCATTTTTTCTCTGCTAGTCTGCATGATCTTGAGTTCGGGGATATAATGTTTAACCATGATGACGTTTTACTGAGTGATTTCTTAATCATTACCATATTACAGAGTCTGTGGGGAGCAAATTAAAGGAATTAGTTTACACTGAATCTGTCATGCTGCAACTTTTATGCTTGAAGATTAAACCTCTTGTACATCTCATGAATAGGTTGCCATTCGTTCCAAATCTCACTATCAAAATCATATGTAACCAACTTCCCACCTCCCAGCCAATTATATTTAAAAAAATCAGGTTTGGGATTTAGGCAAATCTTCACCCACCAATTGTGATTATCACCACAACAAGGTAATTGATTACCTTTTATCAGCACACCCTGATGCAAGGACAAACTGGTAAGAATTTCCTCTCCTCATGAGAGTTTCAAACCTTCAATTATAGAACAAGTAGCACACAATAAAATGCTTGTGAAAAGGCAGACTATAAATGCATTATCTGCCTTCCGCCAGGGGTCGGTGTTGGGACCACTTCTTTTTGTGCTGTATACAAATGATTTAGACAGTGGAATAGATGGCTTTGTCGCCAAGTTTGCAGATGATACGAAGATTGGTGGAGGGGCAGGTAGTGTTGAGGAAACAGGTAGGATGCAGAAGGACTTATATTAGCAGAATGGGCAAGAAGGTGGCAAATGAAATACAAAGTTGGAAAATGCACGGTCATACACTTTGGTAGTAGAAATAAATGTGTGGACTATTTTCTAAACAGGGAGAAAATGCAAAAATCTGGGATGCAAAGGGACTTGGGAGTCCTTGTGCAGAACACCCTAAAGGTTAACTTGCAGGTCGAGTCATTGGTGAGGAAGGCAAATGCCATGTTAGCATTCATTTCAAGAGATGTAGAGTACAAGAGCAAGGGTGTGATGCTGAGGCTTTATAAGGCACTGGTGAGGCCTCACCTTGAGTATTGTGAACAGTTTTGGGCCCCTCATCTTAAAGAAGCAGTGCTGGCATTGGAAGGGTTTGATGGCTCTGGATCTGTACTCGCTGGAATTCAGGAGGAGGGGGGGGATCACAGTGAAACCTTTTGAATACTGAAAGGTGCAGACAGAGTAGATGTGGAAAGGATGCTTCCCATGGTGGGAGAGTCCAGGACAAGATGGCACAGCCTCAGGATAGAGGGATGCCCTTTCAAAACAGAGATGTGAGAAATTTCTTTAGCCAAAGGTGGTTAATTTGTGGAATTTGGTACTATATGCAGCTGTGGAGGCAAGGTCGTTGGGTGTATTTAAGGCAGAGATTGATAGGTTCTTGATTGGACATGGCATCAAAGGTTACGGGGAGAAGACCAGGAACTGGGGTTGAGAAGCAGTAATAAAAGGATCAGCTATGATTGAATGGCGGAGCAGACTCGACGGGTCAAATGGCCTAATTCTGCTCCTATGTCTTATGGTCTAAATATAAGCACCAAGATTATCAACTTGCTTGTGGAATTTTACTGAACAAAATTTATAATAAAATTTGAATTTTTTTGAATTTTGGGTGAATTCTGAATCTTTTTATCCTTGTATCATCCTACTATGTCACAAAAATGCAAAACTTACCTATAAACACACATACATACATAATACATTAAAGTGATAGTAGGTGATGTGGTGGGGTGCTTATTATAGATTGAACGAAACATAACTAATTTTACATTTTTCAATGAACTTCAACAAGGCTCACTCAGCTCCCGACTGGCAGCAATTCAGCAGAAAGGAACATTGGAGTTTGGCTCAACCTTCTGAAATTCTTTCTCTGCACAGCCAACGCATCATCTGGTCTAAACTGTAACCCATACAAGGCATCGTGCAATCGCACCGTCGATAATATCCATAGCGTGTCTTTTGGCAAAAATCAGAGATGGCACTCCCCACCAGGATCAGAACTCACCAAGTTTCTCCACCAGTTTAAGCATCACTCCGCCTATGTGCACTTCCCCGGTGACTCGGAGGGGAACATCGCGATTCAGATCGGTCACAAGAACATTCAGTTCCCACGTCCCGTCAGCGTAACAGCCATCAGGCATCCGAATACCGTCCAGAGCCATTCCGTTTAACTGTAACAAAATAAAGGCAAGACATTTACGCCCCTTGATAACAAACTTTAAAACTGTTAGGAGTAGTATAATAAACCAATAATACTATTCATCTTCTCAGAGCACATAATCTGGTTGTAAAATTGTGTTCTACTTCAATATTAAATGCAGTTCGTACGAGTCAAAGAATTAAAGATCTTTGCACGTACACGGGCTCGCCTTTGCTTTCTCTTTATTCCGTTATAAAGAGGAGACGCGGCAGCACCGTTGACCTGTTAGAATGGCTTTCCCCTCCGTTAAACACACTTGAAAACAAAATGGGGCTCAGAAGTGTCTGGTTGCCCCACTCCTGCAGCGTGAGAAAACCACGGGGGACCCGGGATACAAAGTGGCGCTTCCCAAACGGACTTCGCAATTCCCAGTCTGAGATCGATTAAAACACTGCTCGCAAAATGTGGATCCGGCTTGGGTAGGGTCGGCGAAGAAAAGCCCTGGATCAAATAAAACTCTTGGCTGTTTTCGGACGTGTTTTCCACTGAACAGGCGACCTTTGCAGTTGGATCGGATTAGCCCCCTTTCCGCCCGTCAAAGGACAAGAGTACTGTAGCAACCCTCCCCCCTCTACACACGAAACGTCCATCGCTCGATTCCTGGGATCTGGCCGCCTGCGGCTCCCCAAACCCATGGAGTGGGGCGGCTGCTCGGCAGCAACAGTTATTCCAGGGAAAATACCGCGAAAAAGAGAATTACCTCAGAGAATCCACTGCAGTAACGTTGATGGTAACCCACAATGATACTAATTCACCGCTTCCCCACACTTCGCCTTCAAAAGAAAAGGAAAGCCGCCGAAGTGTCCACACAGCTGGTTGCTTCCCTGCCGGACGCTATAATGGAGTCGTTCCTTGGGCTCCTCTCCTCCGCTGGACTTCAACGTCACTCTCGGCAGCTCACAACCCGCCGCCCATGGCTGCGCTCAGCCGTCGTCCGGAGCCGGTCGATCCCCTGCCGGCCCTACAAACTCAGTCCGGCCCGATCGCATGCAGCGCCTCCACAATCCCTCCAACGCGAACAATGAAGCCGAGCCTCCGCTGCCTTTTATGGAAATGGGAAAGAAGCAGCGCCGCACATCCGGGCGTTGAACTCCAGGGATACACAAGGACGGCATTCCCGTTAGCATCGGCCGTCGTGCACGGGCTTCCATCCGACACAATGCAATGGAGTCTCCTCACATATTTTTCCAAGTATACCAAAGTCGCATTTTTTCCAGAACAAATTGTGTAATTTCCAACTCATAAATTGTCACCCGATTGATTGGAAGCTTGCAGATTCTATATTACGTTATACATTATATGATCGATTAATCTCATAAAAATGACGATCTCTATTTTAGCTTTAAGCGAAAAGACAGAATTATGCGATAACATACTGCCTTTAGGATTACCTGATGGAGCTCAGAGTAAAACACACCAAAGGGCTTTGCAAGAACGTTAGGCAAAGTTTGACGTCGAACCACGAGGAAACATTGGGACTAGTGACCAAAAGGCTTAACATCTGAGGAAACGTAAAGGATTGGAAGTCTTAAAATAGTTCCCTTCAGGCAGCATATTTTTTGACGAAGGAAGTGTCAACGACATTAAAGTCAATTACTTTGCCAATGTTGTTTCCAACATTAAAACAATAGAAGGCTCCCACAGACACCAGAGTGTTGAAAACCAAACTGTCCCTTCATTTAGATGCTGAAGGGATAAATGTTTCAGGCGTCCTTGGTAGTTTTATTATTTTTCCAAGTAATGTCATTGAATCATTAACAAGAGTGGGGAGGTCTGCTATTAATAAAGGACAGCATTGGTAACGTTAAAACATTCTACAGTACTACGAAGTGTACGTTCGAATGTCAACCTGGATTAAGGTGTTCCAGTCCATGGAGAGGGACATAAGTCGTTTACCGGGTCAAAGCTAAATAGTCTGCCAACCAAGCCATGATTGGCATCCAAGTTTAAATCCGACGGAGTCAAAGGTACAGTTGGTCATTGTAGTACAAATAAGATTATAGATATGCATAGGGCCAAGATTAGAGGAATACAAATTGCTAGGCAAATAACAAATAGTTTTGCACTCAATTGCAAAAATAAGCACCAATAATTTCAAGCAGTTATTTCCATTTTGATTTCCTGACATTTTCAAATAACTCCCAGACAGTGCATGGGTCCAGTGACCAAGTCCACATGCCATGACTCTACCCAAGCATCACATGAAATAAAACTGGAAAAACTGTTCTTCAATCCCAAACATCCCATTCTCCTCCTGCACTCTTGAGCAGAGTTCTAGTTACAGAGTTGTAATTATGCCCAGTATAATACATATTACATTCATTAGCTCCTTTGGTGAATGCTTGGTTATAAAGGAAATTTGACATAAAGCAGAAACTATTCCAATCCAACAATTCCAAGAAAATATTTGAGAAATAATGTAGACTGCAATAATAATCTCACAGGTTGTAAAATGACATTGCCAATCATGAGCAGGATCCTGGCCATCAGGTAAAACCACCGTGTGCAAACAAGCTGGATGAACTCAGCAGGTCAGGCAGCATCTGTTGAAATGAGCAGTCAACGTTTTGGGTCGCATTTCAACGGATGCTGCCCGACCTGCTGAGTTCATCCAGCTTGTTTGTACGTGTTGATCTGACCATAGCATCTGCAGTGCACTTTGTGTTAGGTAAAACCACCAACCATGTATAACAGTCAAACTGTGTTTACAATCATGCATCCACTATATGCTGGCGAGACATTTGCAGGGCTTTATTTTAAAAAGCATAAAAAAAGCATAGAGTTTAATACCTATTTCAAGCAGACATCGCTGAGACAATTTTATTTTTGCCAACATTAATATGGATGATAATATTGTGTCTTTCTTAGTTACCATGTGGAGTTATTGGATACCATTTCCTGCCCAATAATGGGTTTTATATGGTTGAATTTCCAGTTTGAGTTATTATCTTGTCTTTTGCTCTATATTTTTAGCCATTACATCTTATTAATAAAAGCACAAGTACTACAAAGTTCTGTACATCTATAAAATGGAAGTTAAAATATAAGCTTTTTGATTGTATTGTTAAGTTAAAAACATAAGTTTTCTGGGATTGCACAGAACAACTACTTGGGCTAATTTATTGACTGCAAAGAGAACATTTATAACTTTAGTTTACTTGTAACATACACATAGACAGCCCCTTGGGAAAACATCGTACCCGACTCAAGTGATTGCAGCAAAAAACACATGTGGAAGAATATTACAAATTCTGTTGAATGGGAAAAGTTTTCTTTATAGCTTTTCAGATTGTGTATTAAAATACACTTTATTTTAATGGTTTATTCTGAACGGATTGGCTAGAACTTACAGGTTATTTTTTCTATTACTTAGGTAAAAGTTCACACAAAGCTTACAAAATTGAATTAGAACTTTGTAATTTATGCTGAAAGCATTTAAGAGTTACATACTTGTTTAAAAACTATTCAACCAGAATTATGTTTTAATTAAACTTCATTTAAAAGCTTAATCATTAGTAAAGTAAAATATTTCCTAAAAGTAATTATAAATTTTGGAATGCTTGCTTTTCAGAAATCAATGCATCAGATACCATGGATCAATTTTTGGAACTTAGGGTCAATTATTAATATGTATCATAAGTCTATTTTGAAAACAACAAAGGCATAATAGTAATAATGTCTTAATCAGTCATAATTTGTCTTAATACCAATAATCAGACAATGGCCTCCTCTATGGCCATGCCCAGATAGGAGGAGTAACACCTTATATTCCTTCTGGGTATCATCAACCTGATGGCATGAACATTGATTTCTTGAACTTCAAGTAATGCACCCGCCCATCACCATTTCCCAATTCCCTTCCTCACTTTACTTACCCATCACCTCCATCTGGTGCTCCTCCCCCTTTCCTTTCTTCTATGGCCTTCAGTCCTCTCCTATCAGATTCTCCTTTCTCCAGCCCTTTATCTCTGTCATCAGTTGACTCCCCAGCTCTCTACTTCACCCTCACCCATCACCCATTACCTTGTATTTCTTTCTCCCCTACCCCCCACCTTCTCGCCTGACTTCTCATCTTTTTTCTCCAGACCTAATGAAGAGTCTGGGCCCGAAACATTGATTGTTCACTCTTTTCCATAGATGCTGCCCAGCTTTTCTGAGTTCCTCCAACATTTTGTGGGTGTTGCTTGGATTCCCAGCATGTGCAGATTTTCTTTTGTTTGTAATGATTTGTGTTGCCTATCAGTTCTTCATAGATGTGTTTAATGAGTTTACATGGAAAAATGAAAATGAACTGACAATCTCATAATGGAAAGGAGTAGTCTACTAAGAACCAGAGGGACAGAACATGTGATCAATTGGCAAACTTAATTTCCCACTGGACTGGATACCACTCACACACCGGCAAACAGACCACTTTTTTAGTGACAACATTCATGAAATTACGAAGATTAGAAAACAAAAGTATAATCACATCTTTTGTAAAACATTTTTTAGGGACATACAACTGACAAAAGAAAGGGTTGAAAATACCTCCTGGGGTTGTCTATTGTATTTTGTTGCATTGATGAGACGTCACGTAAATTGTGGGACTGCTTTATCAAGCACCTCCCGTCATTCACCAAAAGCAGTATTTTGCCAGTGGCCAACCATTTTAATTCCTATCCTTATTTCTGTTCTGACATGATGAGATTACTCTCACGGTGGAGGAGAAGCACCTCATATTCCTTCTAGGTGGCCTCCAACATCAGCTCATGTAAGCTGAAATGGACTCCCCTTCCCTTTGATTCCACTTATGAAACCTTAAGCTTTCTGCAATCAACAATGGTTTTGATTCTAAATGTTCCTGCATTGCATTCACGATATCAGCAAAGCTCATTTTGTCTGGTTTGGTTGGAGCAGTTAAACTTCTAAGCAAACTATATACTTTTTCACCTATTGCATGCAGCAATACTGGCACTCATTTTTCATCTGCTATTTCATTTGCTTGAAGATACTGCTCAATTCATTCAGTATATGCCATCCAGTTGTTGGTCATGCAATTGAACACATCTATCTTTCCAATGTAGCCAGCCATTTCTGCTTTCATTTACTTATCATTATCATCATCCTGTACTCACTGGCTATTCATTATGAGCCTATGCCGTACTCATTGCTTGTTACTTCATTAGTGTTCTGCCTTTTTAAAAAAACTTAAACACCTCTCTCCCCTTCCGAAGAAAAACATTTTTCAACATGTAAGTAATGGTCACAGGTCTGTTTTAAAATGTTCCTGTCACTACTGTATGTTTTGTAACTTCAGAAATTATTTGAAAGAAGAAAAACAGGAGCCAGGATACACGTCCATTTAGGTTTTCGCCCCGTTTTTCAGTGAGGTGCTCACACATGATGTGGAGGCTTAATGACATACGCCATTTATGTATTTTTTATATATAACCCATAATAAGTTATGAAAACAAAGAAAGAATGCTTAATCAAATATATTAATAATATTCTTGAAATATTAAATACACTACACTTCCCTCTTCTTCTGTTCTCCTCTCTGCCCTCTTTTCCTTACCAGCTTATTATCACTCCCGGTGCCCCTCTTTCTCCTATGGTCCACTCTCTTGTCAGAATCCTTCTTCTTCAGCCCTTTACCTTTCCTACCCACCTGGCTTCACCTATCACCTTCTAGCTTATCCTCCCACTCTCCCCACCTTTTTATTATGGTGTCTTTGCCCTTCTTTTCTAGTCCTGATGAAGGGTCTCGGCCTGATTTTCATAGATGCTGACTGACCTGCTGTGTTCCTGCAACTTTTTGTGTGCGTTTCTCTGGATTTCCAATATCTGCAGAATCTCTTGTGTTTAAGGATAGTGCATATTGCCTTGTAGCATAGTTGTATGTTTTAAGATGCTGTATAGATTTTAAAGACTTATTTCAAGAACAGGTATTGATCCCACGGAGTAAATATTTCATTCATCATTTAAGATTAAATATGAAATTGGTGCAACAATTAAATGGCCCTTATTCTGGTTAATAATGTACAAAGAAGAAATTACACTTCTGTTTGGTGTCCATGAACACTGATTATTATGGTTTTTCAAATATTAAATGATGTACATCAGACATTTAATTTTAGAACAGAAGTTTAATTTACAGTTGTGCCATTTATTTAACAGAATAAAATTTGTAATTAGCTTTTTCGTAATAATTGATTGTAAGTGGCTACATTCATTTTAGATCAAATGTTGCCATCTTCTGGAGCATTATATATTTACATGATTTTGATGATATCCTTCAGTTCTTTTCTCTGCCCACCTTGTAACCTCATCACATGAGAGACTACTATGTCTGCTTTGGAATTCTGGTGTTGGGCATACAGATGAGATGGTCTGTGAAGGTAGCTGACAGAGAATATAACCACGGTCGGAAAGCTGGGGATATTGTCCTGGGAGAGGATTAATGTTGGTTTACTTATTCTTCCAGTGAACAGTATATTTGACTGCTGAGTTACCTATTAAAGTAGTCCTTGTCGCAGAAGCATATGGAAATCAGGAATCACCACTGTCTCGGAAACTGAGTTTTGAGTTCCATGAGAGCATTCTAACTAATTGGTTGCATTATCGTTTGCTATGGAGGGGGCACTGCATAGGATAAAAAAAAGCTGCAGAGAGTTGGAAACTCAATCAGCTCCATCAAGTGAATTAACCTACCAAACATTGAGAATATCTTCAAATGGAGATGCCTCGAAAAGGTGACATCATCATAAAGGACACTCATCACCCAGGACTGGTCCTCTTATTACTGCTAGAGAGGAGGAAAAGGAATCTGAAGACACACACTTAATGCTTTAGGAAGAGTTTCTTCCCCTCTGCCAACAGATCTCTGAGTGGACAACACACCAACCCATGAACACTACCCTCACTATTTCTGCTATCTTTTTGATGAGTTTTGCATATTGAAAGCAGTATTTTCCTAAGGTCTCCTTGTGATCCTTTACAAAACTGAAAACGATTAAAAAGATTTTTATCATGCTTTTGCCTTTGCTCAACAATTGAGTAATGGATAGTTGGAGGTTAAAATAGTTATTGAATACTCACAAAGTGCTAGATGAACTCAGATCAGGCAGCATCCATGCAAAGGAATAAGCAGGCAACATTTCCAGCCAAAACCCTTCAATATTACAGGAAAAAGAGGGAAGAAGCCGAAATACGGTTGGGGCAGGGAAGAAGTACAAGTTGGCCAGTGATATATGAAACTAGGTGAGAAGAAGGTGGATTGGTGGGTGGGGGGTATGAAGTGAGAAGCTGGAAGGTGGAAAAAGAATCTGATAGGAGAGCAAGGTAGACCATGGGAGGAAGATGGGCACCACATGGAGATGATGGACAGTTAAGGAGAAGGTGTAAGATGGGAGCCAGAATGGGAATAGTAAAAGAGAGAAGTGGACGAGGGAAGAAATAACCGTAAGTTATTGATGTTCATGCTGTCAGGTTGGAGGGTACTCAGATGGAATATGAGATGTTTCTCCTCCATCCTGTAAGTGGCTTCATCGTGGCAATAGAGGAGATCTTAGTGAGAGATGTAATCAATCAGGCCCAGGACTACAATTATCAAAGTTAATAGTTAACAAAAATAAAAAGACAAAAGAAAACCATCAGGTGGGCTGCACTCCCAATAAAAGGGTCAATTCTCAGAGATTGAGTGAAGATAAGGGGGAAGAGCAACACATCCTCACTGGCAATACCAATCAAGCTATGCGTATTACTACATAGAAAAGTCTTGGCCACACCAAATTATGTTAGCCTCACAGATGTCACTATTTCAGAATTGAACATGTAATTTGGATCACAATTTTGGATTTTTTGATCTAAGCTGATTAAAACAATTAAATAATTACCAATAAGTACTACTCAGTTCTTGAATTAGGTACTGATTCATTTACAGACATTAAGAGCCTGACAAGGGACAAGCATGGCAGGAGACTTCCCTCATTTACCAAACATATTAAAATTTGATTTGAGGAATATGATTCCTTTCCTTATATTTTCCCACAAAGAAACTTGGGAAGTTTGGAATTTGAGGTAGCTTGAATGTTTTTGTACAACATTGAACCTGTTTGGAAATATTGCTGATCGTTCTTGTCTGAATTTTTCTTTTAAAATTTTTATTGTTTTATTGCTGTGCAAAATAGTTGGCATTCCTATATATATACATATATGATAGTAACAAATTTAATTCATTACATGACTTGCTCTGACAGACCCATACCCTAGGATTTCTTAAACATCATGTTTAATCATAAAAGGAAATGCTTGTGTAATTTTCAGACAGTTCTTGAAATCTGATGGGTTACAAACTTATAGAAGGCACACGTGACATTTACTTAAAGTCTGAGGCACATTTTGAATTGAGATGAGCAAAATTAAGGACTCTAAAATTATAAAGATTTAGTTAAATCAAGAACATTTAGCATCTTGTGCTAAATGATCCATTATTTTGAGAAACATTCCTTCTCAATTGCCAAATACTGCAGATTTGTAAATAGAAATTATGAAGCAGCCATTGTAACAGTTCATGACTATTTAAGACATTGAGTTTTCTGAAACCCAATTGTTTTATGTCCATGCAAAGTTAACAACAGATGTAAACTACTAAATTACAAAGCTTTTGCATCTAGAAGTTATCAACACTGAAATCCAGAGGATTATAAATGTGAAATCTTTGAAATTTTATAGCATAACATGCAAAATTGTATGCTATGCAAAATAATTTAAATGAGAAAAAATAGCATTTAATGCACTTTCTCCAAAGATCACTAAAATGTTTTCAATTTTCAATGCTTACACAAAGGAACCCGGATATGCTAGGTACCATCTAGTGACACAAGATGTACATTTGGATACCACTTCTATTAAATTTTGTTGTGCACGTATGGCCTACAGACGGCATAGGCCAGTCATACAGCAGGAAATTCTCACAACAAATGCAAAGTGTGGTCAACAGAATGTAAAAAAGCACCTATAGTGTCTGAAAAGTTAAGGCTGTGAAGTCTGGAGTTTGGAAGTCCCACAAGTAGATCCCGTTGAAGTTTCTTCAGCACTGTACCTTGGTCCAATCATGATGTCAACCCCCACTCACCTATTATGACCACCCCACAAAACACTTACCATCCAACTATGATCCTGATCTGACCCAATATTCAAAGTTTGGAGGAAGATGCAGTGTAGTAAGCTGTGTAAACATCCCCCCCACCCTCAAGCATAATACAACTGCTACACATTGCCAGACTGAGTTATCTATCTCAACTTAATATGATTCCCCTTGATCCAATCAGCAGCGTTTTGAAATGCAAGGAAAAACAAATTTTAACTGCAACATATTTGAGATTACAATTAAACACGTTGCTATATAAAACCTCCAGGGCATTTATTGACTGTAAAATAAAACAAGAAACACAGAAAATGACAATGTGGTGCCTCCTGTACTATACAATAGCACAGTGTAGTTGTTTCAGCTTATATATATTTATACATGACCCAGTAAACAAGTGAAAAATATTAGATATATTAATAAAATTATAAGCACCAAAATACATTTTGTACTTCAAATGTGTAAACAGTTCATTATTAACTATACTGCCTAGATGTGAGACAAGGACTGGAGGGTGGAACTATAAGTAGAAACTTCAACATTCATAGTGGATTATGCTTTTAGTACAAAACAAATTTTCAATTATATGTAGTTTGCACATTCAAAACAAATACAATCAAGCTTAAAATTATAAATTCCACCATAGTGTTAGTCTCAAACCCAGATGATTATAAACTTATGCATTTTACACATCCGAAATACAGTGAGTAGGAGCAAACTGAACAGATTGGAAAGTTTTAAACTTATCTAGCTCAAGTACTTTATTTAGAAATTGGTCTTCCAATATTAATGTGGATTCTAAAAATAATTAAATAAAAACAAAAATAAAAACAGAAAAGTAATTCTCAGTTTTCATTGCACATTAATAGCAGTTCTATTATTAATTCCATACAGATTTTCATTTGTACGGTTTCTCCTTAAAATCAGTGGTTTCTGATTGGTCTTCATTTCCAGGTGGTCTCTGGGTGTACAAAAATGAGAGGAGGAAAAGAGCAACATCTAGAGATGACCAATACGAGGTGTGTGATGTCACTGCAGACCAGTATCTACTTTCTACAAGGCCTTCCCGCAGTTCAAAGTCAAGGCGATGTTCTAACTCTGGGAGAGAAATAAAAGCACTGTCAAGACCTTAAAATTTACAAGCAAAATATTCAATAGAAATTTTACATTAAGCTGATGTAATTTCTTTTGTTGTAAATACATGCTCATCATGTTCTCAATTATATCTCGAGGAGAGCTATAATTGAAGGACCAAGAGGAAAGTGTTTAAAATGAATAATCAACCCTGTAGACTTTTCCATAATCATGGGTTGCAATTACTCCATCAGATGGTTCCCTGAAAATTTCCTTTCTCTTCTTTTTTCTCTCCAATATCTCCCTGTACCACCCAATCCCCAAAGAACTGACTCTGTGTTCACGTTTAAATGGCATGGAGGGACAGATATTTTAATGGGGTAGAATATCACATACAAATCCAGATGAGCTGATAAAAGCACACACAGAGAAAAATAAACTGTCCGAAAATCAGAGTACTAATTATTTTCCACTTAAGGATTCATACAGGTCAGTGGTAGAGCCCCAACTGTTGATCTGAAATCTATTACTTCAAAGACTAAATGGGTGAGAGGAATGTGTGGAGGGAGGGTTGTGAGGGTATGGTGATTATCAGGGGAAGGACATCCAGTCGCATCTTTATGAAGCTGATGTTATTTATATGATACAGTAGGGTCTTTCTCACCAAACCATCCAAAATTACACTATTATTTCACATTACAGAAGCACTATATTAAATCACTTTATGTTTTCTTTCCCAGTCAACAAAAAAACTTGGTGGCAACACACACAAAATGCTGGAGGAACTCAGCAGGCCAGACAGTATCTATAGAAAAGAGTAAACAGCCGATGTTTTGGACTGAGACTCTTCATCAGGACGAGGCTGCCTTTTGTGTGTGTTGCTTTGGGTTCCCAGCATCTGCAGATTTTCTTGTGTTTGTGAAAAAACTGGTGGTTTCACTTAGCAAAGTAGTTGATATTGTTTCATCTCAAAGAGCTAGGAGTCTGACAAAGACGGATGATATTATTTACTAAGGCCAGCAAAGAGGGAAAACAAGCCAGGAAACCAAGCAAGTTGACTCACGTGAGAACTGCTGAAACAGACTTCGAGTTGCCCATCACAGCTGGTGTTGTCTGGGCATCCCAAATTCAAAAGGTAAGGAGGCATTTCATGCCACAGTGTTTACATTCAATGTGCCCATTGTATATCTTCAGCAAGAACCTCATTTGCCTTCAGAGCTGCAGATATTATAATACTAACACAAAGGTGTTTGGTTTGATCGTTAACCATTTTACATTTATTCTCACTGGGAAGAGTTGAATTTGATCTCTAAGAATCAAACTGAATTTCACTTGGGCCGAACATATTTAAACTGTCCAGCTGCTTGGATTTCAACAACCATCCCTCACAATATACTTGTGAGTAGCTAGTACCAGATTTAAAAAAACACTGCAAGCACTGATCGAAGGCAGTCTCTACTACTTCAGCAGCAGATGTATCATGGCTGGGGCTAGTGGGGGAGGGGGGAGAGGAGAGGTTATTTATCCCCAGGCAGCTACAAAGCTCCCTGGGCACATTCTAAACAAAGCAAACGGAAGACACAGGATCAAGGACAAGGAGTGGAGGCAGTTACAAAGTTTGTGGCAAAGAGCAGTACTGAGAATATTTAAGAAGGCAGAATGCAGTTATCCAGTCTTCCTATTTGTTCTTCACTACATGGCTGCATCTAGTTATAAAACTGCAGGTAGTATAATACAAGTCCTTTTCATTCACCATTCTTCCCTCCTGTAAACCTCCTCTAGTATCTGGCCAAGAAGTCCCAGAGGCCTGGGCGAGCCAATCAGAAAGGCAGCCAAAGGGAAGGTTTAAAAAAAATCAAAAGAGAAAACTGCAAGTGCTGGAAATCGGAGATGAAAACTGGAAATTGTAGAGATATTTAGTAGAACATGGAGAATGGAAATCAGAAAATGTTTCAGGTTAATGGCCTGATGAAAGATCAACAGGTAATTAACAAGAAACAGCAGCACAGCTTTAGGACAAGTTTTTTTCTCTATTTAACTGATCTCCTGCCTTGGTGCCATTTTGCAGCACTATCCCTATATTACTTGATTCCTTTAGTACCCAGGAATCTATTGATCTGTGATTTGAATGAACAGTGCCATTGAGCCTCTATATTCCAAAAGGTCATCTCCTGGGTAAGGAAACTTTTCCTCATCTCTGTCCTAAATTGCATTCAGAATCTGTGCTCTTTGGTCCTGGACTCTCCTCAGCCAGAGGAAACATACTCCCAAGTCAAGCTCTTCTAAGACTTCTGTGTATATTTATTAGATTGCCTCCCTTCCTTTCTAAACTTGAGAGAAGAAAGTTCCAAAATTGTATACAACAGTCCAAGTGTTGTCTCGCCAAGGCCCTATACAATTCCATTAACGCACTTTATTAAAATCCTCTCATAATACCAGTCATTAAAAAAAAATTAGTGTGTTGGCCTTTAGTGATTTGTGCACTAGTACATCTAGGTCCTTTGAAAATACAAATACACATGACCCAAATCTCTCACCATTTAACAAATACTCTACTTTCTGTTCAATGCATCAAAGTGGATGATCTCACATTATATTCATGTACTTAATATCACCTTGAAGCTTTTGTTTTTAAAAACATCTTCCTCAATTCTTGCAATTTCATCTAATGTATTACTATCAATAAACTTGGATATAGGACTTTGATAAATATAGAGTGAAAACTGATACCAAACCACCCATCATTCTGGCACCCAATAGCCTCAGTTTTTTACTTTTTCCTTTTTGACCAATGACTAATTCACTATCAATGTTATTTCAATGTTATATCAATCTTATTTCCAATTCCACATGTTGTTATGCTGCTAATCAATCTCCTTAACAAGACCTTATCAAATGCTTTATTTATTTATCTTTCTTGAGCTGAAGATAACCCAACCTTTCATTAACTGGCACCTCAGATAGCCATGTTTTGTGTATTGCTGAAATCACCTAAAGACAGGATCTATACTTGGAGAATTATCTGTGATGAATTGCCTACGGTCAGAGCATGTAGAAAGGCTATCCCAGATGCTAGATCCATGGACGCCAACCAACTCCCACCAGCGTGATTAAAAATCAACTACCAATAATTCACAATTGCTTTAAATGGTGCTATAAATTGACTTTCCTGCAAAACACTGCACTTCAGAAAATCACATGAAGATCTGCAAGCTAAGCAATTGCACACCTAAGCTATGTCAGTTAGCTTCCACTTTGCCAAAATTGACATTTTAAACCTTAATCTTTCAGAACCTCAACTTAGTGTAACTGAAATACAAGATAAAATTATCTAGTTTAGTAACTAGCACTGATTCTTAGAGTCCAATAATTAGCATTTCATCATTCTATGCCAGACAAAAGCAAATGTTTCCAGATGCGTCCAGACGCAGTGACAGAATATAAAATATTATTGGAAGCCTTCACCATGACCCACAAAGGTGGTCCATTACTACTGATATAATTTACACAGCAAGACTCGAGCAAAATACCTCTGCTGCAATGCCCTCTATTCAGTTTCTCATTTCAGTTTTGTGTTAAAAGTTGTTCCTTTCTCTAGGCTGTACTGATAAGGTTCAGACTTCATTCCACGGAATGTATAAGTTTGAGGGGCGATTTGACAGAGGAATACAACATTTTGAGAGGTATAGATAGGATAAATGCAAGCAGGTGTTTTCCACTGAGGTTGGGCGAGGCTAGAATAAGAGGTTATGGTTTAAGGGTAAAAGGTAAACTGTTTCAGGAGAACATGAAAGGGAACTTCTTCGCTCAGAAGGTGATGAGAGTGTGGAACGAGCTGCCAGCACAATAGGTGGATGCCAGTTCAATTTCAACATTGAAGAGAAATTTGGATAGGTACATGGATGAGAGGGGTATGGAGGGATACGAGCTGGGTGCAGGTCGATGGGGCTAGGCAGATAAATAGTTCAGCATGGAATAAATGAACTGAAGGGCCAGTTTCTGGGTATTTTTCTAAGAGCTATTTCTCCAAGTGCTGGAGAAGGAGCAGTGCAAGGGGAACAGCTCCATACTGTGCAAGCCTAACAGGCAAATTGCATCGGAGAACAAATGGTAATTCATGTACAGAAGTCCCTAGTTGTCTTCCCAAACCCTCTGGAAGTGACAAGGGAATTATTGTTACACAACACTCATGAAAACCACCCAACACCGAATAATATGCAGAATTCTGATTTAAAAAATATGTATTGTTTGCAAATTTGTTACAATTATAGAAAAAAGCAATTTATCTACCAATTCATTAAATACAATTTAAAACTTTGGAGGAACAATCTTTGCAATTATTTTATTTTACAAATCATGCATTCATTTACTAACCTGCACCCAACAAAAGACCAGAGTCATTACGTGACAGTATCTTTGGACTAAATGGAACTTCAAGAGGCTTCTTTTCTTCATCAGTTACTTCTTTCACATCTTCACTGACTGTACTTATATTCACTGCGGGAGTTCTTGAGAACCTTGCAAACAATATTCCACCAATACCTTTTCCTATATGTGCAGCTCCTAAAAGTAGTACATAAAGTAAAAATTAGTTCTTGATGGCCGTTGTCTTAATGTCTGAAAGAGGCTTTAAGACACTTTGCGCATCCTTTTTAAACAGGAAATAGTAACATTTGCATAATATGTAGCTGTTTGAATTGAAGGAGGGATTTGGGGTTATATAGATTTTAAGACCTCAAACTTTTGGTGGTGGGGAGGGTGCGTGTGTGTGTGTGTGCTTGTGTGAGAGAGCGCGACCATGCACTTCGATATAGAATGTAAGAAATTGAAAAGTTTTTGGTGTTTCTTTGCAACTGCAATGCAAAATCATATTTTCTAAGTTTTACTTAGAAAGCAGTGAGTGCCTTCTGAAAAACACTCTAATCAGCAAGTTTCACTGCTGCTTTGCACATTTATTTGAATGTTGTTAAAAAAATTTGCAAATACATTACTGGAGGTTAACATACAGGTATACTGAACAACTGCAAGGCAAAGGACACACTGGTCTTTACTGCAAGATGATATGAGAACAATAATAAAGACCTCTAGCTCCAATGTTTTGGGGCCCGCTGATACTGTGTGTATTATTGTATAGTGGACTGTTATCCCTACCTAAGGAAGTATATACTTCCAGTAGAGGGATGAAAAAAAAGGTTCACCAGTTTGGATCTCAGGATTTTGGAGATGGGCAGGAATAATATTGGTTACATAGGGAGAAATTGAGTAGACTAAGTTTATTTCTCTCTCCCTCAATAGGAGAATGAGAGGTGGTCTCATTGAAAGGACAGGGGATATGCAGGAATGCCCTTTTCCTTCAGCATCCACAACAGGATCCTCAGACTCATGAACAGTTACTTCCCCTATGTCATCAAGGTTGATCAACATGCCCAGCCCACCAATCCCCATAGCTAGTGTTGGTTATGTACATATAATCAGTCTGTGCATAAAACAGTTACTTGCACATTGTGTTTTATAGGATCGCTTTCGTACTTATTGTGTTTCTTATGCTTAGTGGGATTTTTTTTTAAATGCTGTATTAGAACTGGAGTAATAACCATTTCACCCTCCTTTACACTAAAGAATGACAATAAAGAATCTTGAATCTTAGAAAGATCAAGTTTTCTTTTACAACACAAACATTCAAATGGATATGTAAAGCAGCAGTAAAACTTGCTGATTTAGAGCATTTTCCAGAGGACACTCACTGTCTTTACTAGTTGGTAAAAACTAGGAAAATATTGATTTTGGATTGCAGTTGTAAAGATATTCATCTGCAATTTATCCACAGAAAATAAGTAGGCTCTTGATGAAGTTTCCTCTCCAAGTAGCACAATCAATCTATTTCAAAATTCTAATAAAACAATATTTTGATTTACTGCTATTTAAAATCATACAAGATCATTCAGAATAATCACACTACGGTACTTGTGTTTCTGGTTTCATTCTGCGGAACAGAATTCAGTCAGCAATCAATACTGCCACCTTGTGGTTCAAAAGTAGGATCACTTAAAAAGGGCTTCAAAAGTTAAGGAGTGCATAAAATTTGAAAAACAATACTTCTCTCCCTAACCTCTGCCCTACAACCTTATCTGAACTCCCAGCCCCACCCCTCCATTACTATTTTACTATTGAGTGGTTATTCCTTTACCCAGCTAATCATCCAACATTTGTAAAATATTCCTTCTGAAACTACCTCTAATAGCTCACTGGGCCCCCAAACATTCAAGAACTCTCCTCAGAAGTTTCAAATGGTGCCTGCAATTAATTGTCAAAATTCTGCAACTTAGCACATCCTAACTACCTGAGGTTTTGTATGAGGCAGACACACAAATATCATGCAGTAGCATCACCAGACCAAGGCCACTGACTTTAACATGTAACAGAATGGTAAATGCAGCAAAACTTGTGGCTCATTTATTTATAAAAATTAGATGCAAACAATTTGTCAAACAGATTAAAGCAGCCAATCTTCATAAAAAGCACAATGCCGTTTCAAGCTAACATATAAAGTTCCTGGTTTGAATTTTTCAAGTCTTATCAGAGGCTTCACCTCTTTAGGAAGAGTAAAGCTATTCACTTAATTTTAGTTATAGTGATTGCGGATGATGCCTCTAATACCTTATGAGTTGGAATCTCTAGCAATCAATTAACCTGATATTCAAAGTTTTTCCACCAAAAGCACTACCGACTTGCTTGGCTAACTGCAAATCCTAACTTTATCCAGGTCAAAGCAATCTATCTGATCAGCAGTCCATTCACATTTCTAAACACTTATTCCTTTCACTATTAGTGCATCATGTTTATAAGGAGCATCATCTAACAAAAGGCCTTGCAGTTACTCACCTAGGAAGTTATGACCAGCACACCCAACAAACTTGCCACCTTTATCACAAGGACGACACAGGAAACAGGCATGTACAGTACTGTGCAAAAGTCTTAGGCACATGCATATGGCTAAGGTGCCTAACACTTGCACGGTACTGTGTTTGTCAATGTGAAGCGGAGAGCGAGTTTATAAATCTGGTGGGAGCCAAGGATGTTGGGAGCAGCGAGGGTGGAGCACTGCGGGAGGGGTGTTGGACAGGTGGCAGGGAAGGAGAGCCAGAGGCAGATGTAGACACACCCAGCATTACACAAGTTCTGTCATTGGTTTTATTGAGCATTACAGAATTTCAAGATCATCCATTTTATTCCTTATGTTGTGTGCATTCAATACAACACTCTCAGTCCAGTATTTGTTGCTTTCTGCTTTAACTGCACTGTGCCTCTATTGCCCTGTAACTCATGCCTCTGTCTTTGATTAAGCCTCATCTCCTGCCTGTTCTTTCTATAACCTCTGTTGCACACTACCTTTGATTTATTTGTTTTCCCCTTCCTCAGCCCTATCACTTTGGTTCCCATCCCCCTGTCAAATTAGTTTACAATTTGACTCACTTACAATTCTAATAAACCTGCCCGCTAGGATATTGGAGCCCTTTGGGTTCAGGTGTAACCCATCCTTTTTGTACAGGTCATTACCACCCCCAGAAGAGGCCCCAATGATGCAGGAATTTGAATCCCTGCTCTCTACACCAGTCTCTCAGCCCACATTAATATGCCTGATCATGCTATTCTTGCACTCACTAGCATGTGCAAGAATAGAATGCTTATGAGCTGGCTTGTTAGAGCAGCTTGTGGTTGAGCCCATTAGTTGAAATGGCAATTCTGGTCTGGGTATTGTATAATGAACCACATATGATGAGGGAGCTTAAGGTAAAGGAACCCTTGGAAGACAGCTATTGTTATTCCTCTCCACACCTGCTGGCGCATCGGGCTGCAACCTTGCTGTTTCTTTAGCATTTTTGTCTATTTCTTACGAGGCTGAGTTGCTAGCTTGACACTCAACCTAGCATGGATGGAAAGTATGTAAGGAGCCGGTTGGATTTGAACTCGGAACCACTCGCCTCCAAGTCCGGTGCTGATGCCACTGCACCACAACCTGGATCAACACGTTAGTACCATGTGGAGGCTTGTGTGCTTCAAGAACTCCATCAGGCAATGCCAACTCAGAGCCACTGATGTTGGAATGGCTGTGGACAAAATGCCAGATGAAGATTGATCCAACCCAGCTCCTAAACAGACAGACCCATGCCTGTCCCTCCTGGGGCACACTTCATCACCATGATTGACAAAAATGAATTAAAAGTATGAAGAGAAACAATAAAGTATGTGAAACAATAAAGTAGGGAGTGATCATAATATAATAGAATTCACCTTTCAGTTGATGCAGGGGAGGGATGAAGCTAAGAGCTAGAAAGTTGATTAGCAAAAGGGATACAGAGCTGGAGAAGGGAAAGTCATGGGACGGGAGGTGAGCACCAGAGGAAGATGGAGAGCAGGCAAGGAGTTATTGTGAGAGGGGCAGAGAGAGAAAAAAAAGAGAGAAAAAAAAGGGGAAAAATAAAAAATAAGGGATGGGGTAAGAAGGGGAGGAGGAGGGGCATTAACAGAAGTTAGAGAAATCAATGTTCATGCCATTAGGTTGGAGGCTACCCAGGAAGTGAATGCTGGATCATTTCCCCAGCAATGGAAAGGAGACTAGAAGTAGCTGAATTATGGTTCTACAGGAGAATGTTAAAAAATATCATGGACTACACACACATCAAATAAAGAAGTTTTCAGAAGAGCCCAAGGAGTTAGATCACTCATATCAACAATAAGAGAAAGGCAACTCAGATTCCTAGGACACATCATGCAGAAAGATGAACTAGAAAAACTCAGACTCTCTCGAAAGATCGAGGGGAGCAAACATAGAGGAAGACCTTGGCTTATGTACATCAAAAGCCTAGCCAGGTGGCAACACATCGAGGAAATAGAAGTCATCCAAAGAACAAGGGATGGATCTGTATGGAAAACCATTTGTTACCAACATCCGCATTGGATATGGTACCTAGACAGACAGACAGAAGCCAACCAATAATATAAACGAGGATACCAAACGTTTTTTCAGATGTATCAAGAGTAAAAGAGGAAAGTGTGGATATTGGACCACTGGAAAATGACAGTGAAGAGGTAGGAACGGGGGACAACAAAATTATGGGTGTACTTCATAAGTATTTTGTGTCAGTATTCATTGTGGAAGACACTTGCCAGAAATTTGAAAGTGTCAGGGAGCAGAATTGAGTGTAGTTTCTATTACTAAGGAGAAGGTGCTTGGGAAGCTGAAAGCTCTGAAGTTAGATTAGTCACCTGGACCAGATGGACTACACACCAGGGTTCTGAAAGAGGTGGCTGAAGAGATTGTGGAGGCATTAAAAATGATCTTTGAAGAATCAGAAGATTCTGGAATGATTCTGGAGGACTGGACACTTCAAAATGTCACTCCACTTTTCAAGAAGGGAGAGAGGCAGAAGAAAGTTTAAATGACTTAGGTGGTTGGAAAGATTTTGGAGTCCATTATTAAGGATGAGGTATTGTGGTACTTAGAGCATTTGATAAAACAGGGCTGTAGTGAGCATGGCTTAGTTAAAGAAATTTTTGTCTGATAAATCAGTTGGAATTCTTTGAGGAAAATACAAGCAGGATAGACAAAGGAGAATCAGTGGATGTTGTTTACTTGGATTTTCAGAAGGTCTTAGACCAGGCACCGCACACAAGGCTACATAACAAAATAAGAACCCATGGTATTACAGGAATGATTGCAGCGTGTATAGAAGGTTTGGCTGATTGGCAGGAGGCAAAAAGTGGGAATAAAGGGAGCCTTTTCTGGTTGACTGCCAGTGACTACTAGTGTTCTACAAGGGTCTGGGTTGGGATTGATTCTTTTTAAGTTATATGTCAATGACTTGGATGATGGAACCGATAGCTTTGTTGCAAAGTTTGTAGAAGATATGAAGATAGGTGGAAGGGCAGGTGTAATGTTAACATTCATTTCAAGAGGACTAGAATATAAAAGCTGAAGCTTTACAAGGCATTGGTCAGACGACTCAGAGTACTGAGAACAGCTTTGGGCCCCTTATCTTTTGAAAGGGGTGCTGGCATTCTAGAGGGTCCAGAGGAGATTCACAAAAATTATTCCAGAAATGAAAGGGTTGACATACGAGGAGCAATTGATGGCATTGGACCAGTCATCGCTAGAGCTTTGAAGAATGAGGGGGCATCTCAATGAAACCTATCGAAAATTGAACGGCCTAGATAGAGTGGATGTGGAAAGGGTGCTTCCTATTCTGGGAGAGTTAGGACCAGAGGGGCTCAGAATAGAGGAACTTCCACTTAGAACAGAGATGAGAAGGAATTTCTTTAGCCGGAGGGCAATCTAGGGAATCCATTGCCACAGACTGCTGTGGAGGTCATGTCATTAGGTATATTTAAAGCAGAGGTTGCTAGGTTCTTGATTAGTCAGGGTATCAATTGTTTTGGGGAGAAGACAGGAGAATGGGGTTGAGAAGGATAATGGAATGGTGGAGACGACTTGATGGACTGAATGGCCTAATCCTACTCTTATGACTTGTAGTCATATGGTCTACAGACTAGGCTCTCAAGGGCAGTTCTGACTGAATAATGAATGCAGACCTCGCCAATATTGCTTACATCTTGCAAAGTTAAATAAAAATGGTGCTTGCAATAAACACCTCAAGATCAACTATGTACATTTCATCCTCTACAGTTACTTTAAACAAACATGCTTTGAATACCTTACCCATTATACTTGCTTTTCCTAGGCTGGTTATTGATTCCCCATAATGTCGGCGAGGCATAACCGGTGAGGTACTTGGACTTGGTATGGATTCCATTTCTGTATTTGAGGTAGATACCGAAGGAGCCGGTGAGGGATTCTGTGACTCTTTGGCAGGCTTGATGAAGGTTGGCTTTATGTCATCGTACTTTGTTAAGACTGGTGTGTTGTACCAATGTATCTGCAGTGGTGCAATATTACTATAATGCTTCAGGATCAGTGGTTCTAATCGATAGGCCTACAAGCAAATGAAGTTTCATCATTCATTAAATCATTTTTGTGAAGCACAATATATTGCAGAATAACTGTCTATGCATGAATAGTTAAGAAATTAAAAGGCTAAGCAGATGCTTTATCTAAGAACACAAGAAATTGAAACTGCAGGACAGTATCTGGTCCTTCGAGCCCATTCCACCTTTCATCTAGATTATGGTGGGCCTTCAATCTCAGCACCATTTTCTAGTCTTATCACTTGGTTTTCTGAACAAGCTGAAATCTACTGACCTCTATTCTGATTGAACTACATGGCCCTCTAAGGAAGTTCTCCTCACCTCATTCCTAAATTGCTTACTCTTTATTTACTAACAGTCCCTGTGATCCTAGGACTCCTCAAGTCTGTGCAAATATCCTCCCTGCATCCCTACCTATCAAGCCTTTTATCAATTTTGTAAATTTTAGTCACAGATTCATAGAGCACAGAAAGTGGTTCTTAAGCTCACCTTGTCCAAGTCTAACTATCAAATATCCATTGGCACTATGATCAACTCTCATTCTTCTAAACTCTAGAAAATAGTTTCAGTATCCCCAATCTTTCCTCACTCAGTAAATTCGCCACCCTGGAACCAAGCTAATGAATTTTTATTGCACCTTCTCTATGGCAAATAAAAAGCAGAAGAATCTGGAATTATATCTGTGAGTCATAGAGAATTGCACAAAATGTTAGAAGTACTCAGCAGCCAGGTAGCATCTGTAGAGAGAGCAACACAGTTACATTTCATATGAAAGATCCTTCTGATCACATTCTAGGAAGGATGTGAAGGTGTAAGGACAGCATCTAGAAAAGATTTACGTGAATGGTTCTTGTAATGAGGGTCTACAAAGATAGATTGCACATGCTAGGACAATTTTCTTGGAAGAAATGGATGATAAAAAATTTAATAGAAGTATATAAACTGATGAAGGATTTGAACTGTGTGGCTAGTGGGAGGCTGTGGTGGGTAGGTTGATCTATAAATCACAAGCTTTAAATAAAGAGAAGGGAATTAAGAGTGGCTTGAGAGAAAACATTTTAATGCAGTGAATATTTGGCATCTAGAATGTCCTCTGTAAATGTGGTGGTGGCAGGTTCCATTGTGGTCTTCAGGGGAAAAAAAAAATCAACGAACATGAGGTGAAGAAAAATTTGTAAAGCCATGCAGAAAAAGGCCAAGGGTTGGAAATAGAGAATTGGCATGGATACAATGGGGCCAAACGGTGTCCTTCTGAGCTATAACTATTCTATGAATCGAGGAACAAGATCCATTCATGAAAGTCAAATGTACAACTAGCAGTTCTGCACATGTTCAAGTGATTTGTTTCACCATATGGATCATTATATCTCTCTGTTCCTCTCTAAAACTCTTGTATTTAACCATTTGTCACTATCAAGATTATTGTGAAGGCCTGGCAGCATATTACTTCTTGACTAGGAAGGAGAAAGAAAAAAAGGATATCAATTTCTTGTGTTGTTCCAATAATTACATAAAATTACAATCAAAGCCAAGGCATACTATATAAATGGAATCAGAACTCACCACAGGGTCAGTTGGGTGAAATATATTGTATAACCGGCCACATATACTTTTTGGTAGAATGTGATCCTGTTGACCACTATTTTGAGGACGGAGGCCACGGAGTGCCAGGAAAACAGCTAAGGGGGATCCCATGCAGAAAAAATTTTCAACCTGCAGTAAAGATTTTCTGGATGTTATAAACAGGATCTCTCCTCGTAATGCTGAAAGAAGCCATTTTTGAATTTGCAGATGACACTGAACAATTGCCTTAGTTCCAATTGCCCACATATTATTATATTCCCATGTACATTCCCACTCACACTACTCAATTCTCTCACTGGTCGCTTATTATAGGAGGGAGTTATGGTGTACCACTGGCTTGTCTTTAGAATGCGGGTGAACATCAGACTCCCATACAGATACCAATGCAGGTGCAAATAAGCACTGCAAGTCGGAATTGAACACAGGTTGCTGGCACTGCAGGATTCATTTCCTGGAAACTGTAACTGCAAGCATTCTGGACTGAAATGAGAATACAAGTGTTTTTATTTCCTCATTATTTGAATGGCTATGTTAATGAACATATTAATGAATATATACTGAATAATACCTTGCCCAATTCAAGTGAGGCGACAATAGAAGTAGAAACTGGAGTAGAAATTGGAACCTAATTTTAAACACTTAAGATAAAATGACGGTTATTTTCAAGGACAAACCTCCTGTATCTCAAGAATCCCAGAAAATTATCCAGTCTGAAATTAGGTTAGCTGTAAAGCAGTTCTGAACCATTGATAATTATCACTGGACAACAAAGATGTTGCTTCCTGAATATCTTTAGGTGTATCTTATGAATTTTGGGCTACTGATAATGAAAATCACCATGAAATTTCCCTATTACGCATCATTTTTTAAATAAACATGTTTATTATTTCAATTCATAATTCATCAATTAAAATGTCACCTACAATGTAAATGGGAAAGTTTCCTATCTTGTTCAGGCATGTTTGGACACGCTTAGGCAGCATAGCTGCTACATGGCAGGACAGGTTTTAGTAATAATTATTGGGTTCAGGACTGTAAGGATGGAATTTACCATCACCAGGCACAAATTTCTATGAAGGATTTTGATATTTGAGACAGATGCTTCCCCTAATAACTGATGCCAAGATTAAGGAAAGCATTTTTGTTGGTCCACAAACCACACAGGTCATCAATGACAGGCAATTTAAACATTTCTAGTGGGACTGGAGAAAATCACATGGAAGGTGTTCAAGGAAGTTGCTGAAATTTTTCCTCAGCATCTACAGAGCACCAAACTACATGCAGCTGGTTGAAAGCATGCTTCAAGCATATAAAACCATGAAATGCAACATGTCACTAAAGATGCATTTTCTGAATTCGCACTTAGACTTCTTCCCTGCAAATCTTGGTGCTGTTAGTGATGAGCATGGTGAAAGATTTCACCAGGACATTGCGGTCATGGAGAAAAGATACCAGGGCAACTGGAATCCATCAATGCTGGCCAATTATCGTTGGATGCTTAAGTGAGAAGCCTCAGACACTGAGTACAAATGAAAATCATTAACAAAATATTTTTAACTTAGTTGAACTATTGCAAAGCATCAGCACCATTATGCAATTAAACACATTATATTCAATAAAAGTTAATTTGTTGTTTCTCTAAATTCCTACATGATACAAGTAGTCTGAAATTATATTTGCATTCATCTTCAAGCAGTCTATCACACACAAAAAAAATTCTGAGGAAGCAATGCTTCTGAAAAAATTTGTTGTATAGTTCAGGAAGTGCAAGTAACTAATGGGCAAGCAAAATGCCAGTTCAGCTCCATCTTATGCACACCATGTTGGACCTTCCAGGAATTTTCCTGAACCACAATCATGCCTATTCCTGTATTCTCTTAAGACAACAGTGAGTGCCAACTAGTAACTTCAACCAAGTGCAGTGAAAGAATGTAAAGCTTTAGTGACAAATAGAGAAATCATTAAAAATGATTCCAAGTTTTAATCGTGTCTGCAGCTGTTAACAGATATGGAAAATTGTCTTCATTGTGCTATAGCTATAGTGATTATTGCTTAGCTGTCCACTTTTAATTGTTTTGTGTTAAAATACTTGTTTTTGTTTTACTGTGGTGCCCAGGGAATGGAAAAAAAATACTTGCTGCAGTTAATTAAACTCAAGAATGTTTGCAGATGCAGTTTCTAGGAAATGAATCCTGAATTGTGAGTTCCTAATTAAATTTTGTTATGCCATTGTTTTCAAATTGACAAATTGTGGCAAATTGACACAGCTGGTATAGCTGCTGTCCCACAGCTCAGGCAATCTGTGTTCAATTCTAACTTGTGGTGCTGCCCGTTAGAAATTTGCTTATTTACATCTGCATCAATTTCTCAATGGGGGTCTGTTTTTCACCCATGTCCCAGAGACATGCAATTTATTACAACAGCCTTAAGCTCAAATCAGCAAAACTAATAAATGATTGAAGTCATTTTTGCAGTCTTAACACAAACCATCAACAAGCTAACAATGGTATGGTGAGATTTTATACCAGTCACCAAAATATAGCCGTGCTTAACTTTAAAAAAAAAGAGTTGACAAAAAACATGCCAGCTCACAGAGTCTGTTCTTCAAACTATAAATCACTAGACTCACCTTAAATTTCAAGGCAGGTAACTTGAGTGGTGCTGAAGCTTTCACTTGCAGTAATTTGTGCTCTAATTGTTTTAATCTGTGAAATTATATTTAAATATCAATGGATGCCCAAATAGAAATGCACTGCAAATATTTATGCTTTGTTATTAAATCAAACTCCCTAGAAGTTCTTCAAATTGTTCTTTGCTGTCAACAGATATCAATAAAATATGGCTACAGTGGCAGCTGTATCCATTTCTTAGAAATATATTCAGGTTCATAACAAATGTGGTATAATAATTATTGTATTTAAACAGTTAAGCATATATACAAACCTATAGACCCCTTTCCTAATCTTCCTGACATCATACATGCAAAATCATATCACATTAGTGGCAAGATGTTGCAAAAATTGCTCACACAGCAAACTCATTTTGTCACTGTAAAGTACATATAATTTTCTCAGTGTGTTTAACTTTATGTCATAATACATTTCCTAGAAGCTGTTCCATTACCCATGTTAAGCTGTCTGGTTCATGGTCAACTGATTTACATTTTCTTGCTCTTTGAATTAAAGCATTACAGTGACAAATTACCAATCTTTTGATGTAATTTTCCTATGCAAGGAAATGTGGAAGTCTTGCTCCAATTCTCTTATTATCTCCCCAAATAATCTTAACATTCATTCTATCAGAGTCCTGTGGTTCTTCTGTTAACATTTTAAACCTGCTTCCTAAACTATAACTATCCCAATTTATTTGCCATCTTCCCCTGTTAAATTCTACCACTCTAATGAAAAACAGAGTTATAAACTCATTTTGTATCTCCGTCATTCCTGCAACCTTCATGAAAAGATTCCTTGTCTCCAGTTGGCCCTTCTTAAATACTAATTATTTTGGTTTTGTAAATAATATATTCTTTGAGGTTCCTATTTCAGGAGAATCTGGAAAATCAATTATATTCTCTCTTCTGAGACAGATGGTTCAAGTCCTAGTCCAGAGGTTTGTGCACAAAATCTAGACTGACACCAGTGCATCACTAAGTGAATGCTATCCACTGATGACCTCTCCATTGAGGCAAAATGTGTAAAGAATCAAAGGTCATCTCTAGTAAACTTAAATTCCCATCACTGTATTTCAAGCATAAACATGAGGAAATCTGCAGATGCTGGAAATTTAAGCAACACATACAAAATGCTGGTGGAAATCAGCAGGCCAGGCAGCATCTATAGGAAGTAGTACAGTCAACGTTTCAGGTCGAGACCCTTCGTCAGGACGAAGGGTCGAAACGTCAACTGTACTTCCTATTGATGCTGCCTAGCTTGCTGCGTTCCCCACCAGCATTTTGTGTGTGTTGACTGTATTTCAAGCACTGGTCTATTCACGGCTAACATTTTTTGCAGGAACCACTTCCCAAAGTTCCCAAAGATCTTCCCAAAGATCAAAGTTCAGCGTAAAATTATTATCAAAGTGCCTATGTACCAAATACTATCTTGAGATTCATTTTCTTGTATGCATTTACAGGAAAAAAGATACTACAAAAAAATAGACATAAACAGAAAACTGACAAACAACCAATGTGCAGAAGATAAACTGCAAAAACAAATACTGAGAACAGGAGTTGTAAAGAGTCTTTGAAAGTGAGTCTGTAGGTCATAAAATCAGTTCAGAGTTGTGGTAAGTGAAGTTACCCACAGCATTTCTGGAGCCTGATGCTTGAAGGGTTTTAACTGTTTGAGATCCTGGTATTTTGAGATCTAAGACTTCCGTAACTCCTGCCAGATCAGACAGTGAGAAGAAAGCACAGCCCAGATGGTGGGGGCCTTTGCTGATGGATGCTATAGCACTGTACAGTGTTCCATATAAACGTACTCAACCATAGAGAGGGCTTTGCTTGTGATGGACTGGGCTGTATCTACTTTTTCTATATCTGGGTGTTTCCATGCCAGACCATGATGCAACCAGTTAATGCACCCTCCACTATACATCTACAGAGGTTTGTCAGTTTTTGGTGACTACCAAATCTACAAAACTTCTAAGAAAATAGAGGCTTTGTCGTGTCTTCTTAGTGATGATCCTTATTTGCTAGACTTAGGACAGGTCCTCCAATATGTTAACAGCAAATAATTTAAAGCCACTGGTCCTTTGCACCTGCAATCTCCTAATGAGGACTGGCTCATGGACTTCCAACTTTTTTCCACATGTAGTTGATAATCAGCTCTTTGATTTTGCTGACATTGAGTGAGAGGATGTTGTTGTGACACCACTCAAAAGATGAGCTGAGCATTTACTTTATTGCTGTTTATGTCATATTTTCATCAATGCGATGGCAACTACAATGCTAAAAGACTTCAGTTGTTGGCAAGACCTTTGGGACATCCAGGCTTTATTAAGTTCTCTTCTTCTTTTGTTGTTTGGCAGAAAAATAATCTGCTGATTTAGTAACTTCCAGACTGATGCCAATAATGAAAGCAAACAGCAGAGTTGTCAAGATCATGCAGGTTACCTTAAACGTATCAAATTAGCAAAATCCTAAATTGTACTGTCACAATTTTTCAAAGTATTTACATTCTTTGGAAAACATTGCCATCAGTTTTGTGCTATATAATTTATGATCACTTTTCCTTGGCTTTACTTGGTAAAAAGCAAAACACCGTATTTAATAAACAATAAAAAATAATTGTTCCTGCAATTGAGAGAAGCACATAAAGATCTTCTCAAAAGCAAATTTGTACCTTTTTTTTGTACTCTGATCATCTCATGTGCATCTAGGCTAAGCAAACATGAGAAAACACATTTTCCAACTGCATTATCCAATATAAACCATATTCAAAGCCATTAGTGCCAGTGATTTTTACTTTAATTAGTAATATAACATTTGCCAATCTAGAATGTCAATATACCTAACATTGATAAATCATAACTTTTCTACAATTCTAGCCTTCAATGATTTAGAAGTCCTCACCGTTGCTTAGTCTTGAGAATATCATCCAAAAGTT
This sequence comes from Hypanus sabinus, assembly GCF_030144855.1. NCBI lineage: Eukaryota > Metazoa > Chordata > Chondrichthyes > Myliobatiformes > Dasyatidae > Hypanus > Hypanus sabinus. Next base: position 160,044,452 of record NC_082707.1, on the reverse strand, counting down.
CACGTTCCTCAAAACTCATGGAATTTTCTGCTCTCTCTTCTTCCTCTTGGACCATTTTATCATAAAACCTCACTGGATACCATCCAGTCATAATATCATAAGTGATAACACAACCTAAAGAGTGGGCTACTATTGAGACTTTCCCACCTTGGACTTCAAAATCTGGGTTTCGAGAACAAAACAGCTCATATAATCGATTTAGCTCCTGCTGTAGACCTTTTACAATCTGGTAGGGGACAAAAAACATAAATGATCTGTTGACTCTTCATTAATCACACTTTGTGCAAATTGAGAAATACAATGAGACCCACATTATCAACATTCATTTAATTCTATATTAGTGTAAATACAATAACTCCGAAAGATATGCTGCTGTTCATCAATTCTAGATGTAGTATATGTTAAAAAGGCATGCAGTATTTAATTTAATACGGAATTATAACTGGATCTGAAAATGAAAATGATATTCCTAATCCTATAGATGTCCTATACAAATTTAAAAATATATTATAGTTCAATAATAGGTTGGGTGGTACAACTCACCTTGTAATAGCATTGGAGAGGGATAGGAACGGACAAGTTAGGAAAGCGTTTAATTGGAGTAAAGGGAAATATGAGGCTATCAGGCAGGAACTTGGAAGCATAAATTGGGAACAGTCGTTCTCAGGGAAATATACAGTAGAAATGTGGCAAATGTTCAGGGGATATTTGTGTGGAGTTCTGCATAGGTATGTTCCAATGAGACGGAAAGGATTGTAGGGTACAGGAACCGTGGTGTACAAAAGCTGTTGAAAATCTAGTCAATAGAAGGTCACAAGAGGCTCAAAAAAACTAGGTAACGATAGAGATCTACAAGATTATAAGGCTAGCAGGAAGGAGCTTAAGAATGAAATTAGGAGAGCCAGAAGGAGCCATGAGAAGGCCTTGGCAGGCAGGATTAAGGAAAACCACAAAGACATTCTATAAGTATGTGAACAGCAAGAGATTAAAACATAAGAGAATAGGACCAAACAAGTGTGACAGTGGAAAGGTGTGTATGGAACCGGTGGAGATACTTAATGAATACTTTGCTTCAGTATTCACTACAGAAAAGGATCTTGGCGATTGTAGTGATGACTTACAGCAGATTGAAAAGCATATAGATATTAAGAAAGGATGTGCTGGAGCTTTTGGAAACCATTAAGTTGGATAAATCACTGGGACCAGATTAGATGCACCCCAGCCTACTGTGGGAGGTGAGGGAGGAGATTACAGAGCCTCTGGCGATGATCTTTGCATCATCAATGGGGTTGGGTGAGGTTTTAGAGGATTGGAGGGTTGTGGATGTTGTTCCCTTATTCAAGAAAGGGAATAGAAATAGCCCAGGGAATTATAGACCAGTGAGACTTACTTCAGTGGTTGGTAAGTTGATGGAAAAAAACCGAGAAGCAGGATTTATGAACATTTGGAGATGCATAATATGATTAGGAATAGCATGGCTTTGTGAAAGGCAGGTCATGCTTTACAAGCCTGATTGAATTTTTTGAGGATGTGACTAAACATGTTGATGAAGGTAGAGCAGTAGATGTAGTGTCTATGGATTTCAGCAAAGCATTTGACAAGGTACCCCATGCAAGGCTTATTGAGAAAGTAGGGAGGCATGGGATCCAAGGGGACATTGCTTTGTGGATCCAGAATTGGCTTGCTCACAGAAAGCAAAGAGTGGTTGTTTACAGGTCATATTCTATATGGAGGTCAGTGACCAATGATGTGCCCTAGGGATCTGTTCTGGGACTCCTTCTCTTCGTGATATTTGTAAATAACCTGGATGAGGAAGTGAAGGGATGGGTTAGTAAATTTTCTGATGGCACAAAGGTTGAGGGTGTTGTGGATAGTATGGAGGGCTCTCAGAAGTTACAGCCGGACATCAATAGGATGCAAAACTAGGCTGAGAAGTGGCAGATGGAGTTCAACCCAGGTAAATGTGAGGTGGTTCATTTTGGTAGGTCAAATATGATGGCAGAATATGGCATTAATAGTAAGACTCTCAGCAGTGTGGAGGATCAGAGGGATCTTGGGGTCGGAGTCCATAGGACACTCAAAGCTACTGCACAGGTTGACTCTGGTTAAGAATATAAGGTGCATTGGCCTTCATCAACTGTGGGATTAAGTTTAGGAGTTGAGAGGTAATGTTGCAGCTATATAGGACCCTGGTCAGATCCCACTTAGAGTACCGTGCTCAGTTCTGGTCACCTCACTACAGGAAGGACGTGGAAAATAGAAAGGGTACAGAGGAGATTTACAAGAATGTTGCCTGGATTTGGCAGCATGCCTTATGAGAATAGGTTGAGTGAACTTGGCCTTTTCTCCTTGGAGCGACGGAGGATGAGAGGTGACCTGACAGAGGTGTATAAAATGATGAGAGGCATTGATCGTGTGGATAGTCAGAGACTTTTTCCCAGGGCTGAAATGCTTTACATGAGAGGGCACAGTTTTAAGGTGCTTGGAAGTAGGTACAGAGGAGTTGTGTTGTGTTTTTTTTTAAAAACGCAGAGAGTGGTGAGTGTGTGGAATGGGCTGCCGGCAACTGTGGTGGACGCAGATACGATAGGGTCTTTTCAGAGACTCCTGAATAGGTATGTGGAGCTTAGAAAAATAGAGGGCTACGGGTAACCCTAGGCAATTTCTAAAGTAAGTACATGTTCGGCACAGCATTGTGGGCCACCTGTATTGTGCTGTAGGTTTTCTATGTTTCTAACTCGTAGAACTGGTGCCTTGCAAAGCCAGAGACTGGAATTAAATTAAGACCATGTGTGGAGTTTGCATGGTTTCCTTGTGACCACCTGCTCCAGTTTTCTAACGCACCCAAAGTCATGACGGCTAGCAAGTTAATTGGTTATTGTAATTGCCCCTAGTGTGTAGGTGAGTGGCTCATTGTTGGCAAGGACAGTGAGTCAAAGGGCCCATTTCCACACTGTATATCTCTATGACCAATATTAGTTAACTGTTTATCAACTGGAACCAACACAACAGCATATTTTTGTGCACTTAACGGCTGACTCAAATTACATCAATAAGCAGATTTAAGATACAGCCTAATAGCTAGCTGCTGTTCAGACAGAGCTCAAATAGTTATCCTCAGAGTTAACAGATCTCAAAATTCTGAATATTATTGTCCTCTAGCTAATGTGTTTTAATAAGCTTAATTCAGTCCATTAAATGACGACTACAAGCAAAATAGGTTTGTTTTAGCAACTGATGTTAGAGAAATTTAAATACACATGCTGTCTCGTTCTTGGGCGCTACAAGAATGAAGAATTGTATGGCATTAACAATTTAAAGTTGAGGATTACTGACAGCATAGAAAGCAAACAGACTCAAATCCAACCCAAATCCTATTAACTTCCTAATCAACAGGTCTTATCCCTACTTATATCCTTGCACAATGAAACTTTAATTCCATCCATCTTTTCATGTGTGCAGGTTGTCTCAATACATCAAAACTGACTTAAAACTTCAGTCACTATACTTGAATTCTGTTATTATAGCTGTAAAACATCTATCTTCCAACCTGAACAACAGCAGTTTCCATTGTTTTTTAATGCTCACTCTACACTCCCTGCCCCCCCCCCCCAGAGTTTCAAAGGATTCAAAGAACACTTATAATTATTAAGGCCAATATTATAAATATACACAAATGCATGCAAGCTAAACTAACATAATTGATTTATTTGATGTCAAGGTGCAGTTATTTTTCAAAGGTATTTTTAACATTCAAGTTGTATTGCCAGAAAAGCAAAGATATTTAATTTAAAAGTCCCAAACATATTTTGATCACTGCTTTTATATAGGTTAGGTGTCATTGCTGTGAGATAAGGCTGTGCTTGGTTTGGAACTGGACCCCCCCCCCCCCCCATATACACACACACTTACTCACTTACATATACTTACTCACTCAGACATGCTCAAAGTCTAAGTAAAATTTATTATCAGAATACATTCATGTCACCACAGACAACCCTGAAATTTTTTTCTCTGTGGGCAGTCTTAGCAAATCTATAGAACAGTAACTGTAAGCATCAGGAACTGTTAACTGTAAACGTGCAAATGCAGATGTAAATAAATAGCAATAAATAACGAGCATGAAATAACAACATAAGAGTCCTTAAATGAATGTAGCTATCCCCTTTTGTTCAAGGGGCTAATGGTTGAGAGGTAGTAACAGTTCTTGAATCTGGTGGTGCAAGTCTTGAGGCACCTGGACCTTCTACCTGATGGCAGCAGTCAGAAAAGAGCATGGCCTGGGTGGTGAGGATCTTTGATGATTGATGCTGCTTTTCTTCAGCACCATTTCATGTAGATGTGCTCAATAGTTGGGAAAGTTTTACCTGTGATATACTGGGCCAAACTCACTACCTTGGGTAGGATTTACCATTCAAAGTCACTGGTGTCCCATACCAGGCTGTAATGCAGCCAGTCAGCACACTTTCCACCACACAGCTATAGAAATTTGCCAAGGTTTTCAATGACATGCCAAACCTCCGCAGACTCCTGAAGAAGTCGAGGTGCTGTCGTGATTTCTTTGCAATTATATTCATATGATGGGTCCAGGACAGGTCCTCTGAGATATTGACACCCAGGAATTTAAAGTTACTGACCCTCTTCACCTCTGATGATTATTGGCTCATGGGCCCCTGGTTTCCCTCTCCTGAAGTCTACAAGTCTTGGTCTTATTGACACTAAGTGAGAGGTGGTTGTTATTACACCACTCAGCCAAATTTTCAATCTCTCTCCTATATGTTGATTCCTCACCCCTTTTGATACAACCCACAACAGTGGTGTCAGTAAACTTGTATATGGTGTTGGAACTGCAGTTAGCCACTGATTCATTGGTGTAAAGCGAGTAGAGCAGGGGGCTAAGTACGCATCCCTGTGGGGCTCCTGTGCTGATGGAGATTGTGGAGGAGATGTTTTTGCTAATCTGAACTGACTGGAGTCTACAGGTGAGGAAATCCAGAATCCAGTTTCACAAAGGGGTATTGAGGCACAGATCTTGGAGCTTACTGATTAGTTTTGAGGGGATACTGGTGTTAAATGCCAAGCTGTAATCGATAAAGAACATCCTGATATATGCAGCTTTGCTGTCCAGATGTTCCCGAGTTGTGTGAAGAACCAATGAAATGGCATCTGTTGTAGACCTGTTGTTTTGGTAGGCAAATTGGAGCGGATCCAAGTCACCATTCGGATAGGAGCTGATATGTTTCAGCACCAACCTCTCAAAATACTTCATCAATGTGTATGTAAGTGAGACTGGGTGAAAGTCATTTAGAGAAGTTAGCACAGTCCTCTTGGGCACTGGTCCGATTGAATCCAGCTTGAAGCAGGTGGTTACCACATATTGCCGGAGCAAGAGAAGATATCTGTGAACACATCAGCCAGTTGGTCAGCACAGGTCTTCAGTACTCGGCCAGGTACTCCATCCAGACTGGATGCTTTCCCTGGATACACCATCTTGAAGGCAGCCCACACATTATCTTCAGATACTGAGACCAAAGGATCATCAGGGAGACATGGAGATGTGTGATGGTTCCTCCCTGTTCTGGTGATCCAAGTGAGCATAGAAGGTATTGAGCTCATCTAGAAGCGAAGCTCTGCTGTCCCCTATGTTGCAAGATTTAGCTTTGTATCAGGTTATGTCATTCAAACCCTGCTGTCGAGCATCTCTCATTGATTCCAGTCTAGTCTGGAATCTCCACTTTGCAGCTCTTGTAGCATTCTTGTTCTCCAGACTTGACTGCCTCCGATCTGGCTCTCAGCAGGTTTCAGATTTCATTGTTCATCCAGAGCTTCTGACTGGAGAAACACTGAATGATTTTGTGGAACACACTCATCCACAGCTGTTTTAATAAAGTCTGTAACCACCCTGGTGTAGTCATTCAGGTCCTCAGATGAGTTTTGAACAAGGCCCAGGTCAACTGACTCAATGCAATCTTGTATCTATTCCTCAGCCTCCCATGACCACCTCTTGGTTATCCTCATCTCTGGAGCCTTGCTCTTTAGGTTCTGTCTGTATGCAGATAGGAGTACAGCCAAATTATGTGACTTGCCAAAATGGACCTGTATTTCCCACCAGAGCTCCAGCCTTATACCCTCCAAGCCTCATACAACACAAAAGTAGCACTGTCCATATAGTCTCATTGATCCGGCTTGCTCTTCCTTCAGTAAACTTGCTTCTCCACCCCCCCCCCCCATTACAATTGTGACACCTTTGATACTTTAACAGCTTCCAATTTCTTGGTCCCAACTTGGCTCATCCTTACCATGGAATTACAATCCCTCTACAGTTCCATCCCACTCCACAATGCTCCCAGGGCTCTTTGCTTCTTCCTTGGTGAAGTCCAACTGGATTGCCTCTACCAACATATCTGGCTGAACTCTTTCTCACAATGAGCAACTTCGACTTCAGTTCTATTTACATGAAAAGTGTAGCCTGAGGAACTCACATGAGCTCAACTTATGTTCATTTATTTGTAGGAAATATGAAACAATCTTCATTTTGGTCCAAATTGATTGTTGTCCTTTTGCTGCTTCCTGTATTGGTACAGCCCTCATGTTTGCTCTCAGTAAGAACACTATTCCATTCTCTCACTTCCTTAGTCTCTGCTCTAATAATGTCACTTACCCTCCTTTTCCCTCAACTATGGCTTCCCCACTGCCATTTTTCACAGAGATTTCCACTATAACTGAAGTATTTCCCACACATATGTTCTCATCCTTTCTGCTCTCCGCTTGGTCAGAGCACAGGGGACAGCTGCTCTGTTCCTCATTTTTCACCATATTTAATAGAATATTCTTCACAGTTTCTGCCATCTTCAATGCGATTCCACTACCAGACATCCTCCCGTCCGCTCAAAGCAACACTCTGAAAAAAACTGTTCACTTTGTGACTTCCTGTTCTAATACTAGCTGCTCTTCTACCACCATCTTACCAGATGGTCTTTTCAGATGAAAGAATAATGAATAGCACTTTTTCCAATTAATGTAGATCAACAACGGAGAAACCAAATGCTGATTGGGTAATGGTTTTATGGAGAACCCATGGTCAGTTTGTAGGGGTTATCCTGATCTTCCAGCTGCCTTTTACTTTAATTGTCCATCTCCTTTTCAGATGCTGGTCGCTGATGTATCAGTCAAATGCGATGAATGCTGACCAACTTTAAGCTGCTTGAGTAATCAATCACGTTAAAGAGAGCAATTAGAAATGGGAAAAAGTGTAATATTTTCTTTTAAAACACTTAATGAAGCACTGAAATTAAAACTGAAACATTGAGCAGATAATGAAATATCAATCATAAAAATACCTTTTATTAAATGTGAGGGAATTACAATCCCATATTAAAAAGGATAGTACTAATTGAATGCAGATTTGTTCAGTATGTCTTAGTGTTTCTCTGGTAAGGCAGCCTCTTTAGCATGGAGGATGATCTACTTTCACTCCAATTTTGTAGGTTCTTAAGTACTGATGTGGCCAATGTTGGAATAGCAGATTCCTCTACACATGGGACAGATGGTGCCTAACAGGGTACATAAGTGGGGTAGGTTGTTAGGTGAGCACAGAAGGATGCTGTTTATGATGGACTTTTGTACGCTCCCGACGAACGGGATCAGTTTATCAGACCATTCTGAAAGCTTCTTCTTCACTATGTGAGATTATGGAGCCATGTATTCACATGAGTAAGAGGAGGCTTTGAGCACATTCATGAATCTTGGAATAGAGTCTATCTCAGGAATCTATCATTGGGCAATTGAGTGACATGGCCCACTAAGCTAACATTATATTGTAGATGGGAGCCCAAGGAAGTACAGTGATGTCAGTTCACTCATCTTCAGTGAAGTTATAGGATTTCCCGGAGACAGAGTTGACAGTATCCTTCAAGTGTCTTGAGGTCTCATTTGGACCTCATGTAATGTACAAATAGCCAACCTATAGAAGAGTTCATCATTAGAATCTTCTCTGAACAGCATCCAATTTAATACATCCTTCTTCAAAACAGGAAAGCAAAACTCTTTGCTGTATACCACCTGCAGTGTCAAAACCCCTTACAGTGCAGCAGGATTTCCCCAATTTATCTTTTTACACCACCCGTTCCTTCAAAATATATTCCAACATTCTATCTGGCTTTGCATGTATCTGTCAAATTCACACCCTAAATTTGTTCAGTGTGCAAGGACACACAGGTTGTTTTGTGCAATCGCATTCTGAAGCTTCAGCAAAATTCAACTTCAGCAAAATTTTGCAAGTGAATAAGCTTGCTCTTCCACATACTACAGCCCATCTACCTTGTCAATATCTTTAATTCATGCTAATTCTACAAATTTCCTTTGATTCTTTTGCATAGGGCCATGAAACAACAAGATACATTTAAGTGGCTAAATCACTGGCAATCACCCTGACTTTCACTATACAATTTGGCACTGTAAACATCAATGATTTTGTCTGGTTTATGAATGAAAAATTTGGACCATATATTTTGAATGTTTTAGAGGTCTAGTCATCTACAGCAGAAAAGATTGTATCATTCAGATTTCACATTTGAAAAGAAACTATTTCCACTGAAAGAAGTACAATTATAAAACTTGCATGTCTGATCCATTACTTCTAGAATAATTTTTACTTTACTCTAAACTAATCCCTATTTGGAATTAAAGACAAACTTTCTTAAATAATATGGTGTAGAAGTAAGTTTATTCTTAACATTTTTGCATGTATACAGCATTTTTACTTAAATGAGCATTCAAATTTGAAAAAGGTTTGCTGCATGATTACACTTGAAATGCAGAACCGATTGTGCCTCTAAGAAATCCATCGAATTTCATCTGCAACTGTTTATAATCTCTTCTATTAAACTGATACTTCAAAGAGCTTAAAACCATGACTGAGGCAGATCCTACTGCAAATTCCAGCACTGAATGGTCTACTTCCAAACGTAATGCCCGTAACTGACTTCCTTATTCCTGGAAGTAACTCGCAGTACAATAATTTTAATATTTATTTTGGCTTAATGAAAGGATTAACATCTGAGGAGCATTTGATGCCTCTGGGTGTAGAGTTTAATAGAATGGGGGGGGGGGGGTGAAGGATTTCATTCAAACCTATTGAATATTGAAAGGCCTAAGAGTGGACATACAGAGGATGTTCCCTTTAATGGGGAATTCTAGGACCAAAGTGTTAGAACAGAATTAGGAGGAATTTCCTGAGCCAAAGAGTAGTGAATCTGTGGGATTCATTGCTATAGATGAGAAGTGGAAGCCAAGTTATTATATATATTTAAAAGGAGGTTGATAGGTTCTTGACTAGTGAGGGCACCAAAAGTTATGGGGAGGAGACAGAATAGGGTTGAGAGGGTTAATAAATCAGTCATGATGGTGGAGCAGACTCCTGGACTGAATGGCTTAATTCTGTTCCTAAGTATTATGGTCTAATATTAACTTAAACCTCTGTATTACTTGTAGATAACTCATTTAAATTCATGCACTTACAAATTTAAAAGACCAAAAGCCAACATACCTCATCCCTGTAAAGGGGGCTAGTATAATACATAATGTCCATGGCACTACTGTTTAACATGTCTCGAAGCCCACGTACTTTATCTGGGGTAATAGATTCAACTGTATCTGGAAATACAAAAGTTAACATATAGACATCCGAATAATTAAACAAAATGTTTCAAAGGAAATTTGAATCTACAGTCCTGTTGCAATATCATATCCATAATCAGGAATTCTTACGGTGCATAACACCATAGCAATATCCGCCTTCTGTTTCCTGTTCAAACGCCTGCTTTTCATGTGTGGTACAAGTAAATGAGGGGCGACAGGGTAGGAGAAGCAAACAATCAAGTCTTGTGATGACAACCTTATTTTTTTTTGTAATTGTGTTCTTTTTGTATAATTTATGCTTAACTTGCTTTTCTCTTATGAATGTTGTTTATGATATTACATGTCTGTGATGCTGCTGCACTTTGAATCAGCACATGCATGTATGTGTACATACAACAATCCAATTTACTTTGACTTTGTCACTTAACATGTAGAAAATGATCAGGAGCTGAACTTGTGACTGTAATTTCCTTTCCTATGGGAAAAACATTTTGCAATAAGTTACAGACCATTTGATATTATGTGGAGCTACCCAAGTATTGGACCAATATTTACCCTTTGTATCAAGGTATCAATTTCCTTGCAACCGGTTTTAAGTAGATCGGAACAGTTTGTAGTAGCCAATTTTATGCAAAACATTTTTGCTTAAGATGCTCCTTTAACATCTCTACTTTAGCACCCATAGCAATAATCATCTTCTGTTTCTTGTCCAATGTGCATATTTTGTAATAAGAAACAATGTTCATATCAGCTATGTTCCCACTCACATAATTCAGGCATTATTCTTCTTTTAAGCTCTGAGAATTATCATCGGGTAAAATAAATTACATAATTATTACTAATAACAAACTGCATCTGAAACAAGATCCACAAGCTCTGAACAGAATTGTCACTTCAGGCTTCAACTCAGAGGTCATTACTACAATCTCATTAAGACTTCAAATGAGCACACAATCCAGATTGGAATTATTGTGGGAGCAGCACAGGACTCAGACCTTATGTTAGGGGCAAGATATTAAATAGCCAGTTGTAAAATATTACATGATAATACTATTTCAAAGGGAACAGGGAAGTTTTCATTTAAAACTTTATTGGATTCCAGCCAAGATTTATTCTTCAATCAGCATAACCTTTCAGCTTGTGGAAGCTTGCTGGTGAAATTGACTCTTTCAACCAAGTTTATTGCCAATGTCAGATGAGACTTAATTTTCAAAGTTTCACAAAATGCAGAGACATGAGACTTGAATGTGACTGAAGCAGAAAATTAAACTGCAGGAGTGACAAATGGGTTACAATGAAATAATCCGGTGAGTGTGACAGACCAGAGGGAGTGGCTTAGGTAGATGAACATTCATGAATTCCCTACATCATTTTAAATACATTTCTAATGTGTGTCAGAAATAGAAATGTTTTTCAATACTATCCACATAAGTACTTAATATACGAATTTTAGTTCAACCAAGATCCACAAGAAGCCATCAACCAAATAGTACTCTTGTTTACTTTTAATTACCCCCATCCAGGCTGAGCTTCGATCTCCACTCCACAGGTAGAAATTCAACATATTCCAAATTGCTGGCATAAGGAAAGTGTTTCTCTTCAACTTTCCTTGCAGCTTCGCGCATCCTACCAAATATAATAGAAAACCTGTGTTGTTATGAATTTATAAAAGTGAACGCATATAGGAAACAAGTCATACCACCAATATTTAATTTTCTTTCTTTTGTCTTTAATGTGTTTGGCAAAAAAATAACTGAATTATTCGGATGTTGTTTATAGATCTCAGTTCAGCACTTAACACAATCATCCCTCAAACTGATTGGAAAGCTGAGCCTACTGGGCCTGAACACCTCCCTCTGCAACTGGATCCTACACTTCCTGACTGGGAGACCTCAGTCAGTCTGGATCTGGAGCAGCATCTCCAACACCATCACACTGAGCACGGGGGCCCCCCAGGGCTGTGTGCTCAGTCTGTTCACTCTGCTGACCCACGACTGTGCTGCAACACACAGCTCGACCCACATCATCAAGTTTGTTGATGACACGACAGTGGTGGGTCTCATCAGCAAGAACGATGAGTCAGCTTGCAGAGAGGAGGTGCAGCGGCTAACAGACTGGTGCAGAGCCAACAACCTGTCTCTGAATGTGAACAAAACAAAAGAGATGGTTGTTGACTTCAGGAGGGCACGGAGCGACCACTCCCCGCTGAACATCGACGGCTCCTTGGTAGAGATCGTTAAGAGCATCAAATTTCTTGGTGTTCACCTGGCGGAGAATCTCACCTGATCCCTCAACACCAGCTCCATAGCAAAGAAAGCCCAGCAGCGTCTCTACTTTCTGCGAAGGCTGAGGAAAGTCCATCTCCCACCCCCCCATCCTCATCACATTCTACAGGGGTTGTATTGAGAGCATCCTGAGCAGCTGCATCACTGCCTGGTTCGGAAATTGCACCATCTCGGATCGCAAGACCCTGCAGCGGATAGTGAGGTCAGCTGAGAAGATCATCGGGGTCTCTCTTCCTGCCATCATGGACATTTACACTACACACTGTATCTGCAAAACAAACAGCATTATGAAGGACCCCATACACCCCTCATACAAACTCTTCTCCCTCCTGTCGTCTGTGAAAAGGCACCGAAGCATTCGGGCTCTCACGACCAGACTATGTAACAGTTTCTTCCCCCAAGCTATTAGACTCCTCAATACCCAGAGCCTGGACTGACACCTTACTGCCCTATTGTCCTGTTTATTATTTGTTGCAATGCCTGCACTGTTTTGTGCACTTTATGCAATCCTGGGTAGGTCTGTAGCCTAGCGTAGCTGTTTTTTTTTCCTTCTGTGTTTTTTTTTAACATAGTTCAGTCTAGTTTTTGTACTGTGTCATGTAACACCATGGTCCTGAAAAATGTCTCATTTTTACTGTGCTGTACATCGCAGTTATGGTTGAAATGACAATAAAAGTGACTTGACTTGACTTATAACCATAACCATATATAACCATATAACAATCACAGCACGGAAACAGGCCATCTTGGCCCTCCTAGTCCGTGCCGAACCCTTAATCTCACCTAGTCCCACCTACCCGCACTCAGCCCATAACCCTCCATTCCTTTCCTGTCCATATACCTATCCAATTTTACCTTAAATGACACAACTGAACTGGCCTCTACTACTTCTACAGGAAGCTCATTCCACACAGCTATCACTCTTTGAGTAAAGAAATACCCCCTCGTGTTTCCCTTAAACTTCTGCCCCCTAACTCTCAAATCATGTCCTCTAGTTTGAATCTCCCCTACTCTCAATGGAAACAGCCTGTTCACATCAACTCTATCTATCCCTCTCAAAATTTTAAATATCTCGATCAAATCCCCCCTCAACCTTCTACGCTCCAATGAATAGAGACCTAACTTGTTCAACCTTTCTCTGTAACTTAATTGCTGAAACCCAGATAACATCCTAGTAAATCGTCTCTGCACTCTCTCTAATTTATTGATATCTTTTCTATAATTCGGTGACCAGAACTGCACACAATATTCCAAATTTGGCCTTACCAATGCCTTGTACAACTTTAGCATTACATCCCAACTTCTGTACTCAATGCTTTGATTTATAAAGGCCAGCGTTCCAAAAGCCCTCTTCACCACCCTATCTACATGAGACTCCACTTTTAGGGAACTATGCACAGTTATTCCTAGCTCTCTCTGTTCCTCTGCATTCCTCAATGCCCTACCATTTACCCTGCATGTTCTATTTGGATTATTCCTGCCAAAATGTAGAACCTCACACTTCTCAGCATTAAACTCCATCTGCCAACATTCAGCCCATTCTTCTAACCGGCATAAATCTCCCTGCAAGCTTTGAAAATCCACCTCATTATCCACAACACCTCCTACCTTAGTATCATCAGCATACTTACTAATCCAATTTACCACCCCATCATCCAGATCATTTATGTATATTACAAACAACATTGGGCCCAAAACAGATCCCTGAGGCACCCCGCTAGTCACCGGCCTCCATCCCGATAAACAATTATCCACCACTACTCTCTGGCATCTCCCATCTAGCCACTGTTGAATCCATTTTATTACTCCAGCATTAATACCTAACGACTGAACCTTCTTAACTAACCTTAACTAACCTTCCATGTGGAAGGTTTGACTTTATATTCTCATCACTAACTTGACATCAATATAAATCTTTATCATGCACTGTATAGGGGTTGTGCATTCATTACTTGAATTAACCTTCATTTATCAATGTTTTTATTAGTTAAATAAAAAAGTACATATATAAACAAGAGGAAATTATCACAAATATCTATATCAATTAGTTTGAATAAAAGGAAAAATAAACATTATCAAGATCAAACATAGTATTAGTCTAATAGTATGTAATAAAAAGGTAATTGATTCTCCTCTGATCCATCAAAGAATAAAGAAACTTTTATAATTGACATGTACAGAAAAAAAACCCCAAAACACAGAAATACAAGAAAAAGAGAACTGGGCTGCTCAAACTGAGAGTGAAAGCAAAAAAAAGGAAAAACTTTCTGATCAAATCCAAAACTTTAAAAAGGTAATTGGAAGGGCCATATATCAGAGTATATCAAAATATTGAATAAAAGTTTGCCAAGTTTCCTCAAATTTAGAGGATGTATCAAATGTCTGACTTCTTATTTTCTCTAAACTTAAACAGGACATAATGGAGGTAAGCTCTTAGGCTCTTATTGATCCAGCCCTTGACCTTTCCCACCAACCTGGCTTCACCTATCACCTTCAAGCTAGCTTCCTTCCCCTCTCCCCATCTTTTTATTCTTGCATCTCCCCCCTTCTTTTTCAGTCCTAAAGAAGGGTCTCGGTCCAAAACATCAACTATCTATTCACTTCCAAAGATGCTGCCTGACCTGCTGAGTTCCTTCAGCACTTTGCATGTGTTGCTTCATGTATCTGATAAGTTAGTTTCAGTGCTCAGGAAAAAAAAGCAAGGAGATGAAATAATATCCAATGTCAAAGACTATTTCTTGGAAGCACTATTTCTTGCTGCTTCATGGCATCGATTGTCCACTTTCATGCAACCCCAATTTTCTACCAAAATACTTCAAGTAACCAATTAATCTGGATTGTTGATCAAAGACAAGTAGGAATGTATTCAGCCATTTTATCTGTATCCTTTAAAAATGATTTTAGATTGCTATGAAAATCATTCTCCAAAGCCAAATTGAGGATTATCTTAAGCTTGTCATTAAAGCTAGAGATGAATTTTCAGTAGATTCTTGCTTAAAATTAGTATGAAATGTGAGAAAAATGCTTTAAGTAAACAGAAAATGGAGAAATAAAAATAGAAAATGTTAGATATTCCCAGCGACATGACAGCATCTGTGCGAGAAAAAAGTTAATATTTCAGGGTGATGATCCTTCTTCATTAAGAAATATTCATTTTAGTGTCACAACCCTACTATTCACTGATCTGGAATTAAAACAATTTTAACAAAGTATAGTCCTGACGAAGGGTTTCCCCCAAAACGTCAACTGTACTTTTTCCCATAGATGCTGCCTGGCCTGCTGAGTTCCTCAAACATTTTGTGCGTGTTACTCGGATTTCCAACATCTGCAGACTTTCTCTTGTTTAAGAAAGTATAGACTCAGTTCATCAATCAAGATGGGTACTGGTTTATTATGGGCACATGTACCAAGATACAGTGAAAAGGCTTGCATACTGCTTCCATAGATCAAACCGTTATACAGTGTATTGAGCTAGAATAACGTAAACAGTAACAATGCAGAAAAAAACTGCAAAAGATACCAAAAGAGTGCGGGGGGGGGGGGGGGGGTAAATGATCATAACAAGGTAGACTGTGAGACTAAGAGTGTGCTTCACTGTCTGTTCAAGAGTCTGATGACAGTAAGACAAAAGCTGTCCTTGATCCTGTTTGTGCTCTTAAGGTTTTGTATTGTCTGTCCAATGGGAGAGGGAAGAAGAAAGAATGTTGGGGGGGGGGGGGGAAGAATAGGATCATCACAGGTAAAATCCTTCCTACCACTGAGCACATTTAGTTGTTTAGGGATTCAGCACACAGTATGCCTTTTCAGCCTTTCAAGACACTCAGCCCCTGCAAACCCCCAACACACCCGATTAACCCTGTCCTAATTTCAGAACAATTTACAATGATCAATTAACCTACCCCATACATCTTTGGATTATGGAAGGAAACCGGAGGACTCTGAGAAAACCCATGTAACTATGCGTAGGATGTACAGAAACTCCTTAAAGACTGGGAATGGGACTGAACTCCAAACTCTGGAGTGCTCCAAGTTGTAACAGTACTGCGTTAGTCACTACGCTACAGTACATTCCCTTTCTCACACACACTACCAGGTTCAGGAACAGTAAAAAAAAACCCTCAACCATCGGGCTCTTGATGACATTATTCAGCTTCACTTGCCCCATCACTGAAATGTTCCCACAAACTATGGACTCAGTTTCAAGGACTCTTCATCTCATGTTCTCAATATTTATTGTTTTTTTTTCCCCTCTTTTGTAGTTGCAGAGTTTGCTCTCCTTTGCACTTTGGTTGTCTGTCTGTCCTGTTGGGTGTGATCTTACACTGATTCTATTGTGTTTCTTGGATTTACAGTGTATGCCCAAAAGAAAATGAATCTCAGGGTTGGTTATGGCAACATATATTACTTTGATAATAAATTTACTCTGAACTTGAGAAGAATCCATTTATCAGAATACTGATGAAATAATGAGCTGGACCAGGACAGCTTACTATGTCATGGCAGTCATGCCACTTAGGGACTTGGGGCTATATTGTTTTTATTCCCTCTTTGTGACTACCTTTTTCTTTTTTTTAATAAATTTTTTTAAAATTGAATTTTCAAATAGGTTACAGGAAGAAAAAAAAATTATCAACCCTTCCCCCCTCCCCACTAACATATCCCTGTAGAAAGAGGACAAAAAAGAGAGAAGAAAAAAGAAAGAATGCCTGGATATCGGAAGATCCCCACATGCTCCATGGAGTTCATAATAGCTTTAGTATATATATTTATTTCTTTCCCCA
The DNA here is from genome assembly GCF_030144855.1 of Hypanus sabinus. Lineage (NCBI taxonomy): Eukaryota > Metazoa > Chordata > Chondrichthyes > Myliobatiformes > Dasyatidae > Hypanus > Hypanus sabinus. The sequence goes on along the minus strand of NC_082707.1, from coordinate 160,027,747 downwards.
GATAATCAATAATTTTATCTTCGGAGCACCTATATATTTAATCCTATCTTTTGTAAATAAGGGTGCCAAATTTTCAGAAATATTTCATATTTATCTCTTAAATTATAAGTAATTTTTTCAAGTGGAATGCAGCTAAAAATTTCATTCTTCCAACGATCTATACTTAAGTATGAATCCGATTTCCAAGTAACTGCAATAGTCTTTTTGGCTACTACCAATGCAATTTTTATGAATTCTTTTCTGATATTTATTCAGTTTGGATTTCGGTTTTATCCCTTCAATGTCGCTTAGTAAAAATAATGTTGGATTATGTGGGAGTTGTGTTCTAATAATTTGTTCCAATAAAACTCTTAAATTTGTCCAAAAAGGTTGAATTTTAAAACAAGACCAAGCAGATTGTAAAAAAGTACCGATTTCTTGATTATATCGGAAAAATTGATCAGATAAATTTGGGTTTAATTTATTTATTTTTTGTGGTGTAATATATAATTGATGTAAAAAAATTATATTGCACTAATCTTAACCTGACACTTGTTGTATTTGTCATACGGTCAAGTATAGTCTTGACCAACTTGTTTCTTCAATTTTAATATTCAAATCAGTTTCCCATTTCTGTCTTGACTTATAAATTCCTTGTTTAATTACCTGTTTTTGAATCAAACTATACATATAAGAAATAATTTTTAAAATTTTTCCTTTTTGAATTAAAGTTTCTATTTCATTAGGTTTCGGTAATAACACTGTTTGACCCAATTTATCTCTTAAATAAGCCCTTAATTGGAAATAACAAAAAAGTGTTGTTTGATATTTTGTATTTATTCCTTAATTGATCAAATGACATTAATATACCTCCTTCAAAACAATCTCCTATATATCTAATCCCTTTTTGAAACCAATTGTATAAAAATTGGTTATTCATTGTAAAAGGAATAAGTTTATTTTGAATTAAAGGTCCCTTTGCTAATAAAGATTTCTTTATCTCATCATCAACATTTATCTTATCCCATAAATCAATCAAATGTTTTAATATAGGAGATTCTTTCTTTTCCCGTATCTATTTAGATTCCCACTTATATATAAAATCTTCTGGTATATTTTCTCCTATTTTATCTAGTTCTATTCTAATCCATGCCAGTTTATCTTCATCAAAAAAAGATGCAATAAATCTAAGTTGATTTGCTTTATAATAATTCTTAAAGTATGGAAGTTGTAACCCTCCTAGGCCAAATTTCCATGTCAATTTTTCCAACGATATTCCTGACATCTTACCTTTCCAAAGGAACTTCCTCACACATTTATTTAATTTCCTCACACATTTGAAAAAACTTCTGCAATATTTATATTGGTATTGTTTGGAATAAATATTGTAATCTAGGGAATATATTCATTTTTACAGCATTTACTCTGCCTACTAATGTTATTGGTAACATCATCCATTTATCAAGATCTTCTTGAATTTTTTTCAATAATGGTAAATAATTTAATTTATATAAATTCTTTATATCATTATCAACTCTTATACCTAAATATTTTATACCATTTATCGGTCATCTAAATTGTGTTATTGGTTGACATTGACTATAATCTCCTTTAGTAAGGGGTAGAATTTCACTTTTATCCCAATTTATTTTGTAGCCTGATATTTTCCCATATTCTTCCAATCTATAAGATAATTTACGCAGCAAATACAATAGGTTTGTTAAATAAAGCAAAACATCGTCAGCAAATAAATTAATCTTATATTCCTCCTGGTTAACTCTGAAACCCATAATATCTGGGTTCGTTCTAATTAATTCAGCTAATGGTTCTATCACCAACACAAACAAAGCAGGTGATAATGGACAACCTTGTCTAGTTGACCTTGTTAACTGAAATGATGTTGAAATTTGACCATTTGTCACTACTTTAGCTTTGGGATTAGTATTTAAGGTTTTAATCCATTTTATAAAAGATACTCTTAATCCATATTTTTCCAATACCTTAAATAAAAAATCCCATTCCAATCTATCAAATGCTTTTTCTGCATCTAAGGCAACTGCCACACTCATTTCCTCCCTCTTTTGTGCCAAATGAATTATGTTGAAATGGAGTTACATTATCTGCCGATTGTCTATTTTTGATAAATTCTGTGTGATCCATATGTATTAATTTTGTTAAGTACTTAGATAATCTGTTAGATAAGATTTTTGCTATTATTTTATAGTCAGTATTCAACAAAGAAATAGGTCTATATAATGTTGGCTTTAAAAGATCTCTATCTTTTTTTGGCAATACTATTAAAACAGCTGTCGAAAAAGATTCTGGAAGTTTATACATTCTTTCCGCTTGATATATCAACTCCATAAAAGGAGGAATTAGTAAATCTTTAAACTTTTTATAAAATTCGGGCGTAAAACCATCTTCTCCTGGGGATTTATTACTCTGAAGTGATCCAACAGCTTCTTTGACCTCTTTTAATGTAAATGGCATATCAAATTCCTTCTGTTCTTCCGAATTCAATTTTGGAAGAGTTATTTGTGATAAAAACCGTTCTATCTCGACATTATCATTGTGATTCTGATTGATACAGTTCAGAATAAAAATTCTTAAAAGTTTCATTAATTTCTAAAGGTTTATAAGTAATTTTATTTACACTTGTTCTAATTGCATTTATCGTTTTGGAAATCTGGTCTGTTTTTAACTGCCAAGCAAGAATCTTGTGTGATCTTTCACCTAGTTCATAATATCTCTGTTTAGTTCTCATAATTACTTTTTCTGTTCAGTAAGTCTGAAGTGTATTGTATTGTAACTTCTTAACAAGTTGTCTTTGTTTTTCTTCTGTCATATATCTTTGAGATTCTTTTTCTAATTTTGTAATCCCTTTTTCCAATTGATCTATTTCTACCATATATTCCTTAATTTTAGAAGTATAACTTACTATCTGGCCTCTCAAATATGCCTTCATTGCTTCCCATACTAAAAATTTATCATCAACTGAATGTAAATTTGTATCTAAAAAAAACTGAAACTGCTTTTTCATGAAATCACAATAATCTTGACGCTTTAATAATATTGAATTAAATCTCCATCTGTAAATCGATTTCTCTTTATCTATCATTGTCATTGTCAAGGGGGAATGATCTGACAATATTCTTGCTTTATATTCCATATTTTCCACTGTCTTGAATATTTGTTGATAATAGGAAAAAAATCTATCCTTGAATAAGTTTTATGTCTATTTGAATAAAATGAGTAATCTTTCTTTTGGATTAATTCTTCTCCATCTATCAATCAAATTTAAATCTTTCATCAATGATCAAGTTAATTTTGCTACTTTTGATTTTGTAACAACCTTTGTTGATCTATCTAAAACGGGGTCTCGACAAAAATTAAAATCTCCACCTATTAATATTTTGTCATGCGCGTCAGCCAAATTCAAAAAGGCCTCGTGTATAAATTTTATATCATTTTCATTTGATACATATTCATAACAGTCCATAGTTCTTAAAAAATTTGACAAAGTATAACATTTCTCCCCGCAGAATCAATTAATACATTTTGTATTTTAATTGGTAAAGTTTTATTAACCAAAAATTGCAACTCCCTTCGCCTTTGAATTAAATGAAGCTGCAATAACATTTCTGACCCAATCTCTTTTTAATTTCTGATGTTCTATCTCTGTTAAGTGTGTTTCTTGTAAAAAAGCTATATCTATTTTCATTTTCTTAATGTATATTAAAATTCTTTTTCTTTTCACCGGTCCATTAAGTCCATTAACATTAAAACTTAAAAAATTCAGTAGTCATTATTTTTAACAGGGTAACTCCAATCTATAATAATACCAAACCTTTCAACTTTCGTAGTACCTTGGGGAATCTTTTTAAAATTCTCCATGTTGCTATGTGTCTCCCCCCCCAATTGTCCAGGCAAAGAAAGAAAGATAAAAGAAAGAAAAAAATACCAAAATTCCCCCTACTAATGTTGTGAATAAAAAAAAGCACAACATTACCCCCCCCCCCCCCCATTGTACGGGTCATGGCAATCACCATGATTACACACGTGAATCCCATAGCAATCGATCCAAAGTTCCCCCAGCTCCCCCATAACATAAAAACGTATATCTAAGAGAAGAAAAAAATATCACTACTCTCGATTAATATTTCTCAAATTTTTACCTTTCTCCCCCTGTATCATGTAATTAAGAATATATTTAAATATTCTTCTGTCCTTGACATCCATCAACTCCATTCACTGTCCCTGTCTTCATCTTTAATCCGTTTCACTTTTCAATCTTTGGCTGTGGTTAGTGAATATTTGGGAGTTCTTGTGCAAATTCTTCTGCATCCCGATAATCAGTAAAAAGCTTCTTTTTCTGTCATCCAAAAAAATTATCAGGGTTGCCGGGTTGCACAATATAAATTTATAACCCTTTTTCCATAAAACTTTTCTCGCTGGCTTAAATTCCTTCCTTCTCTTCAAAAGGTCATAACTTATATCAGGATAGAAAAGAACTGTTTTCCCTTCTATCATCAATGGCCGTTTGTCTTTCTGGCACGTTGGGCAGTCGCCTTCAGGATCTTTTCTTTATCTTGATATCTTAAGCATTTTATCAAGATTGATCATGGGTTTTGATCAACTTGAGGTCTTGGTCTTAAGGCTCTGTGAGCCCTTTCAAATTTCAATTAACTGGGTTCCTTCTTCCATTTCCAAAATACCCAGAATCCATTTTTGAAAAAAAATTTATTGGATCCTCTCCCTCTATACCTTCTTTAAGTCCAACAATCTTAATATTATTTTGTCTGCTAAAATTTTCAAGTACATCCACTTTTTCCAACAACCATTTTCTTTCTGGTGTCCAGGCAGAAATATTATCTTTCATTTTATTCACTCTATCAATGGTGTCTCCCATTGTTTCTTCCAAGTTTTTAATTTTCTTGTCCATTTTGTCCAGTATTTTCATAATTTTATCAAACATAATCTTTATATTTTAAATATATTTTTATTACTTTTAATGCTTTTAATTCATACATTATTTGCAGCAAAGATTTTTTAATGTCTCCAATATCACCTCCAACCTCTTCCTGTTGCTCTTCTTTGTTTGTCTCTTCATCTTCGTTTGATTTATCCAGAGAATCTGATTCCACCTCATATTCACTTTCACTTTCAGTTCCGATCATAGCTGGGATTTGTAGTTTGGGTTGCTCGTGTTTGCGCATGCCCCTTCCTTTACACATGCACAATTCCTGTTGCTCTTTTTTTGGAAACGGCTGATGTTGCCACAGTTTCCTGTTCTGTATCGCCGGAGGTAAAATGCATTTCAGCCTGAGGCTCTTTCATGGTGGCCGGCCTTGATTCTTTTCCAATTTGTGTTGTCTTCAAAGTAGTAGTTTTCTTCCGCTTCTGTTTAGGAGGTACATCTTAAGACAAACCTGAGTAGTTTATAAGTAATTTTAAATAAGTATTTACTAACTTTTCTTCACTTAAACATTATTTTACTGGTTTTTTACTGGACAGCTTGATTTCCAAGTCTTGATCCTACGTCATCACGTGACGTCTCCCCACTGTACCTTTTTCTGAAATTGCAACCATGAGTGCTATTTATGTTATGTGCTTTATGTGCAGAGCACTCTGTGCTGTTGGTAATGTGTTTTGCACCTTGGCCCCAGAGGAACACTATGTTGTTTGGCTACACTCATGTATGGATGAACGATAATTAACCTTGAACTTGAAGCACAGCTAAAACAGCAGGAACAGAACAAACCCCAAGTTAACAACCCTCCAACCCCTTCGAGCACTCCTACGCCTCCTGTGGCATCCTGCAGGTTGGCCTCATCAACCATTCAAAGATCTGAAGTAGAAGCAAGTCATCCTCAAAGCAGAAGGACTAGCGGGGAGAAAGGTGGTCACAAGTGGATCTGGATTATATACAAAAAGGGGTATGGTATCTTCATGACTGTGCTACTGCCGCAGTTTAACAGAAGTGCTAAATAATTATTTTCATGAGGGGAAAGGAGTGATCTTTCAAGTTACATAATGTAAGAGAAGTAAATTTATTTGCGTTTGTTTAAAATTGTCATGCAGGATTTAAATGTCAGCTAATTGCTGCAGTTAAAAAATGTGCTGTACATTAGACCAAGATTAAAAACATTGTACACTTGAACAAGAAAATAAAAAGCTATTCAAAAGCATAAAAACCTATTCTTGTAGATAAAAAAATGGGAAATGAAATGTAACATATTGTATACGATGCCAGAGAAGAGTTAGCAGAAAAATTAGGATTAACAAAGTCCTTATTTAACGCAGGGCTACATTCTCAGGTGCTTTACAGACATAGAAATAAAAATAGACAAAATTTGTTTCCGGTGATGTCATCGTTGAGAATGGCAGCTTAAGTCACTACTCCTCCAGAAAAATGTGTAGTAAGCCTCATTAACACTTCAAATATGATATTTTTTGAAAAATATTTGAACTGAAAAGAGGGGCAAGAGAGGGGAGAAGAAATGGAAATAAAAAAGCGACACTGCAGAGCCTGCGTCCGAGAGGAGTTCAGCGAGCAGCTCTCCAACTCGACCGCGCACTAGCAAGGCGGCCGCCGGGCCTCATTCAGTCGAAGCGGTGAATGTCTTTGAAATCCTGAAAGAAATAATGGAGGTCTATAAAGATATAAAGCAGCAGCTTCGAGATATTAAGGCAGAGCTCGCCAGCGTTAATCAAAAAATAGCGGTGGCAGAGACTCGCACTGAGAAGGTGGAAGATCGTGTTCAAAAAGTGGAGCGGATACTGAGCAAGACAACAAAAATAATAATCACCAAGAAGGTAAACTGCTTGACCTGGAGGGAAGATCACGGCGGAAAAATATCAGAGTCTACAACATTCCCAAAGGAGTGGAGGGCCCGTCTATGACGGAGTTTGTCGGAAAGTTACTGCGGGACATGCTGGATCTTCCCCCGGCAATGGAGCTAGAAGTCAAAAGAGCGCACCGCGCGTTCGTTCCGAAACCTACCCAGGTTAGAAAGCCATACTCAATTATAATTTGGTACAGCACCAAGGCGAAGATTCTACGAAGAGCCTGGGGTAACAAGAGAGTGTTTTTAGAGGATAAATTAATATACTTCGACCAAGATTACCCCCCCCCCCCCCGCGGTCCTCCAGAAACGTAAAGAATACTTCGAAGTAAAGCGAGTATTAAAGCAAAATAAGATTAGATTTCAAGCTCCGTACCCTGCTAAACTTCGAGTGTTTTATGACAATGGGACGTAGTTGTACCAGACAGTGGAAGAGACGACTACAGACATGAAAGCCAGAGGGTTGCCCGTCAGCATGACCAAAACAAAAGAAAGCCTGGCTGATGAATTGTCCCGCTCAGCTTGGGAAATAGTGCGAGAAACGAGAAGGCAGGAGACGGGAAGAGGCCGAGAGAAACATATCAGGAAGAGACCGGGAGTTTCCCAAAGACAGTCCTCACTCCCTTCAGAAAAGCCATAAGGTTTGGCTAACTTTAAAAATGTTGAGAAGCTAAACAGAAGCTAAAGTACACGGTGATATACCTATCTCGAGAAATACTTATTATAATGTGGATTTTATATTATTGTTATTCTTTATTCGCTCACTTACTCCTTTCTCCCCACCAAAATGAGAATATATATATATGTGTGTGTGTGTGTGTGTGTGTGTGTGTGTGTGTGTGTGCGTGTGCGCGCGCGTATAATGTGTGTATATATCTATGTGTTTATGTGTGTATGTATGTATATATGTATGCATATATATATTTATTTGAGTGTGTGTGTGTATATATATATATAAATAAATATGTATATATAGGAGTACACAAGGAAATCTTTTCTGTGTAATGGATTTGTTCACTGACTTTTATGAATACTGCAATGGGGGCCCTCAACTCACAAGTAGGAGGGGTTATCTCCCACAGCTGGACGTTTCCTCTAGCTCAACACAGGGTCATTTACTGGAGACCTCAACCTTGGAATCACATGTTCATTGCCCTTTTTGTTATTATTTGAGTTTCTTGGTTCTTATTTGTTCAGGGAGTAAATCGAGTAAGTTTTATTCTAAATTCAATGATACATTGACAGATAAATACAGATGGCTAAGGACATGGTAAAATTCATTTCTTTTAATGTAAATGGGCTATTAAATCCAATCAAACACAAGAGAATTTTATCCAAAATGAAAAAAGAACAAGCCCATGTAGTATATTTACAGGAAACTCATTTAAGTGATAATGAGCATAAAAAACTAAAGAGCATGGGCTTCACTAATCTGTTTTTCTCCTCATATAAATCAGGGCATAGGAGAGGAATTGCTATTCTTATCTCAAGTAAGCTAAATTTTGAAAAATTATTCAAAATGAGAGATAACGAAGGCAGATATTTTCTGGTAAGGGGGAATATAGACGACAATTCAGTTACTCTATTGAATATATACACACCCCCGGGAAGTGATATTGGTTTCTTTCAGAAAATTACTGATATTTTGGTAACGGAAACAGAAGCTCTCCAGATATGTGGGGGAGAGTTAAATTTACAATTACAACCAAACTTAGACTCCTCCAATAGAAAAACCTATGAAACAAAATCTTTACATTAGGAAGTTAATACACTTTTTGAGGATATTGGTTTAATTGATATATGGAGGGACCTTTTCCCTGACAAAGGGATTACACTCATTATTCTGCTCCACATTCTGTATATACAAGAATAGACTATTTCATAACATTTGGAAAAGACAAAGACAAAATAAACACCTGTGGAATTCAGACAATAGATGTAAGTGACCATGCATCTATATATTTATCTGTTGATTTTGATCTACAACCAAAGAATACTATTTGGAAACTAAATTCAAGTCTACTCAATGATCCGTACTTTAAGGAACAAATTAAAAAAGAAATTGGTCTCTACTTCGAATTTAATGATAATGGAGAGGTTTCACCTCTCATTTCATGGGATACTCTGAAGGCAGTTTTAGGAGGTAAAATTATAGCGATATCTTTATATAAGAAAAAAAAGGAATAAAACATTAGAGGAATTACAAAATAAGCTGAAGGAACTAGAGAAAAAACACAAATTGAATTTGGCACAGGATGCATTAGGGGAAATTAACAGAATTAGGAATGAAATAAATAATTTGGCTACGCAAGAAATCAGTAAAAACTTAATGTTTCTGAAACAGAGACATTATGAAAGTGGATCGAAATCTATGAAAATACTGGTGTGGAAACTGAAAAAAAAAAGATAGCAGAAAATGCAATTCATAGAATTAGGGACTCAAGAACAAAAATGATTAAAAAAAAGCTAAGTGAAATTCAAGAAGCTTTTGAAGTGTTTTACAAAACGCTATATTCCAAAGTTCCAGGGGGAAGCATAACCCAAATTGACACCTTCTTAAAGTTACCCACTTTAAGCAAAGAACAAAATAGAAGAATGACTGCTGACATAACTGAAGTTGAATTAAAAGCTGCAATTAGTAGGCTTAAATTAAGCAAGTCACCAGGATCAGTTGTGTATATGGCAGAGTGGTACAAATAATTTAAAAATGAGTTAATTCCTGTTTTACTCCCCACACTGAACTGGGCTCTAAAAAAGGTACAAATGCCACCCAGTTGGAAGGAAGCGATAATCTCAGCTACACCGAAAGAAGGCAAGGATAAAATGGAATGAGGGTCATTTAGACCAATATCCGTTCTTAATGTAGATTATAGATTATTTATCTCCATCATGGCCAAACAATTAGAGGAGTTTCTACCCATACTGATACATAATGATCAGACAGGCTTTATACGACAATGCCAGACTCAAGACAATATATGAAGGACACTTCACGTTATGGATCATATACAAAAAAATAAAATCGAAGCAATAGTGATAAGCGTGGACGCTGAAAAAGCATTTGATTCGGTTAATTGGAATTTTCTTTACAGAGTTTTACATAGATTTGGTTTCCAAGACACAATTATTAAAACTATACAGACACTATATGACAATCCTACTGCTAGGATTAAATTCAATGGATATTTATCAAACAGCCTGACCTGAGAAAGGGGCACGAGACAGGGTTGTGCATGGCCACCACTACTCTTAGCATTATAATTGGAACCATTAGCTCAATACATCAGACAAAATGAAGATATCAGGGGAATTACTATTAAAGGGACAGAGCATAAATTGGCTTGTTATGCGGATGATATTTTGATCTATCCAGGGCAACCAACATACTCTTTACCTAAATTGATGCAATCCTTGGAACAATATGGTCAATTATCAGGATACAAGATCAACATAGATAAAACCCAATTACTTTCATATTACTATAGCCCACCAAGAGAAATTGAATGTAGATATCCCTGGGCATGGCACACAGAGTCTTACGAATATCTGGGCATCATTATGCCAAAAGATTTGGCAAAATTATCAGAATGTAATTATCAGCCTTTATATAAAAAAATCTAAGGAAGATGTGGCAAGATGAAGCCTGATTCCTTTTTTCAGTCTCAGTTCAAGGATTGAGTCTATTAAAATGAATACACTGCCCAGACTGTTATATCTCTTTCATACCCTACCAATAGAGATGAATTAAAATCAATTCAATGAATGGAACAAGATGCTATCAAGGTATATTTGGCAGGGTAAAGGGCCTAGAGTTCGTCTCAAAACTTTGCAATTAGCAAAGGAAAAGGGGGGGAATGGGGCTTGTCTTCTCTTAGAGATTATTATTTTGCAGCACAGTTGAGAGCTGTGATATGTTGGTGCAACCCATCATATGACGCTCAATGGAAAAACATTGAGGAGTGGGTACTTCCCATCCCCATACAAGCAATTTTGGCTGATAACAACCTGCAAAGGTACAAAAATACTGTTGATAACCCATGGGTGAAATTGACTCTTAAAATATGGAAAACTACTATAAAATAATATAATCTAGAGGGAGATATTGCAATTCTTAGATGGTGTGCATATGACTCTGATTTTACACCAAATAAATTGGATGCTAGATTTAAGGACTGGACAGCTAAAGGAATAACAGTTCTTTGCAACATAATGAAAGAAGGAACACTGTTCAGTTTTGAAATGCTTAAAGAGAAACACTTATTATAAAAACAAGATTAAAAAAAACGGTAGTTACAGATGCGACAATATGTTAATAAGACGCTTAAAAATGTAACCAAGGCAAATACATGCTTGATAGAGCTCTTTAGAAAAGCATATAATTCAGATAATGGCAGTAGAATCATTTCAAGCACGTATAAGGGGTTGACAAATCTTAAAACACATTCGACTTCGTACATTAAAACAAAAGGGGAGAAGGAAGGAGGGATAATTATATCTGAGGAAGAATGGACAACAATATGGAGATATCAATGGAAGTGTACCAATTCACAGAAATAGAGGGAGTTTGGATGGAAAAACTTGATAAGATATTTTATTACACCCTCTCCGAAATCCCATTATGATAGTAACCTCCCTGTTTGCTGGAGAAATTGTGGAAATCAAAATGCAAATCATTATCATATTTTTTGGGACTGCCCTGTTATCAAAGACTATTGGAGGGGGATACACAATGCCCTACAAGACATCTTTAAATGTGAAATACCCTTGGAGAGTAAGACAATATATTTTGGATATATACCTCAAGAATGGTTGAAAAGAGACAAATATTTAATGAATATACTGTTGGTGGCTGGTAAAAAGACTCTTACTAGGAAATGGTTATCACAGGAGAGCCCAACTTTAAATACATGGATGGAAATTACAATGGACATTTACAAAATGGAGAAGATAATAGCATCTATTAATCATAAGTTGGAACAATTTGATTTATACTGGGAAAAATGGTTTAACTACATAATGCCTCTGCCTGATTTTATTCTCACAAATCAATGAATCTGTTGTAAAAAAATCGCTCCCTACTTGTACATAGTTCTTTCCTTTTGCTTGTTTTTTCTTTCCTCTCTTTTCTCTAAGTGTATACCTCAGATAAATACTTCGTGGAGATTTTGTGATATATATGATTATATGATATATAAGTACAATGTCTGAAATACATCTTATGGAAATGTTTGTTTGATGAACCTCAATTAAAAAAATTACCAAAAAAAAAGACAAAATTCACACAAAGGAATGCAATTAGATTGACAATTCAGAATTTTATTCTTTAACCTAGCTTTAAGGCACAAAGAGAAGAGGTGGAGTGACTTAAAAAGGGATTTCAGAAAATGGGGGCTATGTTGCCAAGAGCATATCCTTCAAAGGCAAGGTCCGATTTGGACTGGTTACAAAGCCAAAGAATCAGGAATGCAGTGTTCTCACTTAATTGCAAATCTGAAGGCAGTTAGAGAAACAGAGAGTGAAATAGAGATTGGGATGGCACTGAGTCATGACTCTAACAATGTTGATTTGGAAGCTTCTGAGGCCAGTGAGTGAAAAATGTGATGACTTGTTGATGGCAAGGATAGATGCCATCATTTTTTTTTGTTTTTAGAACATGAATATTGTGCAGAATGGATATACAAAGCCATTAGAAAAATACTAAAACTATAGAATATTCAGGCAACACAAAGACAGATTAGAGTTTTGGCAGTAGAGAAGCTGACTGCTAGCATTAGTAGTAACATAGCTTGACATAATGCTTACAAAAAAAGCCCATAAAATGCACAAAAATTAAAAACTAAAAATATCAAATGGATAAAAGGGAGATGGATCAACCATAAAAAAACCAAATGATGAAACAAAAGAAGAGAAATTTTTGCAGCAGATTTCTGAACACTAGGGAGTCTCTATTTTGATACATGCCACCATAAGAGGAAGTGGTTCCTTATGGTATGCTATTGAATTAAACAGATTAAACTTGTAAACACCGATCCCTTCACATATAACAAACAACTAGCGAGCAAACTTTGAAGTACAATACTGAAATAAATTTACAATAAACTTCCAAAGTGGCCATTTGGCAGTTTTGCATGTTATAAATTATAATGTGCTTAGTAAATTCACTCCGAAATAGTTTATTTCTTCATAAACTGTGGGTGAAATGACGAAGAAAGTACTTACATGCCCGTGTTTTTAATAATACGACCTTGGTCCATTTTTTGCCCTATTCCATGTACAACAAAGACTATGTGGGTGGGGATTGGAGGTTTGTCTTCGAGTGATGATTCTTCTACATATCCTCTATGAAGTCTTGTCCCACTACTTGACGCTGCATTAATAAAAGCAACAGTATGAATGCAGGTATACCTATTACTTTGGTACTAAAAAGCTAGCCAATGAAAATTTCAGGCAGGCTCATTCTACAAAATGCAAAGCTATTTAATACTTTGCTACTACAAGTTTACTTTTGAAATTAGATGCAAGAATATTCGATACGCAAAGAATTTGTAGCAATCACTTAAAAAATGTATTAACTCAATTTCCTCCCCCCCCCCCCCCCCCACCGTCTTTTAATTCTGGAATGTCTCTAACATTTCCCCACCATCGTATATAGAACTTAAATAAAAATGCGTTCAATAGCAAACTTGGCAGCTTTAGATGGCTTTATGATAGCTGGCAATATATATTGACTGTATTTAAATGGTTATGGCAAAAGGGAAGTTACTTTGTTCCCACTTTATTATCTTCAATTTCTATTAAACTAAGTGGCTTTAGATGTTGTGCCAATAAATCTAAAATTGCTAAACACAAGAGATTCTACAGATGTTGGAAATCCAGAAAAGTACATACAAAATCCTGGACAATTTCAGCACATCAAGTAGCATCTATGGAAAGGAATAAACAGCTGACATTTTGGTCTGGGATCCTCTATTAGGATACGTTTGTGCACACATTCCTCCCAATTTCTAATATTTAATCATTAGAGACCTCAAAGGATTAAGCTTCCAAGTTGTATCGCTCCAATTTGCCTGTCTGTCCATCAATTCCACTTGACAGAACCAACAGTGAACTGTTCCACCGCTTCTTTGAATTGTTGAGACTTAACATCATGCTTTTTTAGACAAAGCAGAACAGTCTCTAGTCAGTTTCTGTTATGTGGAGAAGCTATTTTGGAGAGGAGTTTTCTGATGCCAAATTCTTCACTATGACTCAGCCATCTGTGATAGCTACAAGTCAGCCGCCTATTACAGTCATAACCCAGCTGCTAGGTGTGGCAAACTGTTTTTCATGAATGTTCACAGTATCAGTGGAAAAGGCAGAAATAATATTTTAGAAGTACAAGATTGTTAACCTTACAGATTGATTTTACAACCATTACAGAATTCCATTACCCTTACACCTCCCCCCCAGTAGAAAAACTTGCATTTCAGCAGTTTTAATAATTTGGGAAATGAAATGAACATTATGTAATGCAAGAATTCTAAACTTAACACCAAACAATGGCTTACAACTTTGTGAAATTTTTTGTGAAAAATTACATTAGTAACAATGCTGACTGTATTACACAAGCCACCTTGATCAAATTTGAAGATTTGGAAGATACAAAGAGCTTGAGTGCACAATTTTGGAAGCAATTTGCGAGTCAGAATCACATGACAGGTTTCTGACCATAAAGATGCACAGTAGATCAAATTTTTCAACTTAAAACTTGACTGGCGTCTTACTGATGCTAGGAATCTGTTTATTCTGAAACTAGTTTTAAAAAAGTACTACCACCTATGTCAAGGCTTACACCTTAAGACATAGGAGCAGAATTAGGCCATCTAGCCCATCAGGTCTGCTCTGCCATTCAATATGTTGGGAGTTATTTTTCCCTCTCAACCCTGCATCTCCTGCAACCTTTGACACCCTTATTAAAAACCGATTAACCTACGCTTAACCCATAAGGAAATAAGAGCAGACAGATTTTAGTGCAATTGACCAGCCTCATCTGCTGGTCAGGGAAGAAGGGAGATGCTTTACAATGGTGAACCAGCCACTCATTCTGGGTTTGTGAAAACACGGAAAACTGAAAGGACCAGGAATGAGGAAAATAAAAGGCAACTTTGGACCTACCATAGCTGAACTCATCAGTTGCTTGTCTGTTCACAGGGAGGTCGTGCAAATAACTGGGCAGGAGTAGAACAGATATGTACTTACTGAAAGTAAAGGATTATCCTAAAATTTCACTTTGAATTATTTGCTTCATTTAAGGATTGTAAAACTTACACTTTATATGCAATCTTACATTAAGCTGCTCACAATTAAGATACTGACATTCAACAATCATTTTTAATCATATTGTACCTTTGGAAAATCCCAATTTCTGGGTAACTGTCCTTGCAATTTTCGATGTGGTTGCATCACTGTACAAATAAACTTCATCCACGCTATACCAGTCCACATGATTGCGGCTCAGCTTTAAGCTATGTATGGCTGCAACCAATAAGACATTTCAAGCATTAGTCAAAAATAATATTTAATACTTATAAAATTTGAATAGTAAATGGTTAATGCATGCGATAGTGATCAGGATACATCCTATTTCTGGAAAGTTAATGCTAAGCAAATACAAACGAGCAAACACTTTCTAAACTGTAGTTTGAAATTTCTTGCACAATTGTAATGTACAAAAAGACTTTGTTCAAAAGAAATGAAGCAGAGCTGTAGCAGGGATGTTTTGGGGTGGAAGGGGGAGAGGGGAAAAAAGAATGATAAAATTCTGAAAGAACATCAGAATGAGATAATCTTTTTCACAGGTATCCTTTTAAAATAGATTTCAGATGATAATTATGCTCAGAAGAGAGAAAGAAAGTAAGAATAAAGTCAAGCTTGTATATTGGAGACAGCTTCGTAATACATGAGCAAAAAATGCTGAAAAATTAAAGTTATAAGAAAAATCTATGTGGTGGTTAAATGAGTTTCTGTGCACAACAGAGCTTTTTGTCCACTGCTGCCAAAGTTGTTCCGGCAGTACAAATCTCTAGCTCTCCAATCATATACAATGTCATTGATAATGGACTTCCACCTTGAAAGGATGGAAATCCTTGGGTGACAAACAAATTACAGATTTCAAGTTGAACAGATCATAACGTGTAGCTCTGTTTGCAAAAGGTTAACGCCAATTTAAAAAAAAACTCACTTGAGAGTTCTTATATCTACTAAACTAAATTACTTTTTCCAGAAAATACTACAAATTTACTGGGGGAAAGCATGCACTAATAAAAGGTGACGCTAGCTCTCAGTCACAGATTTTCTAAAGATTGTACCTTATGTCTATGAGAATGAATTCAAGGACCAATTTTTGTTATATGGACAAAGCACTGGAGGCAGCAGGAAACACTTCAGATTCAGAAACATTTCCACTTTGGGCACTAGTCTAAGTTCAGCAGCAGAGGAAGGGAGTAAGTGCTAATTGAAAAACTCTTCTAACCAACACTAGGTGTAGAGAACAATTCATACTATACCTTGGGAACACTTTCTTTTGTAACATGCAGTGCCTGCAATTTTCTTACATCCTCTCCGTTTGAACAGAAAGGGAAAATAGAAGGAAGGGAGTTGGTAGAAAACTAACAAAGTAAAAAAAAAGATCAACTTCATGGATATTGTGAACACTCTCTTGATCTCTAGAATGTATCGATCTCAAAATCAAAGTATGTTCTAGGCTCTCCAATTAAAACAATTTTCCAACACTGAACAGGAAACTATTCACACTATTTTCTAAAGTACTTGCACCATATTCTGAACAATTTCTGAAACAACAAATACAAATTAAAGACAGGATACAGATGCGACTTTGTTTCAAGATCCATATCTGAAATTTCATTTTCTTACTTTGGTTGTCACGTTATGACTTCAATTCTACAATTGCCAAGTCACTAGTAACAGTCCAAAGTAATGGCTTCACAGAAAAACCATATTGATAAACTTGAAGATAAGTTAGCAATAGCTGGTTAAATAGACATTGATCAAAATCATATAATCAGCATATTAATAATCCAAACGAACACATCCTTAGCCATCTTGATTTCAACTTCTCTAAATAATACTCACTGAAAGAAAGGAATTGCAACAGGTTATATCAACCTATCTAGTACAAATGTAAAAAATACTTTGATGTAGCTTTATACAAAATATGCAATATCTTCCATTATGCAAAAACAGAAGATACTGGAAAACTAAGCTGGGTAGATAGCAGCTTCGAAGGAGAAAAAGTTAGTGTTCA
The DNA here is from genome assembly GCF_030144855.1 of Hypanus sabinus. Classification (NCBI taxonomy): domain Eukaryota; kingdom Metazoa; phylum Chordata; class Chondrichthyes; order Myliobatiformes; family Dasyatidae; genus Hypanus; species Hypanus sabinus. The sequence goes on along the minus strand of NC_082707.1, from coordinate 160,010,620 downwards.
AGGCCAGATGGTAGTTCATTGATGCTTTATTTCTTCCCTTCCATTTCCTTTTATCAGCCACCAGATTTTCAGAAATAAAGTAAATTTAGGAGCTAACTAATTTCAACTTAGCGCTGTCAATATAATGTACACCAACAGGGTTTTAAAATCAAACAGAGCAAACAATGAAGACAAGTCATGCAAGTTAGCAATGATAGATAGGGAAGCAACATTAAAAAGACATAACAATAGCCAAGCAATGGGTAACATTTAACAAAATAATAGATGGTTCAGGGAAGTGCATATCCCTTTAAGGCATAAAAATAGTCCTATCATGGCCAATGGGTTAAAGGTTAGATGCGTTAAGTGAAAACATGCAGGCAGAAAGCCAAGGCATATAGAAAACCGGGAAAATTTAACAGTTCAAAAGGACCAAGGCATCGACGAGGGAAAGCACATTATGAAAGTAGTCTATCAAGCAATGTTGAAGTTTCTTCAGATAGGTAATATGGTAAAGATTAACAAAAAGATGAATGGATTCCTTTACAAACTAAGTCAGGAGAAATTATACTGCAGAATAAGGAAGTGGCAGAGAAATTAAACCACCATTTAGTGTCAGTCATCAGAAAGTCCTGTGAAACTGCAGAGAACTATGGATCTAGTATGAGTGAGCAACCTAAAGAAATTAGCATTAGTTAAAACTAATGCTAAGCATTGGAGAAATTAATGAGACTGAAAGATGAAAAAATACTTAGAATTTGATGACCTAAGGTTTTGAAGGTGGCATCTATGGAGATGGTGGATGCTTCAGCCATTAGCTTCCAAAATTCCAAAGATTCCAGAATGGCTCCCATTGATTGGAAGGCAATAAAACAGTGGGATAAAATTTAAGAAAGGGAGAGGGAAACAGGGAATAGACTAATCAGTCTGACAGAGAGGTATTAAGGAGAGTGCTTGAATTTACTAAAGTGGTTATAAGGGTACTTAGAAAATATTGTTAGGACTGGGCAAAAATGGAGTTATGAAAGGAGAATCAGATTTGACAAATCTTTTTGTGTTTTTTTTAAGTTTAACCAGCAAAACAAATAATGAAGACAAGTCTTGCAAGTAAAGGTAAACAAATAAAGGTAAACCATTTAATGTGGTGTGTTTGGACTTTCAGCAGTCTTTATCAATAATCTGGACAACAAAATTAACCATAGTAAGTCCAGGTTTGCTGAGTTGTAAATTAGGTGGCAATATCATGTTGAAAAAATGAGGCTTGGTAAACAAAACATGAGAATTTGAAAGGTATAAAGTTCAGAAATACCTTGTGTTCCTTATACATGAGCCACTGAAAATTAACATGCAGGTACAACATGATACAAAAACTTCACTGAAAGACAGAGTTTTGAGGGAGCTCTGGTCACATGGTTACTTAAGATAAGAAGGGAGATGGATAGGTTTCAGATATAATGGAAATCAAATTACACGAGGTTAGTGTTGGAAGATGCACCAAAGTCAAGATCTCACAATCAGCTATGACTTGTGAGGTTGGTTCAGGGAATATATGGCCTACTTCTACTTCTTACTTATGGTTAATCTGTGGTTGCAACTAAAACATCAGTAAAATCGATTCAGAAAAGAAAGCCTCTTTTCCCCCACCCTGCAAAGATGTTTCAAGATCATTACTAACCTGAACCATCAACTCCATTTCTCTTCCCACAGATGGTACCTGACCTGCTGAGTCCTTCCAGCATTTATTTTTTAAACTTCTGATTTCTAGTCTTTATAGTTGTTTTGATTTATGAAGCACAATTTATTCAATCTGGCAGCTAGATAACAATATTAAAAGGAACAAAGTTCCTCTGGACAGCAGGTTAATTTGCCATTTTAAGGGACATCTCATTGAAATCCCAGGGAATGCTAATGATTTCTCTTGCAAAAAATATTGTATTTTTTAAATAATGAAAATAAAGTCACAAGAACACACAGTCTTGTTCTCCTAGAACTCTTCACTCAAGTAAAAATACTCCTTTACACAAGATGCTTCAATTTATTCCTTAAAAAGGATGTCCTGATATTGAGAAAAAGCAACACATCTGATAAATGCTCTTTCTACATTAATTATGGAAAGACAAGCTGCAAGATCAGCTTGCTTTCTGATAGGATATTTTTATATATCATGCTGTAATAGGTGCATAACAGGCTCAAGGAAGCTACAGAAGTGAGAGAGGTGTAGAAGACAGTAAAATGTGTTAAATAAAATCTATAGCAAGGGCAAATTAAATTATAATTGGAAAATGAGATGGATAAGTGTAAACTAGTTAGTAACTAATTTAAAACTAAATGTCAAGTTCCAATTTACACCAAGGGGAATGAAGACCAGATGAGCAAGATTTTGAAATCATTATTTAGCTGGAAGCTGTAATGGGGAGCAAGATTCCTGCTAACTTAATAAGCCAAATAGGATTATGACTACCAACATTTATTTTGAAAATGGCCTGAAAATAGATGACCTAAAACTATGAAAACCGTAGATAGCTGTTTAGGTCTGCATACAGCTTTATAGTTATATTAGCTATGATGTTTTTCAAATCCAACAGGTAAAAATTATCCTTTACACACTCAGTGGCCACTTAATTAGGTACCTCCTATACCTAATAAAGTAGCCACTGAGTGGACATTCATCGACATCGGCTGCTGTGGGCCATCAACTTCAAGGTTGGACATGTTGCGTGTTCAGAGATCCTATACTGCACACTGCCACTGTAACAAGTTCAACTGTTGTTCAATCATTCACATGAATACAGCCAAACGAAGCAGCATTCCTCACGGGCCAAGGTGCAAAACATACTGAACGGCACGCCATGCATTACAGCAGCCACAGAAGGATGGAATCCACCCACTGTATGGAATCCATCCCTGGGGGTGGTGGGGGGGGGAAACTCCCAACCCAGCTCGGAGCAGCACTCTCCCACACCACCTCCAGAGTTTCCTTCTGTGGGTGGCTACAACAGGCGACCCGCATCACGAGGTCCTGGTCTGCGCAACAACCGAGGTGATGAATTACTGGTTTCTCTCATCGATGAGCAATGTATCATACTTTACCCAGCACGTTTTGTACAGAAGTCTTCACTAATGAACAGTGAACCAGACTTACAGTATTCTACCTTACCGATGTCTAGCAGTGTCTTGTGATCACAAAATACATCCAAGGTGATCATTTATACCATTTGTTTGATTTACGCTGCCTCTGACACCTTCCTTTTTTAGTAGTTGTAGCAGGAAGCAACATGGTACACCACAATTCCAGCTCCAATACCATCGAACATCTCGCCAGTGGGACAGAACTACAGCAACTGATGTTCTCAATATCTAGGGAGTGTCTTGCAATCACACAAAAGACATAAAGGTCGAACAATCACACCTTTGTTTGGACCTAGAGAGGCTGCTGCGACCATCTTACCAGAACACATTGTTACTTGAGTTGTTATCACCTTCATGTCATCTTCAACCAGCCTGGCCACTCTCCTCTGACCTCTCTCAATAACAAAGCATTTTTAGCTACAGACTGCTGCTAACTGGAGTTTTCACACCATTCTCTATAAACTCTAGAGATTGTTGTGCACACAAATTCAGAAAATTTGCATTTTCTCAAATACTGAAACACCCTGTCTGGCACCAACCATCATTCCACGGTCAAAATCACTTAGATCACATTTCTTCCCCATTCTGTTGTTTGGTCTAAACAATAACTGAACCTCTTTTAAGCATATCTGCATGCTTTTATGCATTGAGTTGCTACCACATGATTGGCTGATTAGATATTTGCATTAAAGGTTGTTATGAAGGATGAACAACTCTGATGGGCAGAAGGGTACAGAGTTGCCCATGTCCCCCTCCCCTGGGAGAATTACAAACCATTACTAACAAAAATATACTGGGACTGGAACATTTGCTTCAGACAAGGGAGAGATAACACCGGGGGAGAGAGACCATATTATGACTCCTGTAAGACTTACGGCTCCGGAGAGGGCTGTTTACTTGGTACCATTCTGTTCATTAAAATTCCTCAATGGACAGCTGGAGTGGGCTGGTTTGATGGACTAAGCCATTCAAAACTGATTGCCACCTGAGACTCCGTGAGTAGGGATAAAAGTGAGGTCTGGGGAGATACCCCTCAGACGCACCAAGAGACACACTAGTGAGCACTGTTTAAGTGTTGGAACCCACGAGAAAGTGTGGGGCATCAGAGACCGAAGGATCGATCAATTTTAACTCACAGTGTTTACAGTGAGGCTGGTGGGGGCGTGTGTGTGTGTCCACCCTTGCCTGGGTGACAAGTCCACCATAGAAGAATGGTCTAGCTAAAGGACAGAGGGGTCATACCTGAATGGCCACAACAACACATCGATGGATCAAGAACATAAAGGAAGGTTTAACTGACTGCAGCTGTCACTGTTTGCTCTCTCTCTCTCTCTCCCTCCAACGGTTACAACAAAAGAACCAACAACTACCTCAGCCTACGTGAACTGAACTTTATACTCACATATGACAATTCATTATCCCCTAGACAATGATAGAGCTTGTTTATTATTGATTATTATTATACCCACACTTTTAGGTTTAGTATTGCTAACGTGTATTATCTGTATATTTGCATTGTTGATATCGATTTGTATATTTTTACTTGTAACACTTACCCACAGGCTGGTATATGTCTAGGGGAAAAAGGAGATCCAGCCACTCTCCAACCCACCTCCCGTACACACAGGTGCTGTGAGAATCAAGTTAATGCCTTGCGCCCACCAACATTATCAAACCCACAACAAATACCGTTGTGAAATACACTTTAAAGAGTTTACTAAAATTAAAAAAATAGTAGGCAATACAATATATATATATACAAGGAAAAAAAACAAAAGGCGCCAACTTATCAAAGTTCAGTCTGTTTAGTGCACTCGTTGGAGCTCAATCCACGAACCAATCGACCCATCCGGCCGTCGCACCTGGGACCACCCCGGTGGTCTTACGAGCAGTCCAGCACACGTCCGTCTTCTTCAGCGTCTTCCTCGGCCTCCCCCAAAAAACCCACGAAAACCCCTCCCCCAAGTTCCCAGCATCACAAGACACAATGACATTCCCCATTGATTAACAAATGAATACAATTACCATATCAGCCATTCTAAAGCGAAACAAAGGCTAGAGAAACACTTATCCGACAAAGAAACATTCCTACTTGTAACAAACCAAAGAGGCCATTTTGAGTAACATACCCAGGACATTGTACATTCTCTCCCCACCAGCAAATGTCATGCCCTCATGGCATTACTAGAGGTCCCCAAAGCTTCTTGCAACACACAAAACCCAACCCAGGTGCAGAAAGCAGTGACATAACTACCCAGAGCAGTAGAAATCACACTCGGTTCTCCTGGTACCACATATGTCAACCGCTCCGGGGGGCGCCTAATCCTCTGAGATCTCCAAACCCCTTCTGCCCCACTGGGCTCCCTCGTCACCTGCGAACCCACTGTCTCAGACACCCCAGGTCTACCTGACAGACCCGCACCCCCTTCCTCACAGGGGTCCTCCCTCACCCGAGATCTCTCCGGCTCACACTCGGGTTCCACCCTCTTTCCCACCAATGTAGGCTGCCTCTCCATCTGACCCTCAAGACCTTCCCTCCCCTCACCCAATTCAGTATGGGAAGGGTCAGGAGCCTCCTCTCCTGGTACTGGAGCACCAGCGAATGGGAACAGGACCCACTCATCTGAGTCGTCCTCCTCTGAATCGGTAGCTATTCCCGGGTGAGGGACCCGTCCCCGCTCTTCAGCAGCGGGCTCTTCCCGTTCTCCGCGCCCTCGCAGAGTCCTTGTACTGGGTGTAACCTCCCACTCGGGCTCCTTATCCACCTGCACCGCTTGACCCAGTGGCAGCAGGTGATTCCTATGGAGTACCTTGATAGGCCCTTTTCCATCCTCGGGTTTCACCCGGTAAACTGGCAGGTTCGGCATCTGGCTCTCTATTACATAGGGGCTGGCCGCCCATCGATCTGCCAACTTGTGCTTACCAGGGAGTCCCAAATTCCGTAAAAGGACCCGGTCGCCCGGTAATAATTGTACAAACTTCACCTTTCGATCATACCGCATCTTATTCCTCTGATTTTGTTTGGTAGCCGCCGCCTCGGCCAACTCGTACGCCCGCTGTAACTCCCTCTTCATGTCGGACACGTACTTTAGATGGGACTTCCCGGGAAATTCACCCACTCCACCTCCAAAACACACGTCAATGGGCAACCTCGCTTCCCGCCCGAACATCAGATAATAGGGCGAATACCCTGTAGCATCATTGCGAGTACAATTGTAACAGTGAACCAGTTGTCCAATATGACGACTCCACCTGCTTTTCTGCCCAATCTCCAGCGTCCCGAGCATATCCAACAGGGTCCTGTTAAATCTCTCTGGCTGAGGATCTCCCTGTGGGTGGTAAGGGGTAGTCCTGGATTTCTCAACCCCAAGTAATTCAGTAATTCCTGGATAAGGCGGCTCTCAAAGTCCCGCCCCTGATCACTATGGATTCGCCTGGGAAGGCCGTAATGCACAAAGTACTTCTCCCATAACACCTTCGCCACTGTCGTCGCCTTCTGATCCTTGGTGGGAAATGCCTGAGCATAGCGAGTGTAATGATCGGTGATGACCAAGACATTTGCGGTGTTGCTGGTGTCAGGCTCAATCGACAGGAAATCCATACATACCAGGTCCAGAGGTCCCGCACTCTGCAAGTGCGACAGTGGAGCCGCCAACGCTGGCAGGGTCTTCCTCTGGATGCAACGACGGCATCCCCTACAGTATTCTTCGACGTCCCCCCTCATCCGGGGCCAGTAGAACCGGTCTTTGAGCAATCCATATGTCTTTTCCACCCCCAAGTGTCCAGAATCATCATGTAAGGCCTGGAGTACAGTCTGGCGATACTCCTCCGGCAGGACCAGTTGCCAACAGCGGGGTTGGTCCGGAGGCGTCGTTACCCGGTACAAGATTTTGTTCTTTAACTTCAACCGAGACCACTCCTTCAACAACAGAGGCACGCATGGGTGTTTCGCCTGCTCAGCCAACGCCGCATCCCCCTTCTCGACTGCTCTCCACACTGTGCCAATGCCCGGGTCATTTTGCTGAGCAGTTGCCACTTCCCCCGGACTCAGTTCCGGCAACTGTTTAGTCCCCAGTGCGGCCAGGTCACAGTAAACTAGGGGTATGGCGTCGTCAAAAACCCCCAAATGGTCCACGGCTCGTTCCAGCCTCCCTCTTCCCTCGGCCCTCACAGTGATAGCAAACTGACACATCGCCTTCACTCCAGGGGCAGGGACATTCTCCCACTCCTCGTCCCTCTCCTCCTCCCCCGGCTCCCGACGAGACAATGCATCCGCATCGACATTCTTGCTTCCAGGGCGGTACCTCAGGCTGAAATCATATACCGACAAGGCCGTCAGCCACCGATGTCCGGTGGCATCCAGCTTCGCCGAAGTCAAAATATAAGTGAGAGGATTGTTATCCGTTCTCACCTCAAACTTGGCTCCGTACAGGTAATCGCCTAGCTTGTCCACCACCGCCCACTTCAGCGCCAGGAACTCCAACTTGTGAGTGGGATAGTTTCTCTCCGATGGCGACAAGCTTCGGCTGACAAAGGCTACCGGTCTCAATGCTTTGCCATGCTCCTGGTACAGAACAGCCCTGAGACCCTCTCGGCTGGCATCCGTGTGCAGCACATATGGCTTCTGGGGATCAGAAAAAGCCAACACCAGGGCCTGGGTCAGTGCCCTTTTCAAAGATCGGAACGCCTCTTCACATTGATCATCCCATCTCGAGCCAAAAGGTTCCGCCGGGTTCCAGTATCCTCCAGCATCCTGCCTCTGGTTCCCCGTCCTCTTCTTCCCCACCGGGGGATAGCCACACAACAGCTGAGTCAACGGGTGACACACTTTGGCGTAACCTTTCACAAATCGCCGGTAATACCCACAGAACCCCAAAAATGAGCGCAGAGCACTCACTTTCTGGGGTCTCGGCCAGGTGGTCACAGCCTCTATCTTGGTTGGATCAGTAGCCACTCCCTCTCGCGAAATGATATGGCCAATGTAGTTAACCGACGACTTGCAGAACTGGCATTTGTCCAGGGAAAGCTTCAACCCTTCTTCATTAAGCCGGCCCAACACCTTCAACAGCCTCTCCTCATGTTCCTCCAAAGTCGATCCAAACACTATCAAATCGTCCAGGTACACCAGCACCTCCAACAGATTCATATCCCCCACAGTTCTCTCCATGAGCCTCTGGAAGGTGGCTGGGGCTCCGGATATGCCTTGGGGCATTCGTTCGAACTGAAAGAACCCCAGCGGGCAGATAAAAGCAGTCTTCTCTTTATCGGCCGCACTCATCCGGATCTGGTAATACCCACTTCTTAAATCCAGCACACTGAACCACTTCGCACTGCTCAGGCAGGCCAGCGCATCCTCGACTCTTGGGACAGTATATTGATCAGGGACAGTTCGCCGATTCAACGTCCTGTAGTCCTTATGCGTCCCCAATAGTGGTGGCACGGAAGAAGAATGGGCACTCGCCCATTCTTCTTCCGTGCCACCACTATTGGGGACGCATAAGGACTTCGAGACTCAGCTATGATTCCGGCCTCCTTCAACTTGCACAAGTGCTGTCGCACGTCCTCAACATCTGCCGGAGCCAGCCGCCGGGATCTCTCTCGGAACGGGGTGTCCTCCGTCACCCGGATGGTGTGGCGAGTGCTTTTGGAGCAGCCAACATCAAACTCGCCCCGAGAAAAAACAGCATCTTCTCCACTAGCCTACGTTTCCACTCCGGCGACACAGGGGAATCCCCGAAGTTAAAGGCTTCAGCGGTCAGCTCCCTTCGATGGTCTGATCCCTCCCCGTTAGGGGTCCGCACTGGTGTGCTGGACATTACCGTCACCGGGAACAGATGTGCCAGCGGCATTCCCCTCTTAAAGGTGATTTCTCTTGCCGTGGTGTTCCTGACACTTATAGCTATACGCCTCGCATGTACCACCCCTGGTCTCCGCACTTCGGGCCTCACCAGCGCCCCCGCCGGAAATCGTGTCTCCCCTTCAAGATCGTCTGGGCGTCTACTAACAGGGCTTCTCCCGTCGGCACTCCTGGGAATCTGGGGGTCCCCGTCACTAGGGCTACCCCCCCGGGTTGGATCACCTTGGGCCTCGCCTGCGTACACCACACCGTCCCTCGTTTACACTCCGGGTCCAGCCCTTGGGAGGCAACCCCTTCTGCAAACACTGCTCGAAACACTGGATGCACCAAGAGGGTCTCCAGAAAGTCTTCCCCCCCTTTCTCCTTACAAGCTCCCAGGAGCCGTTGCACAACTGGGGAGTTAGTCCCCACCAGGAGGGCAGCACCACCGGTTTCCACTGGGTCAGGACACACCAACACCAACGTCTCAATAGCTTCCGACACTCCCACATCGCCCTCCAAGAACTCCAATCTCACCGATAGGTACCCATCGTACGGGTAGTCACCCTCGCTCACACCCCAAATCTGCAGGGCGTCAAATGGGGTTACAGGCAAATGCTTTAGATATTGATTGTAGAAAGACCGGTACAATAAAGTCACCTGCGATCCCGTATCAAGAACGGCTTTTGCGTAAATTCCCTCTATCCGTAGACCCACACTGGCACGGGGTCCTACCAGCCCATCCGGAACAGAGGCGTGGGCACCCGGTGGTCTTCCGGCTGATCTCTGGGAACGTGTTCCTCCAGAGGCTCCAGTCCATTCCCTCACTGAGCCTCTCCTAAGTTTCCCCGACACCTCTCCCTTCTTAGTCGCAGGGGGGCTTGTCCTCCGCGGGACTCCTCGTCTCTCACAATCCCACCTAAAGTGACCCTCCTCTCCACAGCTATAGCACACTCTCGGCCTTCCACAGTCCCGCCTGAAATGCCCCTCTTTCCCACAGTTAAAGCACACACTGCCGGCCACCCCTCCTCTCCCAGGACAGCTCCTGCTCCCAATCCACTGCACTGATCGCCCCTGAGAGTAGGTACCTCCCCTGTCCCTCCCCTCCAAAGGGGGTTCCCTACTCCCTGGGGGTTTGTCATTCCTCCACTCAGCCACCACTTCCTGTATCGCTGAGGATCGCTCCCGTAGGCCCGTGCCCCTTTTCCGCCCCAACGCTCTCTCTTCCTCTCGCACCTCTCTAATCAGTTGCCCGAAGGATGGAGGGGGACCTTTCCTATAAGCCTGCCGGATAGTCCACGCCACTTTGTCCTCCTCCAGAGAGCCACTGAATAGCTGACTCATCCTCACGCTAGCCATGTCAGTCGCCTTCACTACCCCCCGGCGCCGCAGCCCCGAGAGCATCCCCTCCATCCTAAATATGTACTTGGAGAGCTTTTCCCCTCTCCATTGTTCCAGGCGTTGAAACTCTGCTAAAAGCAGCCAGGGTTCCCCTGACAACCCAAACGCTCCCTCCAAAACTTCTAGGCAGTCCTCCACTGAGGCCCCAGGCTTCTCAGCTTTCAACTCCCGGACGGTTTTGGCTGCTAAACCCCTCAAACTTCCCACCAATCACTGCCTCTTCTGCTCCTCCGAGCCTGGCCACTCCTCTAACATCAAAGACGTATGCTCGATCCAGTTCTCATAGTCCACCTCCCCATCCGGAGTAGGCTTGGCTCCGGAGAACACCCCCAGCTTCAGCCGTGGCCTCTCGGCCACCCCCACCAGGGAATTAAGTGCGGCTGCCAGCTCCGAGGCTTCCACCCTACCTGGGGAGCGGGGCTTAGTCATGACTCCCTCCTCCCACCTCCCTTTACTAGTGCCGGGCACCTCTCTGGGGTCCACCTCTAGCTCTAACTCCTCCTCCGATGTCTCCTCAGCCTCATCCTTGTAGGAGTGGAGACCCCACGGCCCCTCCTCCCCCGGAACACTGACCATCGCCGGCAGTTCCACCGTCCTGACTTCAGCACTCGTACGAACCAACACCCAGCTAGACTCTACCTCTTTACCACACCGTCTAGCTACCAATTCTACCTGCCCAATACCCTTCACCGAACTTAAACCCCGCACTATCGCGTCTCCCGAAACTCGAAAATCCACTCCGCTCACTACGCATGCGTACTGTACTGGGACATCTTCAAACTGGCACCAACAAGCAATCTTATCTCTGTCCATCTCCGCTCTGCTGCCTGCGCGATTCCACAGCCCCTGACAATCCAATCCCGGACGAGCACCCCACAAATGTAACACTTACCCACAGGCTGGTATATGTCTAGGGGAAAAAGGAGATCCAGCCACTCTCCAACCCACCTCCCGTACACACAGGTGCTGTGAGAATCGAGTTAATGCCTCGCGCCCACCAACAGTATCAAACCCACAACAAATACCGTTATGAAATACACTTTAAAGAGTTTACTAAAATTAAAAAAATAGTAGACAATACAATATATATATATACATACAAGGAAAAAAAACAAAAGGCGCCAACTTATCAAAGTTCAGTCTGTTTAGTGCACTTGTTGGAGCTCAATCCACGAACCAATCGACCCATCCGGCCGTCGCACCTGGGACCACCCCGGTGGTCTTACGAGCAGTCCAGCACACGTCCACCTTCTTCAGTGTCTTCCTCGGCCTCCCCCAAAAAACCCGCGAAAACCCCTCCCCCAAGTTCCCAGCATCACAAGACACAATGACATTCCCCATTGATTAACAAATGAATACAATTACCATATCAGCCATTCTAAAGTGAAACAACGGCTAGAGAAACACTTATCCGACAAAGAAACATTCCTACTTGTAACAAACCAAAGAGGCCATACCCAGGACATTGTACATACTAATAAACACTGTTTTGAAAAAAGTACCAGACTCCAACGGATACTTCTATCTTTGCTGGTAAGACACCCAGTTACGTAACAAGGTGTACCTAATAAAGTGGCCACTGAATGTATATAACAACTTAAAGGTTTATAGCACTTGTTGGAAACTGATTGAAAAATGGAACACCATCTTCAAGGGAGACTAATGTTATACCTTTGATAACTGTCAATTTCTAAAACAGAAGCAAATCTGCAGCTGCTGGAAGTCCAAAATAACGCACACGAAATGCTAGAGGAACTCAGTATGTCAGGTAGCATCCATGGAGAGGAATACAGTTGACCTTTCCACCGAGACCCTTCTATAGGATTACATTAGAATTTTCTAATGCAATTTTGGTTTTGTAGGCTAACAATGTTATTCAGGACGAACTAAATGCAGGGGCAGAAAAAGACTTTCTAAAGCTGCTGAAATGCATGAAACTAGGTTTGATTTATTTCCTGTTTTGGTTTGCCTCTTAGGATTACTGTGATTATTACTTGGAAGGTTTGTTTATGTTCTGCATGCTAGCTGAATGGACTCCCATAGCACTACAACAAAATATCTTGCTCAACTTATTTCATATTCAATGACCTCAGACTTTTGAGAACTTTGAAAGAAGACTTCTGTACAAACGTGCTAGGTGAGGTATGAAATATCACTCATCAACCAGAGAAACCAATAATTATGTAAAGTAATGCTAAGAAAGGTGGATTTTATACACCCATTCTCTTACCAACTACCATCAATATGTCACCTGCAGAACCAGATCCCTTTTACACCACCAAGAACGCTTACTGTGCTATCCCATATTCACACTTTGCCAAGTCTGATCACTTGCTGCCATTCTACTTCTGATAGAGACTGAGGACCGCAGTGCCAGTGGCAAGGACAACAAACACATGGTTGAGAAGCAGAGTAGCATTTATAAGACTGCTTTGAATTGGTAGTTTGGACCATATTCAGGAATTTATCTTCAGATCTGAATGAATATGCCACAGCTTTCACCAATTTCATCAAGACCTGCGAGGATGAATAGGTGCTTTTGAAAGCACAACAAGGTTTCCAGTCTAGAGGCTCTGGATGAACCCAGAAATTCGCAATCTGCTAAAGGCAAGATGCATGGCGTTCAAGACCGGTAATCCAGAATCCTACAAGATGTTCAGGTACAGCTTGTGGAAGACCACTGTGAGAAGCAAAAGGTAATTCCATGTGAAGTTAGAGGCATAATCAAATGCATAATAGCTGTGTCATGGTTTGCATGCCATTACTTCCAACAAGGCAAAGCCTAACAGTACACATAGTATTAATGCTTCACTTTGTAATAAGCTTAACTACTCTTACGCACATTTTGAAAAGGAGAATAACACCACATCATTGAGGACATCTTCAAGAGGAGATGCCACCCATCACCAAGGACTCTCACCATCCAGGATATGCCCTCTTTTCATTATTACCATCAGGTAAGAGGTGCAGGAGCCTGGGACCTACACTCAATATTTTAGGAACAGCTTCTTCCCTTTTGCATCAAATTTTGAATAGTCCATAAACTCATTAACACCAGTTATTCCTTTTCGTTTGCACAATTTAGTTTGTAATTTAGAGTAATTTTAATATCTTTGCACTGTTCTGTTGATGTAAAATACCAAGTTTCAAGTTAGATAAGTTAGTGATAATAAATCTTATTCTCATTCTGATGGATAGAGGTTGAGAGGGATATGGACCAAACACAGGTAAATGGGAGTAACTCACAGGTAGGTAGCTGGGTCAGCATTAACAAGCTGTGCCTAAGGGGCTGTTTCTATTCACTATGACTGTACAAATATTTTTCAATTCTGAAGCACAAATATAGTCATTATTCTCTATTTAATTGGAGTTAGGACAGTCTTTTTTATTGTCAGGTGTATTAACATACTGTGAAAAGCCTGTCTTCTGTTCATTCAGATAGAATCATTACATAGTGCATTGAGGTAGTAATTGCAGAAAGCAAAGTACAACAGCTACAGAGAAAGTGCAGTCAGGGACACAAGGTACAAGATTATAATAAAGTAGATTGTAAGACAAAGACTCTATCTTATCATACTGAAGAGCCAAGTCAATAGTCATAACAGAGGGGTAGGTGCTCTGAAACCAGGTGGTACATGCTGTCAATCTTTTGCATCTTATGCCTGACTGGAGAAGAACGTTCAAGATAGGTGGGCTTTTGATTACTTTGCTGCTTTACTGAAGCAGTGATAAGTGTAAACAGAGCCCATAGAGGGCAGCTGGTTTCCATCATCTGCTGAGTTGTGTTCACAACTCTCTGCGATTTTTTTGCAATGACTAGTTGAGCAGTTGCCTTACCATGCTGTATGGCACCCAGATAGCTTTCTACGATGCATTGACAAAAATTAGTAAGAGTGGATGGACACATGCTGAATTTCTCGAAATTCTTAATCAAGTAGATTCATTGGCGAGGTTTTATGCCTGTTCATGTTAATATGGTTGGACCAGGACAGACAATTGGTGATATTCACTCCAAGGAACTTGAAGCTCTCATTCTCAGCCTTTCCCTGACCTTCCTGAAATTCGATTGTTTTCATGGGTCAAAGTTCAAAGTAAATTTATTACCAAAGTACATATATGTCACATATACAACCCTGAGATTCTTGTGGGCATACTCAATCCACAAAATAATAATCATAATAGAATTACTGAAAGACTGCACCAAATGGGGGATTTAACCAGTGTGCAAAAGACAATGAATTGTGCAAATACAAAAAGAAAGAAATAATCATCATCTATCTCGTACCGTTGTGTCATATATCATGGACGGGCAGTGCTGGGGAGAGCTTTAACTATGATGGACTGGGCTGCATCCACTACTTTTTGTACGATTTTCTGGTTTCCTCCTCCTGAACTCAATAATCAGCTTCTTGGTCTTGCTGATACTGAGTGAGAGGTTGTTGTTTGGCACCATTCAAGCAAATTTTCTCTCTTCCTTCTATATGCTGATTTGTCACTGCCTTTTATTTGGCCTAAGGCATCAACAAACTTGAATATGGCATTAGAGCTGTGCTTAGCCATACAGTCATAAGTGTAAAACGAGTAAAGCAAGGGTTAAGCACACAGTCTTGAGGTGCACTTGTGCTGATGGAAATTACGAAGGAGGTGTTGTTGCCAATCTGAACCGACTGAGGTTTGCAAGTAAGGAAATCAAGGATCCAACTGTACAAGGAGGTATTGAGGCCTTGAAGATTATTGATAGTTTTGAAGGAATGATAGTATTGAATGCTGAGCTGTAATTGATAAAGAACATTCTGATGTATGTATCATTGCTGTCCAGATGTTCCAAGGTTGAGTGATGTCTGTTGTGGACCTGTTGTGTTGGTAGGCAAATTGGAATGGATCTAAGTCACCTCTCAGTCAGGAGTTGATATGTTTCATCAACAACTTTTCAAAACACTTCATCACCGAAGATGTAAGTACAACTGGACTACAGAGCATGCCTTATGAGAAAAGACTGAGTGAGCTAAGGTTTTTCTCTTTGGAGCAAAGGAGAATGAGAGGTAACTTGATAGAGGTGTACAAGATAATAAGAGGTATAGATAGAGTGCACAAAGACTTATTCCTAGAGCAAATGGTTAATACAAGCGGTATAACTTTAAGGTGTTTGGAGGAAAGTATGGGGGAATGTGAGAGATAGGGTTTTCTTTTGCAGAGAGAGGTGATTGCATGGAATATACTGCTGGGGTGGTGGTAGAGGCAAAAACGGTAGGGACGTTTAAGAGACTCTTAGATAGGCACAAAGATGTAAGAAAAATGGAAGGCCACATAGGAGTAGGCTAAAGGGTCGGCACAACATAATGAGCTGAAGGGCCTGTACAGTTCTATCTCCCTGGCAGCAGTGATCCCCATCCCCATGTCTGACACATGAACCGTACATCAGGCAAGTAAAGATACTGGAATAATGCCACCAGTTCTGTCTCCACAAAATCCATCAAGCTCACCGGATGGATAGGAGAGCCAACTTCCATGTTCATATATTAAGATGCCTTGCCATAAACATATGTGCCTAGATAACACAAGTTCAGACTTTCAGACACTTCAATTTTGTTGATTTCCTTTGATATAGAGAGCCAACCAGTTCAATGTAAATCCTAAAACAAAGATTCCTTGCATCAAGTCTAAATCTAGAATTTAATGTTATGCTAATTTATGATCACAAATTGATATTTAAAGCAAAATTGCTACTAGTGACAGTTAAAGCAAGAATACTACTAATTTATACAGTAACCTGCACACTTTTGACCCAGAGGATTAACTCATATGAACAGACTTCATGACCACAATTTCAGGTTGAAGAAGAGGAACTAATTTGAGAGCTGGGTTAGGAAGCCATTTACCATAGAGTGAAGAAGTTAACACCATTAAGCATACATGTCTTCAGTTCACCCCAATTCAGTCCAGCACAGTGCACAAAGATTGCAATGATTTGTGAATTGGTCTTTTTTTAAAATGGTAAATCAATGGATTAATATTAGCTTCTGAAGAAATTCAAGAACTTCTCATCTCTTCTTTACTTTCAGATTTATAAAATTATCGAACTACAAACTCGTTATATTCCTACCACTGTCCTAGGGCTTTGAGTGGCAAGGGAGCTTTAGCGGAGAAACTAGTAAACTAAATTAGTGAACTAAGAGAGGCCAGCCAATTTACTGGCCCAATACGGTAATGAAGTCTGCAATCCATTTGTTTGCACTGGTGGAGGGAGAAACAAACTGGAAAGGATGTTAGGACATACAGATTATGGTTTACCTATTTCTTAACAATATTTTGTCAGTTAAAAAAACAAGGCAAGAAAGTAATTTTTGGTTAAAAGTCAACACAGGCTATATAAAGCCACATAAAAAAAAGAAAATAAATTCTATTCCGCTAGTGGATTATATTAAGCTACAATTCACATTTGTTGCCCTGTGTGGCTTTTTACAGAAGTTTTACAGAAAATGTCTAACCTCATGGAATATTCAAAGGTCAGGACAACAACTTAGAAACAGTAAATTATAAAGATTGTATGATTTGTATATAGTCAAATAGCAAGCATAAATGTAAAATTCTCTATTTCCTTCAGAGTGGATTATGAAACAGGAAATAGGATTATAAGCTTTGTCTTACCATCTTTACCGTCCATAGATTTAGCTACATCCAGCTCAAATACATCCTGGATCTGTTGACCCCTAAAACGCTTTAGGTGTTCAGCTTCTATCAGATCACTGTCTTCCTCTTCCAAAGGCTGCCAGGTACCGTCAATAAACCATTGGCCACGCATGACTAAAATCTTATCTGGTTCTACAAAAATCAAACAGTACAGACACAGTTAACAAAAATTTCAATAGAAACATGGTCAACAAAGTCAAAGAAAAACAAGATACAAATTTTGTGCCACAAAAAGAACTTAACATTTTTTTCCCTTAGTTGTACTGGAACAAGCTGCAAATTATTACAGATGTCTTTACATGGCTGCCTGATCTGAATGACATTTTGTTGATTTCCTGCATCTTTCATACTAAAAGAACAATGGAAGGAAAAGTAAAACAAAAGGAAAGCCAACCAAACTACACCGTGTATTTAAACAAAAGCAGAATAGTCAGTATAAATAACCTTTCTGTTTTAATCATTCCATTTTGATTTTAATGTGTTTATAACATTTCCACAAACCAAAGCAAGTTAAGAGGCCTAAAGCTGCATTACTTCAATTCATCATTAAAATTTTGTCCTATGCTTATGACAAGGTTATTATTTTAAATATAAGGGTAAGAAATGACTTTTCTATGTATAAAAGTGCAAACTGGCAATCCTTTGAAGAATAATCTCCCAAAGCATTTTTTCCTGATAAGAGGATTTTAAACTATATATCCCATGTGTGGATGAGCTATCTTTCATCAACCAATGTAAAAAATGTCATCTTCAGATCTTGTAGCATAGGGAAATTTGACAGAGTGAGCTTCAGAACTCAGTTTTCAGATGCTTTGTGATGAACAGTATGCTGTAAGATTCAGTATCTTGGTACATGAGACAATAATAAACCGATGCCCATATAGTCTTTTACAGAAGAATTTTGAATTTTGGTGGAGAAATACCAGTAGCAGAGAAATGCAAAGGAACTCACAATATTAGAAAGTGCATTAAAGGAGTATAAAATACTCAAAAATTGTGAATATTAAAAAATCACAAAGATGCAAACAAAACAATCACTAGATTTGGAATCAAATTGAAGCTAAAGAAATACCTGTAAGAATGACATATTACTGGCAAAGACAGAAAAGAAATTAGCAGCGGGAGCAACATAACAAAAAAAGACAATGTGAATGCTCTAAATAGGAGAATTAAGTAAATAGTGTAAAAAGACAGCAAAAAGAAAAAAAAATACATGGGTTCATTGTCCATACAGAAATCCAATTGTGGTGGGGAGCAAGCTGTTTATAAAATGTTGATTGTGTGTGTTATCCCTGTACCTCCTCCTTGACACAGCAATGAAAAGAGGGCATCTCTTCGGTGATGGAAGTCCTTGATGTGGGCCCCGCCTTTTTGTAGTGTCGCCTTTTGAAGAGATCTTTTATGCTGGGGAGGCTAGCACCCTTGATGGAGCTGGCTGAGGGTGCAACTTCCTGCAGCTTTTTCCAAGTCCTGTGCAGAGGTTCCTCCATGCCAGACAGTGATCCAACCAGTTAAAATGCTCTCTATGCTACATCTGTAGAAATTTGTAAGAGTCTTTGGTGACGTACCAAGTCTCCTCAAACTCCTAATGAAATATAGCTGCTGTCATGCCTTCTTTGTAATCCCATCAATACGTTGGGCCTAGGACAGATCAGCAGATATGCTGACACTCAGGAACTTGAAACTGCTCACCCTTTCCACTGCTGATCTCTTGATGAGGACTGGAGTGTGTTCCCTTGACCACCCCTTTCTGAAGTCCACAATCAATTCCTCTGTCTTACTAACGTTGTGGGCAAGGTTGCTGTTGCAACACCATTCAACCAGCTGATCAATCTCACTCCTATACGTTTCCTCATCACCAAATGAAGTTTCGCCACCAATAGATGTGTTATTGGTAAATTTATAGATGGCATTTGAGCTGTGGCAAGCCACGCAGTTATGGGTGCAGAGAACGTACAGCAGTGAGCTAAGCACACATCCTTGAGGTTGATTGTCAGCAAGAGATGTCATTTCCGATTTGCACTGATTGTGGTCTCCCGATGAGGAAGTTAAGGATCCAGTTACAGAGGGAAGTACAGAGGACTAAGTTCTGGAACTTGTTGATTAGTACTGAGGGTATGATGGTATTGAACACTGAGTTGTGACCAAAAAACAGCAGCCTGATGTTGCGATTGTTATTATCCAGGTAATCCAAGGCAGAGTGAAGAGTCAGTGACATTGCATCCCCTGTAGACCTGTTGAGGCGATAGACAAACTGTGAGGGTCTAGTTCCTTGCTTAGGCGGGAGTTGATTTCAGCCATGACCAACCTCTTGAATCACTTCATCATAGTAGATGTGAGTTTAACTAGGCAATAGTCATTGAGGCAGCTCATCCTGCTCTTCTTGGACCCTTTTTGAAGCAGATGGGAACCTTTGACAGCAGCAGTCAGAGGTTGAAGTTGTCCTTGAACACTCCTGATAGTTAGTTAGCACAGGTTTTCAGTGCCCTACCAGGTACATCAAATTAATGGCTATGATTTGTGCCAGTCTCTTTACATTTTAACAAAATATTTATAAATGTACATTTTGTTTTTAAATATCTGGCTATTTATAGCAAAATAAGAATTTCTCCTTAGCCCATTTTGAAAGGGGTTCTGCGAGAAGACAACTAGATTTCCAAATTAATCAACCATGAATGAATATTTATGTAAAAATGTGTGAAACATTGAAACACAGAAATCTACAGCACATTACAGGCCCTTTGGCCCACAATGTTGTGCCGACTCTAGAAACTACCCAGAATTTCCCTACCACATAGCCCTCTATTTTTCTAAGCTCCATTTACCTTTCTAAGAGACTCTTAAAAGACCCTATTGTATCTGCCTCTACCACTTTCGCAGGCAGTGCACTCTCTGTGTGAAAAACTTACCCAACATCCCCCTTGTACTTACTTCCAAGCACCTTGAAACTATGCCTCCTCATGTTAACCATTTCAACCCTGTGAAAAAGCCTCTGGCTATCCACATGATCAATGCCTCTGATCAACTTATATACCTCTAATAAGTCACCTCTCATCCTCCGTTGCTCCAAGGAGAAAAGACCGAGTTCACTCAACCTATTCTCATAAGGCATGCTCTCCAATCCAGGCAACATCCATGTAAATTCCTCTGCACTCTCTCTATGATATCCACATCCTTTCTGTAATGAGGTGACCACAATATCTCACTGATTCTCCACACTGCCAAGAGTCTTACCATTAATATTATATTCTATCTTCAAATATGACCTACCAAAATGAACCACTATTGAGAAATACCTTGCTAAAATAGAAAAGCTTTCAATATAGTTTGATATTTAAGAGTAAATTTTCCTTCTTTCCTCTTTACTTATGATAACAATTTCTAGGACAGTTGGTTGGATACACAGATAGGACTGGTTTAAAATGATATGGGCCAAGTGAGACAAAAATGGATACATATTTGGTCAGCATGGAACAGATGGACCAAACAGGCCGCTTCCCTGCTGTCTGACTATATGACTGAAATACATTGAGACACTGGTAACAACTGCACATTTGCTTGCCATTAAAAGGTTTTAAACTTCGCCTTTTCATGTGCATACCAGTTTAACAAAAAATATAGATTACTACCAATCCCAGCACCAGTGTAAACTAACCTTTATATGTGTAGGTACTCTTGAGGTGTTCTTGAACACTTAAAATGCCATTTCTGACTTTATTTCATAAAATAAACTTTCCTTGAATATGCATTTCTTTCTATGCTAATTTGACTTTGTATTATTAATATTCATACACCCTTATTTCTTAGTCATTATGTTTATCTTTTTTTATGTTCTGACAGTGAAAATAGATTCTGCTTTCTCCACACATAAGCTTAGTAAAAACACAGGACAAGAAAATTTGGTACAGTTTTTCTCATTTGCCTTAAAGTCAGAAATCCAAGGTGAGTTAGCTAATTGGATTGAAAGTTGGCTTGGAGCTAGGAAGCAGGGAGTAGTGGTGGAAGGACGATTTTCTGATTAAAAGCCCATGACCACTAGTTACCATAAGAATTATTGTTGGTACCTTTACTCATTGTAATACTACTTAAGAGTCTTTCCCAACGAGAAGTCTTGGATGAACCAAGAGATCTGTAATCTGCTGAAAGTAATCTACTTTCTTGAGAGCCAGTATAATTGAAACCTGCTTGAAGCAGGTGATACTTCAGACTGCTGAAGTGAGAGGTTGTAAATATCAGCGCACACTCCAGTTGATCAGCAGAAGTCTTTAATACTCGACCTGGTACCCTATCTGGACCAGATGTTTTCCATGCGTTCACCCTCCTGAAGGATGCTCTCACATCAGCCTCAGAGACTGAAATCACAGGGTACTCAGGAGCTGTGGGAGTTCATGAAGATGCCTCCATGTTTTGTCGGGCAAAGCAAGCATAAAAGGCATTGAGCTCACCCAGGAATGAAAGCCTGTTGTCATTTATGTACTTCATATGAAGAGATAGCATTCAGCCTTGTCACAATATCAAACATCCTTCTCTGATTCCATGCCACTTTACATGTGAAATGGCTTTCCAGAAGTTGAATAGAGGTTCCAGAGGCACCCAAAGACCTCCACATACACTTTTTACTGTTACCATCAGGAAGAAGGTACAGGAGCCTCTGGACCCACACCACAAAGTTCAGGAACAGTTATTACCCCTAAACCATCAGGCACTTGAACTAGAGGGAATATCTTCACTCACCCCTTCACTAAACTGTTCCCACAACCAGTCAAGGACTGAAAGTGCTATTTACTGCTTATTTATTATGTTTTCTTCTGTATTTGCACCGTTTGTTGTCTTTTGCACATTGGTTGTTTGCCTGTCTTGTTGTGTGTGGTATTTCATTGATTATATTGTGTTTCTATGTACTTACTGTGAATTTCCTGGGAAAAAAAGAATCTCAGGGTAGAATGTCGTGACATACATATACTTCGTTAATAAATTTACCTTGGACTTTCAACTTCAAACATTAACGACTTGGATGTGAATGTAGGAGGAATGACACAGAAATTGGTGTTGTGGATAGAAAGGAAGTTGTCTTGGGCAACAGCAGGATACAGCCTTATAGTTGGAAAAGCTGGATGGAATATTGGTAGATGTGATTTAATCCCAACAAGTACAAGATGATTGACTTTGGAAAGACAAATAAGGGTATGGCACATGTCACTAATGGCAAGCCACTCAGTCATGTTGATGTCCAGAGAGATCTAAAGCTCATTTTCGCCCAAAATTGACTGCACAGGGAGAGAGGGTGATGAAGAATTACTAACCTTAAAAGAGCAGGGCATAGAACTTAAAGAGCTGTAACTTTACGAACACACTGATTACGCTGTACTTGAGAGTTTTCTGTGCAGTTGTAGTCAACACACTACACGAAAAAGTGTGACTGCAGGAAGTTCCAAGGTGATTGATAAGGATGGAGAGGGATTGGATTGGTAATGCTTATTTTCCCTGCAGTGAATGAAATTGAAGGGTGACCTGATAAAAAATATATAAGATTATGAGAGGTATAAATAGGCAAAATAGTTTTAAACATGAGGTAGGAGATTTAAATGGAATGAAGGATAATTTTCTTTCTCTTTTTCCACATTCCCCCCCTCCCGCATATAGACTAGTTGGTATCTGGATTATGCTGCCACTGGAAATAATTACTAAGTTTGAGGCATTTAGTCAGACACTTGATTAGGCAAGGAATTGAAGGATGTAGGACAAATGGGATGAGGGTAGATGGCCAAACAGATCTACACTGCCACAGTGAGCTAAAAGGCCCATTTCTATGCTGTACAATTCTAAACCCTGAAATGATAAATAACAAGTTATAATTAAAACATACAGTATAAATTCACAATTAGGGGAAAAATTACTCCAAAACACCAACTCGAGAAGAAATGCTTCTACCAAACTTGTGTTAACAAAAATGAGCCTCTGCAAAATTATGAAATGTGATTTTACAATGACTCATTGAATGAATTTTTCAGTTGACACCAATATTGCAACCTTCACTTGACACCAATTTTGTACAGCACAATAAAATGAATGAAGTAATTTTGAAAGCATTATAAGGCTGTAACAAAAGCAGCAATTTCCAAAAGCCTCACTGAATTTACAGCCAGAATTACAAGTACTTTTGAACAACATACAGTTACTATATCAGAGGCATTACCACAGCATAGATGGATTGATTAACGAGTCAAAAGAGCAAACAAAAATCTGATGCGCTTCCCCAGGAGTCTTCAGCATATCTACTAAAATGTGATAGCACCAGATCACCAGTTTGTGCTTATTCACATTTAAAATGGGATGATAATTTAAATATTAAGGACATTGAAAGGTTATCTACTGTGCCAAATAAATCACCATTAATATCTGACTTGCAAGTACACTGATGTTATAGAAACCAGTTTGGGGCAAGTCATTCTGTTTAAATAGCTGTATACTGGACGACAACAATTTTACCATGCATAAGCTTCAATTATTTATTTAACTGTTGCAAATTTCTTCTGCTGAATGTAATCATTGAAGCATGACACCATCTCATGGATGCATTACTCTGTCTACCTCTTTACTAATTTTAACAAATGTTAAACAGGACAATGAACATTGCAAAACCAGTTACACAGTGCAGCTGTTGTGGGGCAGATAAAAACAATCATTTGTATAAATTACAATGGATAGATACACGCTCACAGTGACATTTTCAAAATCGTCAAGTTCTCTGGCTCAAAACAAAAGAAACGGTTTAATTCCCTATTAAAACAGAATGGAGTGCCTTCACTCAGAAGGCAATCCATTTTGTTAAACTTCAAAAAGTTTAAAAATTAATTGCCTTAGCATTTTTAACAAATAATATATTCATATTTTGCAATATTTAACAAATCATGAAAACAGAAAATGGTTTTGAAGTCGGAAGTAAAAATCATTGAAGAACATTTATTCCATTGTCACACAACAAGCAGATTAAAGAAAAATTCTAGCTGCATCAAGGCCAGCGTGCTTTTTAAAAGAATACAACACTCTCTTGGTTATCTTCACAGTGGTCCACAACTTTCTTCAGATTAATTGGGACACATCTTACTGCTTATTTCTTTCTAAATATCGGTGACAAAAATCACTGCTTTTTGAACACAAGTGGACATAACAGAGGTTATTTAGAAACTGTTCACTCCAAGCAAGGTGTAGTGTCTAATGGCTACATAACTGCATGTGTCTGAGGCAAATTAGGAACTGTTTGGCAACGGTCTCACGCCCCAATTAAGTGGCATAGTATCCCAAATAAATGAAGGGAATTCCAGTTATTTTTTTTCCTATCAGTTTTTGTTCTTTAAGAACTGTCCCAAAATAGCAGCTGTCCTGATTAACTGATGGCCCAATTAAACAGAATTCACTATACTGGATTGTCCACTACATTCTCGATGCTCCTTCAGGTTTTTATTTTGCTATTTCAACCATCCTCCTACAACAACAATTTCTTTGTGACCCAACTCAATAACCATTGTGGGTTCAACCTTCATTTAAATCCTCAATCACTTCTCACTTTCCAGCCAGTCGCATTTAACTCCTTTAAGTTAGCCATAAGAAGCTTCCACAACCATACACACCCACATCAATTTCTCACTAATGGGTTTCCAGCATTATTTTCTATCATTTATCTCTTACACATCTTATCCATCCTTAATCACCTTCATTACCATGTTTCAACCTATCTGAAACATCTCTAACATGCACCCATCCTGACAATGGCAAAATCTTAATTTCCCCTGTAGATGGTAAGTGGCTTCTTATTCCCAAATGTTTAAGTATCTGGGATGGCTGTACAAAATCTTTAATCACAATTAAACTACCCCCTTCCCATCCACATTTGTCATCTTAGTCTCCATGTACAAGTCAGGTTTTACTCATTTTAAGTCAGATTTCACACTAACATGTATAATGGTGTCTTTTACCAATTATACTTGCTCTTCTTGAGATTCTGTTTTAAAAAAGCATGGCAACAGCTGAAGGTGCAAATTTGAAATAGAATAGTAACAGAAGAAAAATTAATCTAGGATCTGACTCAACAGGAAAAGCAAGCGTGCATTTCATTTAATCAAAAGTGAATTAATTGATCATAGGCTTAGAAAGGAATATAATGGCAAAATTCAAACATAAATAAAGAGGAAAAGACTGGATTAAGAAACTGCGAGCAGAAAAAAGATGGAAGGAAAAGACAGCCGCCTTTGGTTGGAGAATTAATAGGCTTGTTTCCTGAACATGCCCATCCTTTTTCTTTTCATGTGGCCACAATTACCAGTTGCAGTAGTGTGGCTCCAGTCAAGACCTGGCTGCCATGGCCATCCTGCAGGAAAGATGAGCACTGGCTCAGGAGCAGGCAACAGGTCACGGGATGCCTGGTGGCCTGTTGAAAGCCAAAAAGGATCCTGTCAGAGACCTTTGAACAGTTTTTAATTATCTTTGATCACTAGATCTAAAAGCAGTTTAAATACACTCATTTTGTAAAAATGTACTGAAACGTGACTCAAACTAGAAATTAATCAAGAAATGATGAGTTAAAGTAAAATAAAAATTAAATAAAACTCCTCTTGAAAACCAGTGTCTGTAAACCCTTTGAAATTAATAGTCTCACTTTGAATGCCCATCACTGCTGCCACAAATCCAAGGGACTTCACAGGATCCAAGGGACTTTGACTCTTTAGTTCCTCTCACTACACTTCATTGCATCTCCAGCCAAAGCAATCCTTCAGCCTCCTCCCACTGTTAATGTGTTTACAATCAGATTCTCCAGATTCCTTTGAGATTAAGATACGTGTATCTCAATCAGAAGTTGATCCCAAGATTATTTTGTTAATCCCTTGAGTTGTTGTCACTGTGGCCTATGGAACACTGCAACCAAAATTGTTTGTTTTTCCCAGTTCCCTTTTCGTTGACTTCTCACATCTAACAAGTCCACCAATCATCTGTGAAATTCAGCAGATCTTCTACAAAGCCTCTAAGGATGCACAAACACCACACTGAAGTGTGCTCTACGTAGGTGTTTGCTGCCCTCGCACATCACCTGCACCAAACTAAAACTGCTGATCACTGGGTTTCTATCACCAATCTATTTGTTACCTTTAATCACATTATTTAAGTTTCTGTTTTTAAATTTCCCTATCTCCATGGTGATTGTTAACCTCCGGTTTGAAGCATGCAATGCAGCGGTATTCAAACCTTTCCACCAAAGATGAACAACAAAAAAAAACTTGCTGGAGGACTGTTCCCTCAGCAGTTTGTACTTTACTCCAGATTTCAGTATCTGCAATCTTGTATTTTCAAAATAAACAGAAATTATACTTTTATAATATGGCAATTAATTGTGCTTAGACCTAGCAGCAGCATGTTTACTTAAGTATGATGTTCTCCTGACGGGTTGTTTATTGGTGGTTGTGGAAGTCGATCTGGGATCCACGTAATGGGGACATTAATGGAGAACATCTGGATGTGACTTTAATGTGGAGAGGTTGATCCACAGGATGCTACCACCTGGTCCTTGACAGACTGGGGCCAGGGTCCAGTGGCATGGAATGCAAGACACCTGGGGACTCTGCACTGCTACAACCCCTTCCTCTGCTCTCGTTGCCTTTGTGATGTGTCATCATAGAAACATAGAAAATAGGTGTAGGAGTAGGCCATTCGGCCCTTCGAGCCTGCACCACCATTCAGTGTGATCATGGCTGATCATCCAACTCAGAACCCTGTGCCTGCTTTCTCTCCATACCCCCTGATCCCTTTAGCCACAAGGGCTATATCTAACTTCCTCTTAAATATAGCCAATGAACCGGCCTCAACTGTTTCCTGTGGCAGAGAATTCCACAGATTCACCACTCTCTGTGTGAAGAAGTTTTTCCTCATCACAGTCCTAAAAGGCTTCCCCTTTATCCTTAAACTGTGACCCCTCCTTCTGGACTTCCCCAACATCGGAAACAATCTTCCTGCATCTAGCCTGTCCAATCCCTTTAGAATTTTATACGTTTCAATAAGATCCCCCCTCAATCTTCTAAATTCCAGTGAGTATAAGCCTAGTCGATCCAATCTTTCTTCATATGAAAGTCCTGCCATCCCAGGAATCAATCTGGTGAACCTTCTTTGTACTCCCTCTATGGCAAGAATGTCTTTCCTCAGATTAGGAGACCAAAACTGCACACAATACTCTAGGTGCTGTCTCACCAAGGCCTTGTACAACTGCAGTAGAACTTCCCTGCTCCTGTACTTGAATCCTCTTGCTATGAATGCCAACATACCATTTGCCTTTTTCACTGCCTGCTGTACCTGCATGCCCACCTTCAATGACTGGTGTACAATGACACCCAGGTCTCGTTGCACCTCACCTTTTCCTAATCGGCCACCGTTCAGATGATAATCTGTTATCCTGTTCTTGCAACCAAAGTGAATAACCTCATATTTATCCACATTAAATTGCATCTGCCATGAATTTGCCCACTCACCTAACCTATCCAAGTCACCCTGCATCCTCTTAGCATCCTCCTCACAGCTAACATCGCCGCCCAGCTTCGTGACATCTGCAAACTTGGAGATGCTGCATTTAATTCCCTTATCTAAATCATTAATATATATTATAAACAACTGGGGTCCCAGCACTGAGCCTTGTAGTACCCCACTAATCACTGCCTGCCATTCTGAAAAGGTCCCATTTACTCCCACTCTTTGCTTCCTGTCTGCCAACCAATTCTCTATCCACATCAATACCATACCCCCAATACCATATGCTTTAAGGTTGCACACTAATCTCCTGTGTGGGACCTTGTCAAAAGCCTTTTGAAAATCTAAATATACCACATCCACTGGCTCTCCCCTATCCACTCTACTAGTTACATCTTCAAAAAATTCTGTAAGATTCATCAGACATGATTTTCCTTTCACAAATCCATGCTGACTTTGTCCGATGATTTCACCTCTTTCCAAATGTGCTATTATCACATCTTTGATAACTGACTCTAGCATTTTCCCCACCACCGATGTCAGACTAACTGGTCTATAATTCCCCGGTTTTTCTCTCCCTCCTTTTTTAAAAAGTGGGGTTACATTAGCAACCCTCCAATCCTCAGGAACTAATCCAGAATCTAAGGAGTTTTGAAAAATTATTACTAATGCATCCACTATTTCTTGGGCTACTTCCTTAAGCACTCTGGGATGCAGACCATCTGGCCCTGGGGATTTATCTGCCTTTAATCCCTTCAATTTAACTAACACCACTTCCCTACTAACATGTATTTCCCTCAGTTCCTCCATCTCACTAGACCCTCAGTTCCCTACTATTTCCGGAAGATTATTTATGTCCTCCTTAGTGAAGACAGAACCAAAGTAGTTATTCAACTGGTCTGCCATGTCCTTGTTCCCTATGATCAATTAATCTGTTTCTGACTGTAAGGGGCCTACACTTGTCTTGACCAATCTTTTTATTTTCACATATCTATAAAAGCTTTTACAGTCAGTTTTTATGTTCCCTGCCAGCTTTCTCGCATAATCTTTTTTCCTTTTCCTAATTAAGCCCTTTGTCCTCCTCTGCTGGTCTCTGAATTTCTCCCAGTCCTCAGGAGTGCTGCTTTTTTTGCTAATTAATATGTTTCCTCTTTGGAATTGATACTATCCCTAATTTCCCTTGTCAGCCACAGGTGCACTATCTTCCCTGGTTTATTCTTTTGCCAAACTGGGATGAACAATTGTTATGGTTCATCATGCAATCTTTGAATGCTTGCCATTGCATATCCACTGTCAACCCTTTAAGTATCATTTGCCAGTCTATCTTAGCTAATTCACATCTCATACCTTCAAAGTTACCCTTCTTTAAGTTCAGAACCTTTGTGTCTGAATTAACTATGTCACTCTCCATCTTAATGAAGAATTCCACCATATTATGGTCACTCTTACCCAAGGGGCCTCGGACGACAACTAACCCTTCCTCATTGCTCAATACCCAATCTAGAATGGCCTGCCCTCTAGTTGGTTCCTCGACATGTTGGTTCAGAAAACCATCCCGCATACATTCCAAGAAATCCTGTTCCTCAGCACCCTTACCAATTTGGTTCACTCAATCTATATGTAGATTGAAGTCACCCATTATAACTACTGTTCCTTTATCATCACCCGCCAGCTCCACTGCTGAGGGTTTGGTTAGATCGCTCCATCTGAATCCTCCTCCTTGAACTTGCTCTCATGGATAACCCTACCAGGAGCTAAGTGCCAGATGGCTAAACTCCAGACAGCATTGCTCTCAGGATCTCTCAAGCCTCCCCACCACAACAAGGTGATGATTCCTGGAAGAAAGACCACAAGTAGGCCATTTGGCCCATCAAGTCTGATCCACCATTCGAGCATGGCTGATTCATTTCCCCTCTCGTTCCCATTCCTGTCTCCCCCCCATAACTTTTGGCATCCTTACTAATCAATAACCTATAAACCTCCTCTTTCAAAATGCCCAGTATTTTGCCTCGAGAGCCATCTAAGCAAATGAATTCAAGATTCACCACCATCTGACTAAGGAAATTCCTCTTCATCTCTGTTCTAAACAGGCGTCTTTCTATTCTGAGGCTGTGTCCTCTGGTCCTAGACTCCTGAAGCCTAGTTCCTGAAAAGTAGAAGGGAACTACAGAACAGTCAGCTTGACAACAGTAGTGGGGAAATTACTAGAAAAAATTCCAATATCTACCGTTATTTAAATAGATGGAGTGTGATTAAAATGAATTGGCATGGATTTGAGAGTAGAAAATCATGCTTGACAAACCTTGTAGAGATTTTTTTTGAGGTAGTAACCTAAGAGGTATTACAGTGGACGTTGTCTATTGTAGGACTTTTGCAAGGCCTTTAACAAAGTCATGTATGACAGGCTGGTCTGTAATGTTAGGTTCATGGAATCCAGGGAGAGTTAGATTGATTCAAGATTGACTGGAGAGTTTAGTCCCAAACCCTCGATGAAACACAATCTAGAAATTATAACAACTGTGATTGAATGTCTTAAATGTTACATTTGTAATTCAGATACCCTTAGAGTCAAGCAGGCAAGTTATCGAATTAAGCAAATAAAAAACCCGTAAGTACTAAGCGGGCCAAGCAGCATCCATGGAGGCAAAGAGATAGACCTAAATCAGTTTTTTAAAAAAATGCTCCAGAGTTCGGTATCGGCAGGTTTAAGAGACCATGTACCAATTACTGTATATTTGAGAGGCAATTTTTTTTCTGTTACAAGCAAGTCGAGTTCATAAGGAGAAGCGATACTTACGAAGCCAATACACGGGATAACATTCCTTGTCTATCAAGTTGACTTCATACAGACCGCCGCGGACACACACGGTGTCGAGCGCGGGTCTGGCTAGAGGTGGCGAGCCTGCCTTGGCGACAAACTCGCTGTAGTCCCTGTACCTGAGCTCGATGCGCAGCGAGTCGTAGCCGATGAAGGGTTTCCAGGTCTTGCGATCCTCCTTGTAAAACCAGCGCACCTCCTCGGAGCCCAGCTCCCCCACCACGTCGTAGCGGTGCCGGATACTGCCCGAGTGGCTGCGCTTGTGGGTGACCGAGATGTCGCTCTCGCTGAAGTCCACCTCCTTGCCGTCCAGGTAGGGCAGCGACGCCGTCGAGTCGGCCGTGAACAGGTCGAAGTTGGAGCCGCTCAGCGAGTGATACATCTCCAGGCCGAGACGACCCGAGCGCCGGCGCTGCTGAGGCCGAGGTGAGCCGGGCGACATGTGCGGAGACGGCAGCTTGTCGCCGTGCAGCGGTGGCGGCAGAGGCGGCTCCATCCTGCTGCTCGGACACTAGGCGAGGTGCGGAGGCTGGGCTGCTGAGTCCTAGCCTACCTCGCTGCCCGTCATGAAGGCGGCGGCGGCGGCGGTGGCGTGCCGGGGTGGGAGGGGCAGAGCCGAGCGGCCCGGGGTGGGAGGAGTGCGCTGCGTTCCCACTCGGAGGCTGACACCGCTTCTCCGCTCGGGCTTCCTGTGCGCTCAGCCCGCCTCAGGCTCCAGCACACACCCGCTCCTGGCGTCACAACGCGCCGAACGTCAGTGCCTGGAGACCATCAACGGCCCGAGGCTCGCCGTCAGGCCGTGGCTGTGGGTAACGGCCGAACAACCGGCGTCGGGCACCCCGCTGTGATGCCGGCCCGGCCCGGCCCGGCCCAGCCCGAGTGGAGCCGCAGTGGATGAACTGGGGCGCAGAGGGTCCTCCAGAATTCTTGCTGACTTAACCAGGCGCTGGCTCCCGTTTCCCCACCGTCTAGATTTCAAAATTTCTATCCTGTTTTCAAAACCCTCTATCTGTGTTATCTCTCCCATCTCTCTGAAACTATACCTAATGTACATACACGAATTTAATTATGTCTTCATTGTCAACAGCGCAAATCACCTCTCTCAATTTCCTCTACCCTTCTGCTCTTGACTTGCTGCTTTTGGTCATCAACCCTATATCCTTTTGTTACTGTCAATTTTTTGGGTCATTTTCCTTATTATTAAAAACACTTTACGAAGGGATTATGTTGCATCCTTTCAGTTTTTATGAACCAACATGCTGTTAAAACGAGTTTAGGGATGGGTCTGGCACGTTGCTGCAGTTTTGGCATTTTGACTGCTGATGTCACCAGCAAAACTGCTGACGACAGTGTTGATCAAGACATTTCCATGTAAAGTGCAGAAAATAAGTAAAGTCTGCAAAAATTATTACTGGACAGTTAATTATCTGGTTAACAATCTTAAATTGACAGACCCATGTCTTGTAGGTTTTTGTTTAAGTCACTATTAATTCCCCTCTCTATTTTGCACTTGTGACTTCCCCAATGGGGGCAGCCTCCTATTATCAACCTGTCAGATCTTCCCCTCACATAAACATTCTACCCAGCTAGTCCATGATGACCAAGATGCCCATCTAAGCTGGTGTTATTTGCCAGTATTGTTCCTGTATTCCTCTAAGCCTTTCCTATCCTTGCTAGTTTACCTGTCTCAACTTTCACCTGAAGTTCATTCCATTTACAATTTATTGTGTTTAAAAAAAGAGTTGCCCTCAAGTTCTTAATAAATCTTTCCCCTTCAGCTTAAACCCATGCCCTCTTGTAAGATGTCAGAATAAAAAAGTGGAGGGAAGGGAAGGGGGATCTATTTTGGAGGACCTGACCTGGACCCAACACCTAAGCACAATTAAAAGGAAAGCATGGCAGCACCTCTATGTCTTTAGGAGTTTGCGAAGATTCAGCATAGCATTTAAAACTTTGACAATCCTCTATAAATGTGTACTGCAGAGAATATTGTCAGGCTGCATCTCAGCCTGGTATGGAAACACCAACACCCTTAAATGGAAGGTTCCTACAAAAGTAGTGGATACAGTCCAGTCCATCACAGGTAAAGCCCTCCCCACCATTGAGCACATCTACATAAAATGCTGCAGAACGGAGCAGCATCCATGATCAGGGATGCCCACCACCCATGTCATGCTCTCTTCTTGCTGCTGCTAACAGGAAAAAAGTACAAGAGCCTCAGAACTCGCACCACTAGGTTCAGGAACATTTATTATCCTCAGTCAGCAGAGGGGATAACTTCACTCAACTTGCACAATCACTGAAATGTTCTCACAACCTTCAATGACTCTTCATCTCATGTTCTCAATATTTATTGCTTACTAATTAATTTTTATTATTATTTCTTTCTTTCTGTACTTGCAGAGTTTGTTGGTTTTTCGCCCAAGTTGGTTTAGTCTTGCATTGATTCTATTATGGAGCTATTGGATATGCACACAAGAAATTGAATCTCAGGGTTGTATATGTACTTTGACAGTAAATTTACTTTGAATTGATTCCCCAACCACGGGGGGAAAAGACTGACTGCATTCTCCTTACTATGTGCCTCATGATCTGTAAGATCACCTCATGCTCCAAGTGAAAAGAAAATGCTAGCCTATCCAACCTCTCTCTATAACTTGGCTCCTTAAGTCCTGGCAGCACATCTCAAAAGAAAACAGCCCCAGCCTTTCAATCTGTCCTCGTCATTGTAGTCACTCATTTACTCTGGACTATCCCCAAGGGCTCCCTCATTCTTTCTATGGAGACGTCCATGAAAGGGTTTGGGAGGCAACTAGAAGTAAATGTAATACAACACTTGAGGCTGTGCTAGGCCTTATAAAGGTTCAGCATTGCTTTCCTGTACTTACATGCAATAGCACTGTTGATCAAGTGCAAGAATGTGAATGCCTTATTAAACACTTACTCGACTTTGCCTTTCTGTCTTTTACCCCAGGTCTCTCTTCCCTTGTATCTATATTACATCTCATTCTACCAAATTACAATGCTTCATATTTCTCTCCATTAAACTTAATCTGTGATATGTCATCCTATTTTATAAACTGCTTTGGATATTGCTGCAATTTCACTATTCTTTGCACTTGAAATTGTAGATCATATCCATGGCTGGATTATGGATATACATGAAAGAAAGTAATAGACTTTACACTGATACCTGAGGAAATGCCACTCTTCACCTGCTTCCACATTGGGAAAATTAACCATTCAGGACCACCCTCTCCTATCTATTACTTATATATTGTTATATTGATGATACTGTATTGAGTTCTGAAGAAGGGTCTTGACCTGAATCATTGACTGCCCATTTCCCTCCATAGATGTTAATGAGTTCTTCCAGAATTTTGTTTGTTGTTCCAGATTTCCAGAATCTGCAGTCTCTCTTGAGTCTCCACTGAATCCATGCATCAATGTCCCTTTTATCCCAAGTTCTTCAACTTTGCTAGTAAGTTGCACCTTATTAGAGGCCTCCTGTACAACATAGAGAGTTTGCATTATGCTTACCAACTATGTTATACATAAAAAATTATATTGGTTAAACATAGTTTACCCATTATAACCCTATGCTGGCTTGCCTTAATTAAACTTTTTCTCCAGTTGTATTGCAGATCAAAGTTTCTAAGTTTTTTTTAAACAGTATTTTCAGGGGGAAACAAGTAATATTCACCATACTGCAGGCTTCTGGCAGCACCCTGTACTCAGAGGATTGAACTACTGTTAGTGTCCCTACAATTTCCACTTGCACTTCCCTCAAGGCCCTGGGATTCATCCTATACCATAACAACAAATTTCCTACTTTAGAAAAGTTTACTGAACTTATTTAATACTTACATGCTATTAGTTTCCGATAAATCTCATTTCTCTATCTCCTTCAGAATTACTTCGAAGTCAAAGACACCATAATTTTGAAATGGTAATTTTCATGGTGTGCTGAACCAACTAGTTCTCCTATCATCTATTTATAAAAATCTTGCCTTCTTTATAAGGTTTTGCAGCTTTTATTGGATAACATCAGAGCTTTTGAAGTCTTCTCAGCATTATAGATGTCCGATATATTTAAAACTTTTAAATTTGTCATGGAGCAGGTTAGAGCTCCTGAGGCACTCATGGCTTTTGGGTACTTCTTCCAAAATCTTCATGTATAATCAATAATAATGAATACTGTTGCATATTTAATATTTAATGCTTCAATAATATTTGTGTAATATTCTAAATATATTATTGATGACACATTATTTATTAGTTTAAATAATTAATTATGGGTTATATATAAAAGATGAGAGAATTGCATACATCATGAAATACATGTGTGCCTTGTGTGAAGTAAATTTGAATTTGAATTTATTTAAATTTTACATCCGTTCCACAATGCAAGGGAGTAAAAATCTTTTCGTTATGACTCCATCACAATGTACAGACATGTGATTTTATAAGTCTAATGACTTGTGAAAAGAAGCTGTTCCGTAGCCTGTTGGTCCTGGCTTTAATGCTGTGGTACCATTTGTAAAAACACAAAGTTAGAACCACATTTCCGATTCCCATCTTTTCCTTTTAATTAGTTTAATGTTTTGGAGTTACAAAACGTAACAGTGGCAACGAGATATTTTTAAAATGAACCCAAGACAACAACCTACTTACGAGATGTTCGAATTTAAAAAAAGCGCAATGACATGTTCGAATTTTAAAAATGCAGCGCACTGTGTGCAGAATCAGTGGGGTAAAAAAAAGCCAAAAAACATAAAAATTTACAGGTTTATGAACAGTGAGTACAAGAGAAAATCTGCAGATGCTGGAAATCCAAAGCAACACACACAAAATGCTGGAGGAACTCTGCAGCCCAGGTAGCATCTATGGAAAAGAGTAAACAGTGAACATTTCAGGTCAGCCTGAAAAGTTGATTGTTTACACTTTTCTGTAGATGTTGCCTGGGCTGCTGAGTTCCTCCAGCATTTTGTGAGTACCTGTACTGGGTGATAATAATCATTAAAAAAAAAGCAACAGCTGGCTACTTTGGGAAGGTTGACTTGTTACACACCAGATAACTGGATTTTAAATACTGAACAAATTGAGCAGTATTTTAAAGCAAATGGAATAGCAATATAAAACAAGTACTAACTTTGCTGAGTACATTAGCTTTAAAGGCATACAGTTTGCTTTGACGTTTAACTGCTCCAACCAAACCAGCCAAAGTGAGCTTTGCTCATATTGCTTCAGGAAAGTTGCAAGCATTCATCTTTTCTGAGTATAAAGAACCAGAATCCACCATGCTTGCATTAAGGTTATTGCATGAACTGCAAGTGGAACTGCTTGTAAAAGTAGCTTCAAAGACCAAAGCCCAGCTGGATGAATGGAAGGCCAAAAAGAAAGGAGTCAATGAAGATGTGAAAACAGAGGATTCATCAGATGATGTTTTGGATGAGCAGGCCAAGGGGGGGGGGGGGGGGGTGGGGATCAGATTGTAAAGGGTGCAATTGTAGGATCAACAAGTGAATACTCCAGTGAACTAAATGCACCCTCCCAAGACCTTGATGCACCAACTCGAAGATGGAAAAGGAAGGAGAAGAAAGGTGTCCAGAGCTGTCAGAAGAACTTCCTGCAGTCTCAGAATCAACTCCTACAACCACCATAGAGGAGGACCCAGAACCTAAGATTGTTTTTACAGCCACAGGTCCCACCTGCTGAGCAGAGTGACCTGCCCCTCACCCCCGGTCATGAAAGGTATGAGTTGCATACGGCATGATGCTAACATGTGAAATGTGCACAACTTGCACATGTAAAGAGCATCAGTTGGGACTCTCATCTTTTTATTGCAATTAGTTTTTATGTTTTGAAGTAACAAAACATTACAATCATGCTACCAATGTGATGTGTGCATGTCTCGCTGAAAGTAAAAACACAAACAGGTGTTTTCCTTTTAATTAGTTTAATGTTTTGGAGTTACAAGTACTAGTAATCTATTTAATCAAGAACAAGCCAATATTCCATAGCCAATTAACGGATTACATTTCATTTTTACAATATTTAAAATTATTCTTCTTTAGATAAATATTTTAGAATCAGAATCAGGTTTAATATTACTGGCACTTGTTGTGAAATTTGGAATTTTAAGTACAGTGGATTTCAGTTAACTGGTGAATCAGGAAAGCTGCTTATTTGGGACACTGCCGCTTAATTAGGACTGGAGATCATTTATGAACAGTTTCTAATTAGCGTTAGTCACATAAATGTGTGGCTATTAGACATTACACCATGCTTAGAGTGAACAGTTTTTAAATAGTGTCAATTGTATGTGTTTGTGTTCAAAACGCATGATTTGTCACTGATAGTTGGTGAGAAATAAGCAGTAAGACAGTTTAGAATAGTTTTGCTCACTACGGTTTCAAGTACTCAGGCTTGGGAATGCCAGAAATGGCCAGGAGTATAAACAAAACCATTTCACCACTTTAACAAGTTAGGAGCTACAAAGACTTTGAAGGTATCTACAATCATCTTGAATGTTATACTGAAAATGAGAATTTGGAGGATGCAATTGTTAATAGCAATGTATAAAGGCAGTCCATTATCTACTCTAGATGTCTGTGCTAATTTTGTTCACTTAGTCTCCCAAAAGAACATGGTAGCATGTTTGTTGTCCATTGTATCTGACAATGACAGTGAAATCTGTTTGGGAGAGCTTTTAAACTGGAAAAGCTGCTGCACTGGGATAGGTCCACCCTCTTGACCTTGGAAGTCCAGGTCTAGTGATATGAATAATCATCACAAACTGGGTTCTTCCTTGGTTGCAGTGGATAACTATGTCTTCATCTATGCCTTATCATGCTTTTCACTCCCCACAAAGTGTTGCAGAACAGTCTTCTTGGCTGTTGGGTCTCACAGTTGATCTCATCTGCCCAGTTTACTGGAGCTGACTTCTCATGCTAGGACAGGCATGTCCCTATTTCACCGGGGTATGAGGTCCGCCAGCTACCCTCACCTGGTGGACCAGGGTGTGGCCACTGTCACATGCAAGCAGCTACTTGGAGCCACAGGTGAGTGTCCAGTGGGGACCAAAGCTGAGTGAGCTGCCCCATAGTAGACCTGACAGGCCACTTCACTAGAGGCGCTACCCCTCCCTGGACACCCATACACAGCAGCACACACCAGATGAATTCCTTTCTCGATAATTATTCGGAACTAATACACAGTTTTATAGTACTGTAATAGCATTGGTAGTCTTCTGATTTATTTTTTATTTCATAATTTGTTACTCAGTTAAACAGTACTTTGTCTTTTTTATACCTTTTTAGCTATGTCCATGAAGCTGGCTAATTGGGGCAGCCATTTATTTGGACCAAAATGTACTGGTCCTGATGTGTCCCAATTAAGTTGAATCCGATGTACTTACAATGAACTTGTTGGTTTATAATAACCAAATAAACCAAGCTCATCACCATTATTAGATTGGATTGTGATTTCTATCACCCCCCTACTGCTATCTTAATCATTGCTTTGCAATACACTGTCTATTCTTTTTCTATTTAATCATGCTCTTGGGGACGCAGTCACCACTAAAAATTTGCATTTATATTGATAGCACTTCTAATATAGAAAAAATATGCACCATACTTAGTCACAGTAAATTGAAAATGCAAAGTTAGACAGTAAGCATAGAAAATCAGAAGGTTTTTAACTTTTGCTTAGGATTTTAAAATAGAGGCAGAGAACAAGTGGGTATTGAGGTGCGTTTTGAGCATTTTAAAGGGAAAAGAGGGACGTGGAGCAGCAGAAGGGTTTACTAAGTGGATCCCACAGCTTGGAATTGAGCAGTTGGAGGCACTGTGCCAGTGGTTGCACAATGCAAACAAAGGAACAGGAAAGCGCTGTCTGAGGAAAATGCTTGTGAGGGAGGAAGGGAGGTAAATATCAATGATTAGAAGTATCTCAGTATTCATCAGCAGGGACAGATCAGGCGGGTGAACAACACTTGCAGAACTGGGCATGAGCAGTAGAGTTTTGAACGATGAACAGTAAAGTGGCAGAACTAGTGGAGCCACTCTCACAGCGCCTGCAGCACATGCTCAATACTGACCTCTGGTGCTTATAGAGAGATACAACACAGAAACAGGACTGGCCCACAGTGTGATCAGCACTGATGATCAGCAACCCAGTTACTCTAATCCTCTGTTAATCCCTTTTCAAATTTCTAGGTGTATTCTGTGTGGAGTTTGCAAGTTCTCTCATGGATTTTCTCTGGATGCTCCTGTTCCTTTTCACTTCCCAAAAATGGGGGTAGTCATTAAGTTAAATAGCCACCAATGCGTCAATGAGTGGTAGAATCATTGGGAGGGGTTTCAATTGATGGGAATATGGGGAGGATAAAATGGGATTAGTGTAAGTGAATGCTTGATGGCTGGTATGGACTCAGTGAGCCAAAGAGCCTGTTTCTTTTCTGTATGCTTTGAAGTGTTTTGGCACGTAGCCAAGTGGTTATCTGAAGGTCGCTAGTTCGAGCCTTGGCTGAGGCTTGCGTGTGTGTCCTTGGGCAAGGCATTTAACCGCACATTGCTCTGCGACGACACTGGTGCCAAGCTGTATGGGTCCTAATGCCCTTCCCGTGGACGACATCGGTGGCATGGAGAGGGGAGACTTGCAGCTTGGGCAACTGCCAGTCTTCCATACAACCTTGCCCAGGTTTGCACTCTGGAAACTTTCCAAGGTGCAAGTCCATGGTCTATCGAGACTAAGGAGGCCTACATACTACATGCTTTGAGGCTGAGAGGATATGAATCCACTGACAAAATTGAGCCTGGATGTGACAAAAGTCCAGACAAAATTGCTGCCTGTGCTAAATTTTTAGAGGAATTTGCCATATTTCATCCTTCTTTACTACATAAATGAATTTCCAAATGGAAAATGCTGCACAATGATTCATATCCACATGATGAAATTAACCCTACTCACCAGTTTCTGCAGTTTTCCCATGACTCACTCATCCACAAGCACTAGTGACAGCCAGTAGAAGGCTACCTTTTGAGGATCACATGAAGAAAGCATGTACAAGCCTGTCACGGTTTGGAAAGTGCACAACACAAAATATTGACGCAGAATAATAAAGTATGTTTCTTTCTAGCTATGTGTCATTGGTCAAGTCCCAGTGGTCCCAAGCTCAAGGGTGCAATTGTGGAAGCAATTTATTAAGATGTACTGTGGTTGAGTGAGAATTGTGGAGCTCAAAGTTGTCCCATCACACAAAAGAAGAGAGCATAGTAACAATGGCAGAAGGCAGTCAACTAAATTGGAAACTTGGTGTTGGAAGGTTTAATTATTTTGTTAGTGCTGAAAAGGTGATATGCAGTGGCAAAGGTATTCCTGATTCTTAAGCACATCTAGAAGTTAAAAGGAAATGGTGTTTCCTTGCGTACTTAATAAGTGTTTGAATTGCTTACCATTAACAATAGACAGGTCACTCAGCCTCCATTCCATGTGTTTCTTCAATCACTATCTTAAATTCCAGCAAAAGTCTGAGTAGTTGTTCCTGAGCTGAGATCCATTACATATTGTTTATTTGGTTTTGATACACCTTTGGCAGCCTAAACTCATCATCACATATATTGTTCCTTGGCAGCGATAGAGAGACTTAACAAATCCAGGGTCTACACCGCTTTAAAGAAAATGCCCTTCAGACAATGTGGATCTTCAAATTAAAACTGGGGATGATGATAATAATAATAACTTATTGATAGAGCACTTTTCATACAAATGATGTAGTTCAAAGTGCTTTATAGTAGGGTAGAGTGCAAATATAAAATTAAAGACAAAATGATGTTAGTTAAAAGCAAGATTAAATTAATAGGGTTTGAGCAACTGAATCTGCATCCCTTATAGTTTTAGATATTGAGTTGGATGGCTTCGTACTGCCTTGTTCACATTCTACTATATCCCCCACCCCCATTACTTGTTAGCATGCTATACTCACAGGGTTGTTAGTGAAATTTGCCCTTGAAATCTGCTTTTTTGGTAAACCATGCAAGCGGCATTTCCTTTTTCCTTCTAGATGCCCAAAGATGGAACAGAAAGAGCTTATCCACTCCACATACAGCATTTTCAATTACCAGAGTAAGTACAATACCATCACTCATTTTTTCCATTCCTACCATTCACTTTTTCAATCCTTGTCAGTCCAATCATAATAAATGAGCATTTCTGTAGCACGAAACTATTGACACCATCAGCAGGATCCTCTAGGGAAGGCAGTGCAGTAAAGCGCTTAATATCATATAAATTCTGGGAGGGTGGAGGGAAAACAACCAAGGAAATACTTTCATCTTAAGCAAATATTGCCCCCTTTTGTGGACTTCAGCAAAAAAAATTATATCTTAAAGCCTTCTTAGCTTGTTGCAAATGAAAGGGAGAAACTAGAAAACTTATAAGGAAAGTAATCTAATTAATTAGTGCCTTGATAATGAATTTGGGAAATCACTAATTAAGACATGAGACCTGAGAAAGGCCATTCATGAGTGAATCACTGATGATTGATTTGCTCATCATAGAAAAGCTCATTAGGATATCTGCAGATCAGCGATTGGTTTATAGAGGAGTGATCTAATTAGAATGATGGACAGGAACTATTTACCATCTACTCAGAATGGGTATTTAAGCATTGTGGGTGAGGAGTAAGACGGCAGCAGATAATCCAAAGCTTTGAAATGGATCCCCCAAAAAACAAAGCTTTTGTTAAAACCAGTGGTACTGTGCAAAAGTCTTAGGAACCCCAGATTTTTAATAGGGGTTCAGATGGTATGCCTTCACAGAGCCCTGATTTCAATATGATTGAGGCTTCATGGAGCGACAGAAACAAGTGAGACAACCAAAGTCTGCAGAAGAACTGTGGCAAGTTCTCCAAGATGCTTGGAACAATCTACCAGCCGATTTTCTTATAAACCTACAGGACAGTGTACCTAAGACAACTGATGCACTTTTAAAGACAAAGGTTGGTCACACCATATATTGATTTGACTTAGTTTTTTTACTGTTTGCTGCTCTTTGTGGTATCTTTTGGTATTTGGAAACTTTCCATTATTTTTGAAAACATCTTTGCTTTATAGAATTTTTTTACATGTGCTTAAAGACTTTTACTCAATACGGTCGGTCAACTCACATGATGAAGAGGACCGCTATGTGAGGGACTTCACAATCATTCAATTTCTTTAAGTCAGGGACCATAGCAAAACCAGCTGTCAATGTATTTTAGTGAAACTGACAATGAGGTCCCAAACCAGTCAAAGTCTCAGCTGACAAGTAAAGCCAACACACGTGCAAGTTCATGCTGAGGGACCCTCAACACAAAGAAATACATTTCAGAGTGAGTTCACCAGTGGGCATCTATATAGAATTTGTAGTCCACATATTGATTTAAATTGCTGCTTTTCCTATCTCAAACATGGTATGAAATTGTTAAATCAAATAGAAATGTTGCTGCATCTTCTTTGACATTTTCCCATTATCTGGGTTGCAGATCAGAATCTCTGCACCAAAGTCTTTATAGCCTGATCAATTATCTGTATTATGCACTAGAATGAAACTTCTACTACCCTCCATTCCTTACCCCAGTCACAACTTTCTGTTAACTGGCTTGCTATATTGCCACAACTTTATATCCGAATGTCCTATTTTTACCAGTTGTTTAGAGCCCACTATCTGTTATACCCCCGTGGATTGTCAAGCAATAGTGCACACGTTGCAGGAGGGAAATGAGAACAATTCTGAAGTAATTTCTGATGGTCCTGGCAGTTATGTATATGCATAGAATCTGTCTTAAGTGACAGTACAGAAAAAAATCACTGGGGATACTAATGCAGTGGTTCCCAACCTTTTCTATGCCCCACACCCCTAGGAAATGTTTGATTAATGTTCGCACCCCCTACAAAAGTAATAT
Source organism: Hypanus sabinus (assembly GCF_030144855.1). Classification (NCBI taxonomy): domain Eukaryota; kingdom Metazoa; phylum Chordata; class Chondrichthyes; order Myliobatiformes; family Dasyatidae; genus Hypanus; species Hypanus sabinus. The sequence goes on along the minus strand of NC_082707.1, from coordinate 159,968,308 downwards.
CACATTTGAAGATGGTCTAATTTCTAATTTTTGAACCACATACAATACTGTGGGTGAACAAACTGAACTTAAAAAAAATAAGCTTTTAACTCCGTGCATAAAATGCAAATATAAATTGAGCAATTAGGTTCTAATTTATTCAGAAAAAATTGTAAACAGTAAAATCAATTCCAATTGTGAACATAAAATTCAATGACTTCTTTGCTCCTGCTTCTCATTCATGATTTTGTCAAAATGTGGAACTTCCTTGCTGACTGCGATCCGCAGGTCTGCCTGTGGATTCAGGCGATTCCTAGATTTTGTCTTGATTGACAAAAGAGAACTGAATCCAGATTCACACAAGTATGTTGTTGCAAATGGAATGAGGACACGGAGTGCTTTTCCACCAAGTCTTGGGAATATATCCAGTGCTGCACACCAAAACTCCTCCAAAATCTTGCTTTCAAATTGCATTTCAAGAGCTCAATTTGTCCACAAATCAATAAGATCTTCCTTCAGCTTTTCATCATCTGACATTTTCTCCAAATTGTAGGAATATGGATTCATGATCCATTGTTCTGAAATCTTCAGGTCTCCAGCAGCAAAATATCCATCAAACGATTCTGACAGCATTTCCAAATGAGCCACAATTTCTTCACACACAGTAGGAGTTATGGATCCAGCATCATCAACCATCTCTTCTAGTGAAGGAAAATTTGAGAGACTGCCTCTTTCTATCTTTCGACGCCAAAGACATAACTCTTCTTTGAAGGCATTCAACTTTTCACAAGCCTTCAATATGTTTATCCCTTTTTCTTGAAGAGGAACACTCAGGTCACTCATACGAGTGAAAATGTCAGCTAAGTAAGCCAGCATTTGGGGAAATTCCTGTGATTCCATTGCCCCAACCAGATCACATTCACGCTCCTCCAGAAAAACTTTGATTTCTTCCTGCAGTTCAAAGAAGCGGGTTAAAGCTTGTCCTCGTGACAACCAACGGACTTCTGTGTGGAAAAGCAAAACTGAGAGCTCACTTCCCGGATCCTCACAAAATGATTTGAAGATGCGATGGTCCAAAGCACGCCCCCTGATCCAGTTGATGATCTTCACACAAGTATCAAGGAGTTCCTTCAAATTTGAAGGCAATGTTTTTGATGCCAAAGCATGCTGATGAAGAAAACAATGGGTAACTTGCAAGTCTGGAATCTCCTTTTTCATCAATGCAGAAAAGCCAGATTTATTTCCAAGCATTGCAGGTGCCCCATCAGTGCACACAGAACCAATGACTTTGATATCTAAATTATGTTTGGCAATTAAGTGTTTCACCAGCTGCATCATATCCTTTGCAGTAGTGTTTGTTTTCAGATCTTTACAAAACAGAAAATCTTCCTTCACTGCACCATCATTGACATACCTCACTAATGTGATGAGTTGACTACAACTGGAGACATCAGTTGACTCATTCAACTGAATAGAGATATTAAGAGGACTAGCTCTGACATCTGAGATGACTTGGTCCAAAATATCTTCACTCAAATCATTGATATGGTTGTGAATGACGTTATTTGATAGGGGTGCCTGTTCAAATTTTTTTTCTTGCTTCTTTGCCCAGGATAATTGTTGCCATTTCCAGTGTACATGGCTTGATGAGATCTTCTGCAATTGTATGGGTCTTCTTTATATAAGTGGCCACTTTATATGCCACTTGGTATGAAGCAAGAAGTAGTGGTTTTTCAACAGAAACAAAACCTAATTTTGGAAGAGTTCCTTGTGAATCAAAATGAGCTCTTTTGATTTTCAATTACCCAATATCATGTCCTTCAACAGCAGCTCTGCCATGCTTATTCTTGAAGTGCTCTTGAAGCTTGGACGGATTTAGATTTGAGTTGGAAAACACAATGCTACAAAGAATTGTTACGAATGTGACGCAACTCTGAGGGGCCGAAAGGTACAAAGTTGCCCCCTCCTTTTTGAGAATCGCAAGATCGCTATTAATTCGGGTCTGGGACCCAGGAAATGAGAGAGAGACACGCCGAATCCACAGGGTTTGGAATGTGTCCTGGCCTCAGCGAAACGGAACCATTGATAACGGCTATTGTCTCTTGGAGACAGAATTGTGTATTGAGTACTGTACTATTCATTGAAACCCCTCAGGGGACAACCAGAGTGGGCTGGTTGAGGGATTGCATCATCCCAACCTGATTGACATTTGAGACCCTGTGAGTGAGGATAAAAGAGGGTCTGGGGAACAACCCCTTTAGATGCACCAGGTGAAACTTTAGAAATCCCGTGACAGCGTTCAATAGCGACAGCCGGTGGGGGCTTGTGTGCGTCCTCCCTTGCCTGGTTTGGCGGGCTCACCATGGAAGAATGGCTTTAGCTAAAGGAGAGGCCACAAGTGAACGGCCACACCAACGAGACTCCGATGGATCGAAATCATAAAAGGAAAAGCCGGCAAGTTCTCCAAATCTCTCTCTCTCTCTCTCCCTCTGCGGTTATGCCAAGATAAATCGTCAGATGGAAATGCTACGGGGACGTGACGCGACTTATTAGGCTACTCTCTACTGAATTTAGACACCTATTTCCGATTGTTACCGGAGATATGAACTCCCATCACATGATTCAAAGTCCTCGGTGCTAACCATGATACCTTCTCAACTAACACAATTCAAAATGATCAAAGCTTCAAGAAAAAAACCTTACTTCAAAATTCAAAAACTTCTTTAATGCATTGAGACAAATACAAATGAATGACTTCAGCTGCTTTTTATCAAAATGCGGCTTTTAAAAATTTTATAATTGAATAATTTACTTACTGTCTATGGGTTTGGTTTTAACGCGAAGTCGTTACTCGATGGTTGATTCGGGATGTATAAAGATTTTGGTATTATGAGATGATTTTTAACTCTAAGATGTAACCTAGCTAACACTGATGAGACTCCTCAACTCCCAGGTAACACTGATGAGAATCCTCAATGCTGACTCGGGCAGCAGGGGACTGGAGTGAGTTTACGTCTCTCTCGACTCGGGCAGCGTGAGACTGGCGTGTGCTTGGGACAAACGTTACTACCACTCCTCAAAGCCCACTGGCAGCTGGCTGAGTGATGACTCGTGACTCGTCACACAAGGATACAAGCCACTCTTTGTCGCACCCCAGGTTGGGAACCCCTGTACTAATACAAAATTAGTACATCATCCAGGCATCTTGTAAGTACTGATTTTGACAGCAATTCATAAAAATGTCACGTGACAAACTTTAGTCAGAAGCATTATGAATAAACCACATGCACAATATGACTAGAGTCATAGAATACAGGAGAGAGAAGGCTATTTGACCATTGAACCACAGTTGCTCATGACAGAATAAATGAACCCTCGTTCTTCACCTCCCCCTCCCACCAACCCTAAGTCAGTTCTCTTAAAGTATATACCCAATTATCTTTTATAAAAACCACAAATCTAATTTCACCACCAATGCGGAAGACTGTCTTTGATGTTAACAGCTCTTGTGTAAACAGTTATTCACTTTGTTCTTCTAGATCATTTGCCAATTATTTTAAGTTTATGACATCTGGATACTAATCCACTTACCAGCAGAAATCATTTCTCTCTGCTTGTTCAATTTTTCAATGTCCCTTTTATGTCTTTCTTTAACCTATGCTTAAAGGACAAAAATTCCAACTATTCCAATCACTTCACATAACTAGCTCTTCATCCATAATATAACCAAAGGCTCTGACAATCTACGTAGAATCATAGAAATTTACAACACAGTGAAAAGTCATTCACCCTGTTGTGCTCATATTAGATAAAAAGCCCTAACTTTACCACTTTCTAACTTTCAGTTAATACTCTTCTAACTTATGACACATCAAAGATTCATCGAAGTACTTTTGTAATAGTGTCGCTACCTCCACTAACTTTCCAATCAATAAGGTTTAGATACCTCTAATTAATTACCATAAAATTTATACACCAATTGTTTCATTCCTGGAATGTTATATCCAGAACTTTGCACCACCCATAACCTGAAGTTTAAGGACAATTTGTAAAATGTCTGATTTGTTTTTCTAATCAATGCTCCTATTTACAAGGATAAATGTTACCATAAATCAAATGATGTAATGTCTTGTACATTTGTATTGAACAGTTCATATTGACCGAACGTAAGAAAGAAAGACAAGCAAAATGTAAACTGAAACAACTTTCTAGCCATGCTATAATGTGAAATTTTGGTAAACCTTTTGCCCTTATTCAATATTCAGGCCTGCAGAAAATTGCTTGCATTTCAGTGATATATATGGGGATTCAATCACGTTCCTACAGTTTGATGTATTTAGCCTAATGTGTAGAAGGGAGAACATATATAACTCTGATACATGAATATTCCCACATGTTGTGTATACAAAAGATAAAATAGGAATTAAAGCAAAATACTATGGTTATTGAAGTTGAAAGATACATATGCTCACATAAATACAGGGGGATACAGTTAAGTCATGAAACATTAATTATATTTCTCTCTCCAAATGCTGCCTGATCTGTTAAGGGATTCCACCATTTCCTGATTCAATGAAAGACTCTACAACAACCTATAATTTGCATCTTCCAAACTTATAAGAAACTTGGTGTGTTCCTTTATGCACCATGAACTGCCAGCTGCCATCATTCCTGAACGGCAGCTGTAACAGCTGCTGTTAAAGGCATCAATTTCTGCCTTCTTAGACCATAGACCATAAGACAAAGGAGCAGATGTTGGCCATTCGGCCCATCGAGTCTGCTCCACCATTTCATCATGAGTTGTTCCAATCTCCCCTTTAGTCCCATTCCCCCGCCTTCCACCATAACCTTTGATGCCCTGACTACTCAGATACCTATCAATCTCTGCCTTAAATACACCCAATGACTTGGCCTCCACTGCCGTCTGCGGCAACAAATTCCACAGATTCACCACCCTCTGGTTAAAAAAAATATTTTCACATCTCTGTTCTGAATGGGCGCCCTGCAATCCTCTAGTCATGTCCTCTCGTACTAGACTCCCCCACCATGGGAAACAACGTTGCCACATCCACTCTGTCCATGCCTTTCAACATTCGAACAGTGCATAAATTTTATGATTGATTCTTTCTTCAATCACTTGCAAAGATTCGGTGCAGTGTCCTGAGCTGCCTATATTTCAATGCAAGAAGTATCATAGGAAGGAGGATGTGTTCTGGGCATGGATCAACACCTGGAATTATGATGTGGCCATTAGTGAGACTTGGTTGCAGGAGGGACAGGACTGGCAGCTCAATATTCTGGGGTTCCGTTGGTTTAGACATGACAGAGCAGAAGGGATTAAAGAAGGAGAGGCGGCGTTACTACTCGGAAAATGTCATGGCAGCATTCCATCAGGACAGATAGGAAAACTCAATGAGTGAGGCATTATGGGTAGAACTGAGAAATGAGAAAGATATGACCACAGTATTGGGACTATAATATACAGACCACCCAAGAGTTCCTAGAGATTTAGAGGAACAAATTTGTAAAGGGATTGCAGACTGTTGCAAGAAACATAAGGTTGCTGTAGAAGGTGATTGTAACTTTCCACATATTGACTGGGAATCCCACACTGTAAAAGGCCTAGATGGGATAGAGTTTGTCAAATGTGCTCAGGAAAGCTCCCTTCATCAGTGCATAGCTGTCTCAATGAGAGAGAGAGTGTGATACTGGATCTGCTATTAGGGAGTGAGACAGGGCAGGTGACAGAAGTTAGTGTAGGAGAACACTTTGCATCCAGTGACCACAATGTCATTAGTTTCAAAATATGCCAAAAGGTAGGTCTGCTCCACAGGTTGAGATTGTAAATTGGGGAAATCAGAAATGATCTGGCACTGTGGATTGGAACAGGCTATCTTCTGGCAAAGGTGTACTTGGAAAGTAGGAGGCCTTCAAAAACAAAATTTTGAGAGTACAAAGATTGCCTGTCAGAATAAAAGGTAAAGATAACAAGGTAGGGAATCTTGGTTTTCAAGAGATATTGAGGCCCTGGTTAAGAGAAAAAGGGAGGTGCATAGCAAGTATAGGGAAGTAGAAACAAATGAGGTGCTTATAGAGTACAAGCAATGCAAGAGAATACTTAAGAAATAAATCAGAAAGGCTAAAAGAAGGCATTAAGTTGCTTCTAGCAGACAAGGTGAAGGAGAATCCTAAGGGATTCTACAGATATGTTAAAAGCAAAAGGATTGCAAGGGACAGAATTGGTCTGCTGGAAGATCAGAATGGTAATGCATGTGTGGAGCCAAAAGAGCTAGGGGAAATCAAAAATGAATTCTTTGCATCTGTATTTGCTCAGGAGACAGACACAGAGTCGATAGAAGTGAGGCAAAGCAACATCAACTTCATGGGCCCTATACAGATTACGGAGGAGGTGGTGGTGTTTGCTACCTTGAGGCAAATCAAGGTGGATAAATCACCAGGGCCTGACAAGGTGTTCCCATGGACCCTACAGGAAGCAATTGCAGAAGCTGATGGGCCCTAGCAGTGATACTTAAAACATCATTGGTGACAGAAAAGGTACCAGAAGAATGGTGGATAGCCAACATTGTTCCCTTGTTTTTAAAAAAAAGCGCTGAGCATAAACCAGGAAATTATAGGCCAGTGTCTAATATAAGTTGTGGGAAAGATAATAGAAGGTATTCTAAGGGACTGGACTTGGAAGTATTTGGATGGACTTTGTGCATGGTAGGTCATGTTTAACCAACTTTAGTAAGGCTATTGACAAGGTCCTGCAAGGGAGACTGGTCAAGAAGGTTCAGTCACTCAGCATTCAGGATGAGGTACTAAATTAGATTAGACATTGGCTTTGTGGGAGAAGCCAGAGGGCAGTAGTAGAGAGTTGCCTCTCTGACTGGATGCCTATGACTAGTGGTGTGCCACAGGGATCAATGCTGGGTCCTTTGTTGTTTGTCATCTGTATCAATGATCCAGATGATAATGTGGTTACCTGGGTCAGCAAATTTGTGGATGACACCAAGATTGGGGTGTAGTGGACAGTGAGGAAGGCAATCTTCAGAGGGATCTGCTTCAGCTGGAAAAATGGGCTGAAAAATGGCAGATGGAATTTAATGCAGACAAGAGCGAGATTTTTGCACTTTGAGTGGACCAACAGGGTAGGTCTTATACAGTGAACAGTAGCACACTGAGGAGTGTAGTAGAGCTAGGGGATCTAGGATACAGGCCCAAAATTAATTGAAAGCAGTGGCATAATAGATAAGTTTGTAAAGAAAACTTCTGGCACATTGGCCTTCATAAATCAATGTATTAAATACAAGAGATGGGATGTTATGTTAAAGTTGTACAAGATGTTGGTGAGGTCTAATTTAGAGTATTGTGTGCAGTTTTGGCCACCCACCTACAGGAAAGATATAAACAAGGCTAAAAGAGTACAGAGAAAAATTTACAAGGATTTTGCTGGGTCTGGAGGACCTGAGTTATAACGAAAGATTGAATAGGGTATGACTGTATACTTTAGAATGTAGAAGATTGAGAGGAGATTTGACAGAGTTATACCAAGTTATGAGGAATATAGATAGGGTAAATGCAAGAAGACTTTTTCCACTGAGGTTGGGTGGAACTACAAGCAGAGGTCATGGTTTGGGGGTGAAAGGTGAAAAGCATGAGGGGAACATAAGGGGGAGGTTCTTCAAGGATTGTGAGAGTGTGGAATGCGTCTCCAGCGCAAGTGATGCATGCAAGCTCAATTTCAATGTTTCAGAGGAGTTTGGATAGGTACCCAGATGGTAGGGATAGGGGAGGCTATGGTCCTGGTGCATGTCAATGGGAGGAGGCAGTTTAAATGTGTAACCCTCCCACCGATGCTTGTGACAATCTAGTTTTGGTAGCTTACTCTGGCTAACAGCCACATGGCTCAGCATTCCATGGGTAACAGTGAGAAAGTCACATTCAATAAACACATCTAGGGTCAGTTTGATTCAGGTTCAACCGAATAGGAAAGTTGGAAGGTTCGAATGAGGGAACAAATATTGTGATGAATGCTGTGTAAATGCTGCCCCATGCAAAGTTATCACTCACCAGGAAATAACATTCCTTACACTGGAATAAAATAAAAGTGGAAGTATATTTATAGATATTTCAATTTTCACAACAATTAATAGAACAAGAAAAGGGCCCATTACAGTCAACCTAGTCTAAATGTGCACATAAACATTGGAGTTAATTTCTGAAGTAGTCGGGTGCTTCACTTTGATTACTCACGCGCTGAACCCACACTCTGCATTAAAAACACCAGTCACAATTCGAACTTCCCTCGAAGATCATTATGAACAAACTGGCTAACTCAGGAGTATTGGCATTTCCTCCTTGGAACTATTCATCTGCACAAAGTACTTCTTACAATGGGGTCTCTGCTTGGGGGGGGGGGTGGATTCTGTGAGCATCCTTGTTTTCTCCTCGCAGCTCCTTCTTCTCCAACCCCTGCCAACTGACAAAAACCCAAACCAAACCCACCGTCCCTCAGAAATCTGATCCCGCCTAGCTCTCTCAAATGTTCCATGGCATCCCACTGGACAGAAAGTTACCAAGACAAACTTGATTGGCTGATACAACATTCCTGAGCTGAGCAAATGGCTCCTTATCTTAGCAGAAACCAAAATACTGAACTGTGAAACTTAATTAACAGAACACACTGTGTTTTACAGGAAAGCTGCAGAAAACAGACACTTAGGTAATAGCACAACAGTAGTAATACAATAAAACAGGTTCTCACAGGGCATTACATTCTTCCTCCTCCAAAAATAGTCATGTCCTCATGACTTTGTAAGCCTTTGGAACTTGTTAATCCATTATTAATAAAACAGTATTAAATTGAGTTAATGATTTCAGGATCCCCAATCCATTTGTAAATGGAAGTAACGTATCTCACCGTAGGAATTGTCACAACACTGTTTACCACGTGCAGCATATGCCAATTTATCTGGGGGTTTCCTGACTCTCGGAGACCTCCTTATCTCATTTTCAGCTTCTTAAGTTGCAGCCACTTCTTGTGACTCTTCTGGTTTACTTGGGGACGCCTCACGCTGTCTATCACCAGCACAATCTGGAAATTCAGTCCCTCCTGCCCCCTGAAAGAACTCAGCGTCCTTCAGTTTAAGCAGGAGCTGCCAAACATCTTCAATCTCTGCTGGTGCTGATCGGCAGGACCTCTCTCAGAAAGGGGAGCCCTCTGTCCCTCTGGCTACTCCTCCAGGACGTAACAGGACAGGTTTAGACTGTTAGTACCACATATTTCTTGCTCATCATCCTGCTTAGGAGCAACTTGCACCTTCTCAAAAGCAGCTCTGAACAGCGAGTGAATGGACAAGGTTTTCAAAAAATATTCTCCATTCCTCACTTTGCATGCTTCCACGACCCTTCTCAGAATGGGAGTATTTGTTCCCATAAGAACGGAAGCTTCACCTTTTTTGATCGGATCTGGGCAGACCAACAATAGTAATGTAATTTGAGAACCTGTGTCAAATATGGCTGTAGCATACATACAATCTGTATGGATACATCAGAGCTTGGTCCCACTAAGCTTTCAGGAATAGTGTTTTGCACTTGAGTATTTCTGGTGATGCACAGATTGGGATGTGTTTGCTACAGGATGTTTGGCTGTCCCATTACTGGGTCCCTCTGTAGTTTTGCTTCTGGTTTTCTCCGTTTGATTAACTGCTGGACTTACTTTTTGAAGATTTTCTTGTCCCTCACAGTTTTGCTTGAAATGCCAATCTTCTCCACAGTTGTAAGGGAGAATACCGGTCACCTCCCTAGTCAAAAGATCTTTCTCAACAATATTCTTCTGTTTAGTAAGTCCTGTACGTGGGTTTGGTTTCTTAACTGATATGTCATGTTCAGCTGAAACGTAACCATAAAATTTACCATAAAATAGTGGTAAGCAACATCCAATGAGTCAGCTTAGCTCGAAGGTTTTTGAACTCATTCCCCAAAAGCTCTATCTCTGTTGCATCAGGGGTCACTTTAGCAACAGAGGCTACCATTGAAGACATTACTCAGTGTTTGGAAACATTCTGCTCCTCAATCATATTTTCCTCCACTCTTCTGAGTAACACAGAGCAAGATGGAGGAGGACACATCTTGCAGGTCATTCAAATACTTACAGCAGTTACATCATGTAACAGCATGCCCTTCACAACTTACTCCACCCTCAAGCAATTCCTTGCAGACAGTGTAGTACTTTCTCCAACCTGAAAAGACAGGCAGAAAGCTCTTCTCCTTCCTACTGGAATGTGTGCCTAAACTTCATCATAAGATCAGCTGAACTTTCAGTAGTGCCAAAAACATTTTCCAGAGCTTGCATATAGTTAGCTGATTTGGCTAAAAGATTTTCTGTCTTTAAGAACCTCACTTTATCAGTCTCTGGACCCATTAAACTCTACCAGTCTCTGTTTTTTCATATTGTCTGAGCACTGCCTTTCATCCAGTAAATGAGCTGTCTGCTCAGACAAATCCTCATATTCTTCTTCCCCTTTGGGTGTGGGCTTGACTCCAGAGAACATTCTCAGCCTACGATAACCTTGGCCTTCTGCAGGTACACGTAGCATTTATTGACCAGTGATTTAATAGCCAAGACAATCTCAGAATTTAAATCAAAACCTGAAGGACCTATTAGACTTTTCACATCAGATAAAGTCTTTCCCTCACTCCACAGAAAAGAGACAAATTTTTCTTTAAAATTTTCACCCTTAGCTACATTCCCATCAACTCTAAAGATATGAACAGGCCATGGCCCTGCCTCTCTAGATGCTCCAACCCATTGGGCAGCGTGCCTTCAGTCATGTCACTGGTGGTTGTATTGCAGCAGACCTTAGTCTCTGCAACATCCATAATAAAGAACCTTAATAGTGATGTACCTTATTTTCCACAGAACTCTGGCTCAAACACACAAATAAACTGCATAATCAATTCCCATGAAGTATTTTATCCCAGACGAGCCCCCAAAATTGTAACACTCTTACTGAGGCTCATAACAAACTAGGCTTGTTAGCTAACTCTGGCCAACAACCACATGAGTCAGTATTGCATGAGTAATGGCGAGAAAGCCATCTTCAATAAGCAACCCATGTCTAGGGTCGGTATGATTCGGGTTCAACCAAATAGGAAAGTTGAAGTGTTCCATTGAGGGAACGAAAATTGTGGTGAGTGCTCTATCAATACTGCTCCATGCAAAGTTATCATTCCCCAGGAAATAACAGACCTTACACTGGCAAAAAATTAAAGTGGAAGTATATATATATATTTTTTACAGTTATTTCAACTTTATCCAACAGTTTCTGGGGAAAAAAGAGCCCAGGACTGTTAAGTGCCAGTCTAAATGTGCACATAAACATTGGAGCTCATTTCTTGAGTAGTCGGGTGCTTCGTTTTGATTACTCATGCACTGAACCCGCGCTCTGCATTAGAAACACCAGCCACAGTTCGAACTTCTCTTGAAGGCCACTACGAATGAACTGGCTATCTCAGGAGTATTGGCACTTCATCTTTGGAACCATTCATCTGCACATAGTGCTTCTTACAATGGGGTCTCTCCGGGGTGCACAAAGTGCTTCTTACAATGGGGTCTCTCCTGCGGGGGGGGGGGGGGATTCTGCGAGTATCTTCCCTTGTGTTCTCCTCGCAGCTCCTTCTTCTTCCAACCCCTGCCAACTGAAAAAAAACCCAAACCAACCCACCGTCCCTCAGAAATCTGATCCCGCCCAGCTCTCTTGAATATTCCATGGCATCCCACTGGACAGAATGTTACCAAGCCAAACTTGATTGGCTGACACAACATTCCTAACCTGAGCAAATGGCTCCTTAGCAGAAACCAAAATACTGAACTGTGAAATGAATTAAAGAACACATTGTGTTTTACAGGAAAGCTGCAGAAAATGAACACTTAATAGAACAACAGTAGTAATACAATAAAAGATACTATTCCAGGGCGTTACAAATGGTTTTGTCATTGACTAGAATCAGAATCAGGTTTATTATCACCGGCATGTGACATGGAATTTGTTAGCATAGCAGCTGCAGTTCAATGCAATACATAATCTAGCAGAGAGACAAAATAAAATTAAAAAATAATATGAATAATAAATAAACAAGTAATTCAATTATGTATATTGAATAGATTAAAAATGTGCAAAAACAGAGTAATCGATATTTAAAAAAAAAAGTGAGGTAGTGTCCAAAGATTCAACGTCCATTTAGGAATCGGATGGCAGAGGGGAAAAAGCTGTTCCTGAATTGCTGAGTGTGTGCCTTTAGGATTCTGTACCTCCTTCCTGATGGTAACAGTGAGAAAAGGGCATGCCTGGGTGCTGGAGGTCCTTAATAATAGACACTGCCTTTCTGAGACACCGCTCCCTAATGCTGTCCTGCAGGTGAATACCCAAGATGGAGCTGACTAGATTTACAACCTTCTGCAGCTTCTTTTGGTCCCTCCATACCAGACAGTGATGCAGCCTGTCAGAATGCTCTCTATGGTACAACTAGTGAAGTTTTTGAGTGTATTTGTTGACATGCCAAATCTCTTCAAACTCCTAATTAAGTATAGCTGCTGTCTTGCCTTCTTTATAACTACATTGATATGTTGGGACCAGATTAGATCCTTCAGATATCTTGACACCCAGGAACCTGAAGCTGCTCACTCTCTCCACTTCTGATTGCTCTCTGAGGATTGGTATGTATTCCTTAGTCTTACCCTTCCTGAAGTCCCCAATCAGCTCTTTCGTCTTACTGATGTTGAATACCAGGTTGTTGCTGTGACACCACTCTACCAGCTGGGACATCTCACTCCTGTACGCCCTCTCGTCACCACCTGAGATTCTACCAATAATGGTTGTATTGTCAGCAAATTTATAGGTGATATTTGAGCTATGCCTAGCCACACAGTCATGTGTATATAGAGAGTAGAGCAGTGGGCTAAGCACACATCCCTGAAGTGCGCTAGTGTTGATTGACAACAAGAAGGATATGTTTTTACCAATCCACACAGATTGTGGTCTTCTGTTTAGGAAGCTGAGGATCCAATTGCAGAGGGAGGTAGAGACGCCCAGGTTCTGCAGCTTCTTGATCAGAATTGTGGGAATGATGGTATTAAATGCTGAGCTATAGTCGATGAACAGCATCCTGATGTAGGTGTTTGTGTTGTCCAGGGGTCTAAAGCCATGTGGAGAGCTGTTGAGATTGCATCTGCTGTTGACCTATTGTGGTGATAGGCAAACTGCAATGGGTCCAGGTCCTTGCTGAGGTAGGAGTTCAGTCTAATCATGACCAACATCTCAAAGCATTTCATCACTGTCGATGTGAGTGCTACTGGGCGATAGTCATTAAGGCAGCCCACATTATTCTATTTAGACACTGATGTATAGATGGGCTGAAGGGACTGTTTCTGTGCTGTACTTCTCTATGACTCTATGAGAAACAGTAGTGGTCCTAGCACTTTGTAACTGAACTGTAAACAAAACTCCATGTCTTGCCTCACTACTCTTTTGTACAGATGCAAATTATGTCCCAACTCTTATAATCAATGCTTCCACCTCTGATCTAGCATACCAAATACCTTCTTCATCATCTTGCCATTTTCAGAGATATATGCCTGGCTCACAACAAAGTCAAGTTAGTCAGAGAACAGAGGAAGGAGAACTTCAGTCAGAAACTTTCTCAGTGAAAGATAGCTTTTAACATATTTCTTGTGGCATATTAATTCAAAAATACTTCTGATTATCTTTTCAAGCTTATAAAATATGGCTCATCATTTTAGAATTTAAAAAATATATTTAAACCCTTTGAAAGAAACTAAATCTTGAAAGCTTAACAGCAGTTTACATCTCTTAAGCAATTAAGGTTAATATTCAGCTGACATGGCTCTGTTTTCACGTCTGCTATGTCAAGGCACATTGCAAGCATGAAATTTGATAGATTATGACTGCCCGACATGAGAAAATAGTACAAAATCAATTTATTTTCAAAGTACATATATGCGATCATATACAACCCCAGAATTCAATTTCTTGCGGGCATACTTAATAAATCCATAATAGGATAACAACCAAATAGAATTGTTATAAGAACACACCAACTCGAGCTTTCAACCAGCGTGCAAAAGATAACAAACTGTGTAAATACAAAAAGAAAGTAATAATAAATAAATAAGCAGTAAATATTGAGAATAGCCTGCAGATGTGCCCAAAGATCTGGTGATCTTTGCTGCTTGGGCTGACTCTATATGTACTTTGCAGATATTGGCCTGTTGGTAACAATAAGGCAACATAGCTGAAGGTTGCCAGATTAAGTAACAGAAGAGCAATCCTCAGCACCTTAATTGGATTGTAAATATCTTAATAAGCTTTTCAGAAAGGAAGGTGATTTATCTAATCTTCCTATGCATGTCATTCCAGCCTTTCAATATGACAATTTAAGTTTTCTTCAGTAAATGGTTCACAAACCAATTCTCCTTTGTATTTTCTTACATAATTTGGCCAATTTTGACCTTCACCATGGACTTTACGCAATGTGCCTCCCTTGTAATAACTATGATCAAATATTTTCCATCCACCCATTCTGCACGAGTCATATTTCTTACTCAGCTTCCTTCTTTTCATCTTTGCAGTAGAAGGCCCAAAACTCCAGAAAGAGAGGGAAATCCAGAGGTGGCTTTCTAGTCACTTCATACTTGATGATTGTAGAGTAAGTTCCCAGAGATAAGGAGCATGATGGAAGCTAATTTCTTTTGAGGTGGGTAGAAGAGGGCAGGTTTTGATACAACATGACATTCAATACCAATTAAAATTACAGTCAGCAAAAAAGACTGCATGCATAATGTCATAATCCTGGAGTGTATCTTGAGCAAAATAGTTTAATTTGGGAATAATCTGATGAAATTTATAAATAAACTCATTTAATAAACATCAAAATTCTTATCTTAACAGTTCCAGCCTCCTACAAAAGTTTAATCTCTCCTGTAGGCTCAGGATTCAAGCCCAGTTCAGATAATGACACTTTGTTCTGTCTGCAACAAGAGTTAGGCTTTCACCTGCCGGTTCAAACATCATAAGTGAATAAAGGCAGATAGGGAAAAAATTGAATGGTGTGGAAATTAATTTTATTTAGTTTTTAAATTCTTCTTTCAAAATGTGGACATTGCTGGGAAGGCCAGATTGTTTACTGCTGATCCCTAATTGTACCTGATAAGGTGATGGTGTGCCAACATCTTAACCATTGCTGCTGGGTTGCAAGTTCCAGAATTTAGGACCAGCTACAGTAAAGGATAATGATTTATTTCAAATCTGGGAGGGTGTGTCTTAGAAGTGGTATTCTTATGTACCTGCTTCTCTTGTCCTTGGAAGTAAAGACTAATTTGGAAGGTAGAGTCAAAATAGCTACAGTATACTTGGCAGATGGCACATGTTTCAGTCAGAGTCTGTTGATGGTGGACGGTCTGAGGGTGTATTCTGTAGTTAGGCTATATACCAAATATTAATTTCATCAGCAAACAATCTTCAGATTGAATTTGAATTTAAAACACAGTGCAGACCAATTAGACATCAGATGCCTGCAAATGCATGAACGTGGTCTAGAGTCAGTGACAATTAACATTCATGTTGGGTGTGAAGAAGGAAATGTTTGAAAACTATATGTAATTCAAAGGAAGCATTGTAGACGTATGGTAACTATAGAATTGTCCTGCAGTTACCTTTGATATTTAGTATATTAAAATGTCATGTAATATTGGGTTGAATGGGCCTCTTCTTCCAAGAGTGTCTCAGTATGATGCCTGTTGCTCTTTTTTGTTGAATAAAGCAGTTCCGTATCCACTAGCTTCGGTGTCTCTCTGGTGACTTTGCTCACATCACAACACAGGGGAATTGAACAGTTTTAGGCTGAAGGATGGGGTGACAATCAAGCGCATTGCTTTATTCTAGACCACATTGGGCTTCTTGAATGCTATTGGAGAGTACTCAATCAAGCACGTGGACAATATTCCATCACACGTTTGACTCTGTGCCTTGTAGCTGGAATAAGGAGATTGGGCTGTCAGGATGTGAGTTATTCATCATGGAAAGCCCAGCCTAAGATTTGCTGTTATATTTATGTGACTGCTACAGTAATTTGGTGTTCAATGGTATTTACCAGGAGGTCAATTGACTGAGAGTTGATGATGATAATGTTAAAGGTTCCCTCTCCTATTGAGGTGGTTATATCACCTCATACTTATTTAGACCAAGGATAAATTGAGGCCTGACTAAACCCAAAATGGGTTTTGATGAGCAGGTAATGGGAGTGTAAGTGCCATTTTCTAGCATTGTCAATGATACCATTCATCATCACGTTGATGATTAAGACTGGATTTAATACACCTTTTATGTTCGGGACATTGTTCAGAAAAAAAATCCATTTTGGCTGATGTTGTTACTGTACTAGAACAGTTTGTATAAAAGTATGGCTAGTTCTTGAGCAAAGGTCTTGTAATATAGCCAGGGTGTTTTGTATGGTCCTTTGCTGTATCCAGAACTCTCAGCTATTTCCTGTTGCCATGATATACATACAATTAGTTAAAGACAGGCTTCTGTGATGGTTAAGACCTGAGGAGGAAGTCAGAATAGATCATCCAATTAGCACTCAGACTGAACATGGTACTGCAAATGTCAGAGACTCAACATCATCAAAGCATGAGCCCGATTCCTGGGGGTGGTAAGGCAGTTCCTGTGAGCACAGGTTGTCACAAGCTACCAGCCCGTCCCTGTGACATTTCAGACAGGGCACTCAGTCAAAGCACGATGTGTTCCCAGCTGGATTCAGGCTGATAAAGCATCTCGCACTCTCGTTCCCTGTCATTGTTGCCCTGGCTTCCCATTATCACTGCTCCAGTTAATAGCATGTTTCTGTTCCTGCTCCCACCACTGCCTCTGTTGGCCCCTTAGTCATACTGAGCAGCTTGGAATAGTGTCAGGCCGGTCTTGGGGAGACTCAGAAAGAGATGCTGTCCTGCAGTTATTCAGCATGTGGCCTTACAGCTCAGAACTATCCTAATTGAATGGGAATGAAAAAAATCCAATTTGACATCTGAACAGTATTATTTCAATCTGTTCAGGCAATGCAAAAGCTCGTCACTGAAAAATGCAGTGAATGTATTCTAAACCATTGGGTCAAACTGAGAATTACATAAATTATGAGAGCCGATGTGATGAAAAGTCACCAGTTTTTATTTCCAGAGTTAAAGAGTCATAGAGACGCAGATAAACGCAGCACAGAACCAGGGCCTTCAGTCCAACCAGTCCATACTGAACTATTATTCTGCCTAGTCCCCTTGATCTGCATCTGTGCTATAATCCTCCATACCTGTCCCATTAAAGTACTATTCCAAACATCTATTAAATATTGAAATCAAACCCAGATTCACCCTTCCTACTGGCAGCTTTTTCCCTATTCTCACCACCTTCTGAGTGAAGAAGTTCCCCCACATATTCCCCTTAAACCTATCATCTTTCACACTTTACATGTGACCTCCAGTTCTAGTCCCACAAAACCTCAGTAGAAGAATCTTGATGGCATTTGTCCCTTCGATATCTCTCATAATTTTATATACCTTTATCAATCTCACTTCATTCTCCTATGCTCGAGGGAATAAAGACCTAACCTATTTGACCTTTATAACTGAAGTTCTCAAGACCCTGCAACATCCTTGCAAATTTTCTCTGCATTCTTTCAATCTTATCGATATCTTTCCTGTATGTTAGTGACCAGAGCTGTACACAATATGCCAACTTAGGCTTCACCAATGTCTTATACAATGTCAACATAACATCCCAACTCCTGTATTTAATGCTTTGTTATATGAAGGCCAGTGTGCCAAAAGCTTTCCTTACAACCTGTGACACCACTTTTCAGGATTTGTATTCCCGGATTCCTCTGTTCTACCACATTCCTCAGTACCCTATTGCTCACCATGTAAGTCTTCCCAAAGTGCAACACCTCACATTTATCTGCATTAAATTCCATCTGCCATTCTTCAGCCCATTTTTCCTGCTGGTCCTGATCCTGTTGCAAGCTTTGATAGCCTTTCTCGCTGTCTAGTATGCCCCATTTTTGGTGTCAAGCTAGCAAGGGTGCAGAAAAGATATTGTTGGAACTGGCAGATTTGGGTTATGAGCAGAGGGTGGATAGGCTGGGACTCTTTTCCCTGGAGTGAAGTGATCTTGTAGGATTCTCTACCACATCTTTTCTATAGTGTGATGACCAGAACTACACAGTCAACCATCATCACCCGCTACTTATTTTAATCAATCGCACACTGAATAGACCATAAGATATAGGAGCAGAAGTAGACTATTTGGCCCATTGACTCTGCTCTCATTGCTCATCCGTTTTTCCTCTCAGCCCCAATCTCCTGCCTTCTCCCCTTATCCCTTCATGCTCTGACCAATCATGAATCTATCAACCTCTGCCTTAAATATATGTAAATGCTTGGCCACCACTGCCATCAGTGGCAGTGAATTCCACAGATGCACCATTCTCTGGCTGAAGAAATTTCTCCACATCTCTGTTCTAAAAGGATGCTCCCCTGTTCTAAGGCTGTGTCCTCTGGTGTTAGATTTCCCCTCAATAGGAAGCATCCACTCTATTGAGGCCTTTCAACATTCAATAAGGTCACCCCTAATTTTTCTGAATTCCAGTGGCCCAGAGCCATCAAATGCTGCTCATAGGACAAGCCTTTCAATCCTGAAATCATTCTTGTAAAAGTCCTTTGAACTCCCTCCAATGTCAGCACATCCTCCCTTAGGTAGGGGGCCCAAAACTGCTCACAATACTCCAAATGAGGCCTCATCAGTGCTTTATAAAGCCTCAACATTAAATCCTTGTTTGTATATTCTAGTCCTCTTGAAATGAATGCTAATATTGCATTTGCCATCCTCACTACAGCCTCATTCTGCAAAATAATCTTTAGGGAATCCTGCATGAGGACTCCCAAGTCCCTTTGCTCCTTTAGGATTTTCTCTCTATTTAGAAAACTGCCTATATTTTTATTTATTCTAACAAAGTGCATGACTAAACTCTTCTGGACACTCTATTCCATCTGCCACTTCTTTGTTCATTCTCCAAATATATCTAAGTCCTTCTGTAACCTCCCTACTTCCTGAAAACTGCCTGCCCTTCCACCTATCTTTGTATCATCTGTAAACTTGGCCACATAGCCATTGTCATCCAAGTCATTGCCATATAACTTAAAAAGAAGCAGTCCCAACACAGACATCTTTGAAACACCATTAGTCACCCTTTCAATTAACTTCGGCCAGCTCCTCTCTCATGCCTCTGTAATTCCCTTTACTCTACTGTAATACTGATAAGCAAGACCTTAAGATATAGAAGCAGAAGTAGGCCATTCAGCCCATCGAGTCTGCTCCGCCATTCAATCACGGGCTGATCCAATTCTTCCAGTCATCCCCACTCCCCTGCCTTCACCCCATACCCTTTGATGCCCTGGCTAATCATGAACCTATCGATCTCTGCCTTAAATACACCCAATGACTTGGCCTCCACAGCCGCTCATGGCAACAAATTCCATAGATTTACCACTGTCTGACTAAAGTAATTTCTTTGCATTTCAGTTCTAAATGGACGTCTTTCAATCCTGAAGTCATGCCCTCTTGTCCTAGAATCCCCTACCATGGGAAATATCTTTGCCACATCTAGTCTGTTCAGGCCTCTTAACATTCAGAATGTTTCTATAAGATCCCCCCTCATCCTCCTGAACTCCAGGGAATACAGCCCAAGAGCTGCCAGACATTCCTCATAAGGTACCTCTTTCATTCCTCGAATCATTCTTGTGAATATTCTCTGAACTCTCTTCAATGTCAGGATATCCTTTCTAAAAAAGGAGCCCAAAACTGCACACAATACTCCCAAGTGTGGTCTCATGAGTGCCTTATAGAGCCTCGACATCACATCCCTATCACATCACATTCGATACAATGTTTATTCTTGGACATTAAGCTCCCAGCTATAATTTTCTTACCACCACATCTGAATTTAGCTTCATCAACACATATAAACAAGCTGGATGAACTCAGCAGGTCAGGCAGCATCTGTTGAAATGAGCAGTCAACGTTTTGGGTCACATTTCAACGGATGCTGCCCGACCTGCTGAGTTCATCCAGCTTGTTTGTGTGTGTTGATTTGACCACAGCATCTGCAGTATACTTTGTGTTGACTTTAGCTTCTTCTTCTCAAATTCCAAGGTGAATTCTATCATACCATGACCACTAGCCCCTAAGGGTTTCTTTATCTCAAGCTCTCTAATCAATTCCGTTTTATTTTGTACAATGCCCAATCCAGAATACCTGATCTCCTAACAGGCTCAACCATGAGCTGCGTTATAAAGCCATCTCAATCATTCTAAAAATCCCCCTCTTGGGATCCAGCACCAATATGATTTTCCCAATCTACCTGCATATTGAAATTTCCCCATGAATATCATAACACTGTCCTTTCGACATGCGTTTTCTATTTCCTGTTCTAATTTCATTGTAATTTGTAGACCACTTCTTTACTACTGTTTGGCATCTGTATACTGTATAACTTCCATCAGGATCTTTTAACTTTGCAGTTCATTATCTCTACCCACAATGATTCATTGATAAAACCTTCTAACCCTATGTCACCTCTTTCTAATTTGATTTTGATTTTTAACGTCAGAGCCACACAAATCCCTCTGCCTACCTACCTGTCCTTTCAATACAATGTGTATTCTTGGATTTTAAGCTCCCAGCTATAATCTTCTTTCAGCCACGGCTCAGTGATGCCCATGGAGTCGTACGTGCCAATCTGTAACTGTGCTCAAGTTCATCTACCTTATTCCCTATTTTGTACGCATTCAGTCCTGTATTCATCCTTCTTGATTTTGTCTGCCTTTTTTTACATTGCAATTCATCCTGTTGACTGCAATTTTTCCCTTTCATCAGCCTGTCTTACTACGCACTGCATTTGTTTGTAAAACCAACTGCCTATTCCTCAGCAGTTCCCATCTCCCTTCTAAATTAGCTTAAGCCCTCTGGAACAGCTCTATCATCCAGATCATCGATATAGATGACAAGCAACAATGGACCCGGCATTGATCCCTGTGGCACACTACTAGTTACAGGCCTCCAGTCAGAGAGGCAACCATCTACTACCACTCTCTGGCTTCTCTCGTAAAGCAAATGCTGAATGCGATTTACTTCCTCATCCTGAGGGCCAAGCATCTGAACCTTTATGACATATCTCTGACATGGGACCTTGCGAAGGCCTTGAAGACCTTATCGATGCAGAGGATATCCACTGCCTTTCCGTCATCAGCCTTTCTGGTAACCCGGTAATTCACTTTAAATATCCCTAAGGACCTGGCCCCCACAGTCATCTTTGGCAAGGAATTCCACAGTTTTACCACCCTCTGGTTAAACAAATTATAGAAATTTCTGTTCTAAAGGGACATCCTTTTACTCTGTGGTTGTGACCTCTGTTCCTGGACTCTCCCACAATTTGTTTTTAGGCTTATTTCTTGACAATTTTAGAATTGAGATATTCCTTAATCAGGATTAAATATGGGTCTGTAAGCACAAAGGTGAATGGAAAGGTAGAAAGTAAGGCAGACAGAGCAGAGCTTCAGATGATTATTTGTTGATCGGTGGAGGGTAGAACATGCGAAGGTATATTGAATAGTAAGTCCAGTGGTGACATTGATAGGTTTATCAATTTCAGTATATGCAAGCTGAAGCAGGGCCTTATGTTTCAGACTAATTGATGGCCTTAGTGACAGCATAGATAAGTGGTTCACAGGTTCTGCTGGGGTTAGAAAGAACACTAATGTTGCGAATAATCTGGATAAGTTTTATACAAATGCCCAGGTGCAGGATGAGGGCAGAATGGAAATGGGGTTTGTGATGCAAAGGAAGACAATGGCTTTGAGCTTCCCAGTACTTTGTTGGGGATAAAAGTTATTTACAAATCCAGGAATGAATATCAGACAGGCAGTCCACAGGCAGTGGAAGAGTCAAGTCAGATCGTAGTGAAGTAGTGTTGTATGTCATCAGGATGCAAGTGCAAGGGTATCATTTGTTTTCAGATACTATTGCCAAGCAGCAGGCATCTGGAGTATTGTGAGCAGTTGTGGCCCTGGTAGTGTAGTGGATAGGTGCAGTGCTATTACAGCTCGGGGTGTTGGAATTCAGAGTTCAATCCCGCTAAGGAGTCTCCGCATATCCTCCCTGTGGAGTGCATGGGTTTTATCCGGGTCCTAGGGTTTCCTCCCACAGTTCAAAGATTTACAGGATAGGTTCATTGTTAATTGTCCCCTGATTAGGTTAGGGTTAAATTGGGGCTGTGGGGGTTGTTGGGTGCTGCAGCTCAAAGGGCCAAAAGGGCCTACTCCGTGTGGGATCTCTGAATAAAATCATTCTCAAGAATTTCCCCTGAGCCCTCTCCAATGCCAGCACATCCGTTCTTAGATATGGGACCAAAAACAGTTCACAATTTGCCAAATCTGTTCAGTATTATATCCTGTTTTTGTATTTTAGTCCTTGCGAAATGAATGCTAACATTACAGTAAAAATGCATGACAAAGCCAGGCTGATTCTTTAACATTTGTTATTTCCTTATACATACATTTGTCTGAATATACTACATTATACTAAACTATCCCGTCCTGCACAGCTCAGTTTTTTCTTATCGCAATCATTATAATATAATCTCCTCCTTACAAACGATAGAGAGATTCCTAAGACAATGATTAATATCAACCAGGTTGAAAGAGCACCCCCCTGTGATAGCACAGAGATTTCTACTGCAGTATTCACCAAGCAAATTAAAGAATAGAGCATTCATTGAAGGAAAGAAAAAAATGTCACGTTGGGGAATTGTTGAATAGGCAATCAGTTGTTGGTCCTGGGCATTCCACCTTCATAAAATTGTCTAGAAATCCTACTGAATAGTTTTAGACCAGTTGTTCAGCCACTTGATGTATACCAATAAGCTGTGTCGTTTGGCAGCGTTATGGAGGTATCCATAGTATGCAAGGCATTTTAATCAGACTGTAGGCTGTTATGGAGAACATACCCACACAATGTCCTTTACAGCAAACCTTCTTTATTTGGGGAGTTCTTCAGCCTCTGTGGACTTCAAACTATAAAACTGCTAACTGATTAATTTCTTAAACTTCCATCTTTTGGGCCTCTTGCCTTTTACTATTCAATATATTGACATAAACAGGCAGACGTCCTCATCCTCCTCTTCATCATAATCCATTAGAGCAAGAAAGGAAATGATCCACCATTCGAAGCCTCTGT
Organism: Hypanus sabinus; assembly: GCF_030144855.1. Lineage (NCBI taxonomy): Eukaryota > Metazoa > Chordata > Chondrichthyes > Myliobatiformes > Dasyatidae > Hypanus > Hypanus sabinus. Next base: position 159,944,969 of record NC_082707.1, on the reverse strand, counting down.
CTCTAGTAAGCACGAAGCATTATAAGATGGGAACTGCATGCTTCTATTCAATGGCACATTACATTCAACCAAACTTTTGTTGCATCATCATGAGTGTATCACTCTAAATAATTCATATAATTTGGTAAGGTCAAATGAGGTAATTATAGTATTCTTTAAATTAGATTATATAGCATGCCCTTAGTATTACTGCATTATATTGCTACATTACATCAATTTTTAAATTAAAAAGGTCCTTCATTTTATACAGAATGGATTAATGGAAGGAAATATCAATGCTTTCAATAATCATAGCTTCACTTAACAAGAATTTGTACTTTTGCATGCATTTTCAGAGTCTGATCCTATACAAAATCCATTTTTGTTCTGTAATTTTAATTTGCAGCCAGTAGAGGACCCCCTTTCCCGTATTTCAGCTGCTATTCTCCCTCCGTCCTTTCCAAAAGAACAAATCAAACAAATCAGCACATGAATGAAAGAAAAATGGAGGGCTATGTGGGAGGTTAGATTGATTTTAGAGTGGGTTAATGGGTCAGCACAACATTGTAGGCCAAAGGGTTTGTACTGTTCTTTAGTACACTTGAAAATTCATTCTTAACCTTTGTCATGATTAATTGACTGTATAAATTATGTCAGAACTGTAAAGCACAATCTAGTGTGCAGTGTGTGAGTTTGGCTCACTAATCTGTCATAAATGAATTCAGTTAATGTTAAAAATGAGCTAAATTTATCTATATACATTTAACATTGAAAAACTGGACTAAACCTTATGAACATAGAATAATTTAAAATTAATTGAATTCAGGCTGAATTTCTACATTCATTTCTAGAATAGGTCCTTTAAGAGTTCTTACAAACCATGCATCAGAGCACATTGACACAGCAAGAAGAGTCAATGCTTTTCAGTGTCAGAAAACTCAGTTTAATCCAGACTTCAGGTACACTCTGCATAGAGTTTGCATGTGTTTCCTCCCACGTCCCAAAGACATGCAGGTCAGTAGGTTAATTACGCCAATGTATAGGTGAGTAGTAGGACTGGGGGAAATGATGGTGATGTGAGGAGAGTTAAAAGATGGGATTAATGTAGGATTTGAGTAAATGATCAGCTGGTTGTTGGCACAAATTTATGAGGCTGAATGGGGCCATCCATTCTTTATAATTCTATGAGTAGAAACTAAATACTGTAAGAAGAATGAAAATTCCTCAAAGAGGAACCCTAAGTTTCTGCAGCTTGGTAATTCAAACAAAAGAAGTTGGTTTACTTATCAGAATTCCTATAACGAGTGAATGGATTGATCGTACTCGTAGCCGGGAGCATGTAGCCTGTGATGCTCTCGGTTGCAATGAATCTGCTTGTCTTTCATCCCGGGGAGGGTAATAGTCTAATAAAGTTTCACAAATGATGCATCAAAGCCTGCTGGATGGTTGTGTGTATTGCAATGTGTGACTGGTATTTCAGGAGGAGCTAGGAGTCTGAACGTTAACGGTCATGGTGATCTCAATGCCAAAGCAAAGCTGCACATGCCCAGTACTGGATTCCGATATCTACTGTAACACAGGACACATGTATATTACAGTCTTCCTACTAAAATTTACTTTATTTTATTTAAAGATCCTGCACAAAACAGGCCCTCTGGCCCACCAAGCTGCACTGCTCAGCAACCCATCTAATCACAATTACTCACACTGTTGCCCTGTGAGTTCCAAGTATGATAGTTAGTTCCTGAAACTTTCCCCTTTATAGTGTCCTCCTGCATCCTATGCAGGTTTTTGTGACTTCCTTCCTGTTGTAAGTATATGCCTGCAGCAAGCCCAGTTTTTGTCATTCTGAATAAGACCATAAGACAAAAGAGTAGAATTAGGCCATTTAGCTCAAAGTGTCTGGTCCACTATTCCATCATGGTTGATTTATTATCCCTCTCAACCCATTCTCCTGTTTTCTCTCCATGACCTTTGACACCCAAGAATCTACAACCTACACTTTAAATAGTGACTTGGCCTCCACAGCAGTCTGTGGCATTGAATTCCACAGATTCACCACCCTCTGACTAAAGAAATTCTTCCTCATCTCTGTTCTGAATAGATTGGTCTGCATTGAGTGCCAACATGAGGAAGAATCAACCAAAGAATTGTTCTGATCTCTAACTTGTACCACCCAATCACCATCAACCCCCTACCCCTGCTTACTAAGTGAAAACAAACGTTATTTTGTACACTTACTGTAAAGGGTCATACTTGAAGAAAAGCATGGTATGAGTCACATAACTGCTTTACCAGGCTCTTTATTCTAAGAAAGGATGTGTTGGCATTGGAGAGGGTTCCAGACGAGCTTCATGAAAATGATCCCAGAATGAAATGAGAGTTTGATGGCTGTGGGATTGTACTTGCTGGAGTTTAGAAGAATGAGGGGAGAGCTTATTGAAATCTATCAAATAGGGCAGCACAGTAGCGCAGTGGTTACCAGAACACCTTACAGCACAGGCGACTCGAGTTCAATTCCTGCCTCTGTCTGTACGTTCTCCCCGTGATCGTATGGGATTCCTCCGGATGCTCCAGTTTCCTTCCACAGTCCAAAGATGTACTGGATAGTAGTCATTGTAAATTCTCCTGCGATTAGGATTGGAATAATTCATGGGTTGTTGGGTGACGAGGCTCAAAGGGCTGGAAGGGTCTGTTCTGTTCTGTATGTCAACAGATAAATAAACATCGAAAGGCCAAGAGACAGTGGTCTTGGAGAGGATGAATCTAGGATCAGAGGACACAGCCTCATGACACAAAGAAGTCCTTTTAGAACGGAGATGAGGAGGAATTTCTTCAGCCAGAGGCTTGTGGATCTGTGGAATTCATTGCCACAGATGGCTGTGGAGGCCATCAATGGGTATATTTAAAACAAAGGTTGAGAAGTTCTTGATTAATTGGGGCGTCAAAGGTTTTGGGGAGAGGGCAGGAGAATGGGGTTGAGAGGGATAATAAATCAGCCATGATGGAATAATGGAGCAGACTCGATGGACTGAATGGCCATGCTCCTTTGATTTTGAGTTTTATTAGGAGGGAGGAGCAGAACAGTTGTAATACCAGGAGGCTGAAGAAACAATATTTATGTTAAAAATATTTACAAGTAGCATAAAATATTTGAACTCTGCCATGAATGGTCCCAGGCCTGGCTGTAAGTGGAGGAGGATTGGGCATGGGCTAGCAAAACCATCCCATATAAACCCAGTACCACTGAAAGACCAACAGAAGCCCCAAATACCTCATCCCTGGGAGTGGAAGGGTACACCAAGAAGATGGCCCACATCTGGAGATAATGTGAAAGACTGGCCCAGGACAGAAGACTCTGGCAAGCTACTGTTGGTGGCCTATGCCCCAGTAGGCATGATGGGAAGAAGAAGAAGAAGTAGAAGGAGGAGGATAAGGATTAGGAGGTATTTGCACTGGATAGAGAACTAGAAAGCCAATAGGTTTTACATACAAGAAAGCATCGTTGGATAAGTCACTGGGACCGGACGAGATGCACCCCAGGCTACTGTGGGAGGTGAGGGAGGAGATTGCTGAGCCTCTGGCAATGATTTTTGCATCATCAATGGGGATGGGAGAGGTTCCAGAGGATTGGAGGGTTGAAGATGTTGTTCCCATATTCAAGAAAGGGAGTAGAGATAGCCCAGGAAATTATAGACCAGTGCGACTTACTTCAATGGTTGGTAAGTTGATGGAGAAGATCCTGAGAGACAGGATTTATAAACATTTGGAGAGGCATAGTATGATTAGGAATAGTCAGCATGGCTTTGTCAAAGGCAGGTGGTGCCTTACGAACCTGATTGAAGTTTTGGAAGATGTGACTAAACACATTGATGAAGGTAGAGCAGTAGAAGTAGTGTATGTGGATTTCAGCAAGGCATTTGATAAGGTACCCCATGCAAGGCTTATTGAGAAAGTAAGGATGTATGGGATCTAGGGGGACCTGTCTTTGTGGATCCAGAATTGGCTTGCTCACAGTGGTTGTAGACGGTCTGCATGGAGGTTGGTGACAAGGATGTTGCCTGGACTGGGGAGCATGCCTTATGAGAATAGGTTGAGTGAACTCGGCCTTTTCTCCTTGGAGCGACGGAAGATGAGAGGTGACTGATAGAGGTGTATAAGATGATGAGAGGCATTGATCATGTGGATAGTCTGAGGCTTTTTCCCAGGGCTGAAATGGCTAACACGAGAGGGCACAGTTTTAAGGTGCTTGGAAGTAGGTA